>NC_081410.1:469788252-470106521 GCF_030272615.1 Cryptomeria japonica
TGAAGCTCTGCTATCTTCTATTGGAAGTGTTCCCTTATACTGCATTAAATCTACCACATTGAAAATAGGTGACAAATCCATATCATCGAGTAAGTCTACCTTGTATGCATTGTTGCCATACTTGGGCAAAACTTTGTAAGGACCTATCCTCCTCATATGAAGCTTACTAGGGACACCTTTCTGAAGTCTTGTCTTGTTCAAATGAACCATTACCATGTCACCAACAACAAATTAGATATCTTTCCTTTTCTCATCCACTTTGTCTTTGATCTTTTGAGTAGTGTCCAATAGGGTTGTCCTAACTTGCATTGTTTGGGCCATGTCCAAGGCATGTCCACTTTGCTGTCCCATCTTTCCCACATCTCTGAGCTTCAAAAATCCTCTAGGATGAATTCCATACACCACCTCAAAAGGACTTTTATCGGTGGACCTATTCACACTATCATTGTAAGAAAACTCAGCTTGATGGATGATTTGATCCCAAGTTTGATCATACTCTTTTGTTAGGCATCTAAGTAGATTCCCAAGTGTTCTATTGACCACCTCAGTTTGACCATCCATTTGGGGATGATAGGCTGAACTAAAAGATAAATTAGTACCTAATCTTTGCCACAAAGTCTTCCAAAAATGACCAATAAACTTTGCATCCCTATCTAACATAATGTTGGTAGGTAAACCATGAATCCTAATAACCTCTTTGAAAAACACGTGAGCAATGTGGTTGGCATCATGACTGACCTTGCATGGAATAAAATGAGCCATCTTACTAAACCTATCTACCACAACATAGATGCTATCAAAACCTGATTTGGTTTTTGGCAAACCAACCACAAAGTCCATACTTAAACACTCCCATGGCCGATTGGGAATAGGTGAAGGCTGATAAATACCAACATTTGAAGATGTACCCTTAGCTCTTTGGAAAACCACACATTTCTCCACATATCTTCTAATATCTCTTTGCATTTTAGGCTAAAAGTAGAATCTTTGGACAAGTTCCAAAGTCTTGTTCAAACCAAAATGTCCACTCAAGCATCCATTATGCTTTTCTTGCATCAAGTTTTCCCTCATAGACTCTTTAGGCACACATAGCTGTCCTCCTTTGAACAAAATTCCATCTTGCAAGGTGTAATCTACATATTCACTGTGAAAATGGTTTTCAAACACTTGGCAAACCTTGTAGGCAACAACAAAATCTTCATCTTCTTCATACAAATTCTTGAAGCTATCCACTACAATGCTTTTTAGCTGCACTTCTTGCACTGTCAGTAACCTCCTACTCAATGCATCATCTACCTTATTACATTGTCCTTTCTTGTTCTTGATGGTAAAGGTATATGACTATAAATACTCTACCCAATTAATATGCCTATGGTTTAACTTTTCTTGAGAATTAAGAAAGTTAAGAGCTTGATTATCAATGTAAACCACAAATTCCTTAGGTAGAAAATAATGCCCCCATTTACTAAGTGATTGGACAAGTGCATAAAATTCCAAATCATAGGAGTAATACCTTTTTTTTGCATCATTGAGTTTCTCACTAAAGAAGGCAACCGGTCTATTGTCTTGACTCAAAATTGCTCCAACCACTATGTTGTTCACATCACATTCAATTGTGAAGAGTTTGTCAAAGCTTGGTAGGATAAGTACTGGTTGAGTAGCCACCTTTGTCTTCAGGAGATAAAAACCTCTTTGTTCTTCCTTTGTCCATACAAACTTGGTTCTCATACCTCCCTTGATCGTCTCAAGCATGGGTGCACATATTTCACTAAACCCTCTGATGAACTTTCTATAAAATTGAGCCAAGCCATGGAAACTTCTCACTTCACTTGCTATCCTAGGTGTGGGCCAACTAATTATGGCTTCCACCTTAGAGGTATCCATCTTCAAATCACCTCTTGAGACTACAAACTAAATATACACCAATTCACGTTTCATAAACTCACATTTCTCCAAATTGATGGTTAGTTGTTTATCACATAGTTTACTCAAGACAATTCCTATATGCTTAAGATGCTCATCTTTAAACTTGCTAAAAATTAAGATATCATATAAGTAAACAATAACAAATTTACCAATGTTTTCCTTGAGTACTTCATTCATGAGTCTCATGAATGTGCTAGGGGCATTTTTGAGTCCAAATGGCATAACAAGCCATTCATAGAGTCCTTCTGTAGTCTTGAAGGTTGTCTTCCATTCATCACCCTCCTTTATTCTGATTTGGTGGTAACCACTCTTGAGATCTATCTTGGTGAAGTATTCAACACCTCCCAAACAATCCATCAAGTCCTCAATTCTTGGGATGGGAAATATGTACTTGATAGTAATTTGGTTTATGGCTCTAGAGTCAGTGCAAAGTCTCCAAGTACCTCCCTTCTTTGGAGCCAAAATGGTGGGTACTGCACATGGGCTGATGCTCTTCCTGATTAGACCATTATCTAGGAGTTCTTGTATTTGCTTGGCTATCTCCTTGTTTTGATCCGGTGTCATTTTATAAGCTACCTTATTGGGTAAAGAAGCTCTGGGTATAAAGTCAATTTGATGACTTATGGCATGTTGAGGAGGCAATGTAGTTGGTGTTCCATCACTAATGGTGTCCTCAAATTGATCTAGAACCTGCTACACTTCTTTAGGAATACTCACCTTCTTCTCCTTCTCCCTCCTCTTTTGGCTTCACAACAATGGCAAACCCTACTCCTTCTCCCTCCTTTAGTGTGTTGATGAACTCTTTCTCACCAACCAGTAGCACATTAGGACCTTTGGATCTACCCTCTACTTGGTCTCCTATGGAATAGATTTTGTAGGTGGTTCCATCTTTTTGGAAGGTATAAGCATTCTTCTCTCCATGATGTATTGCCTTTCTGTCAAACTACCATGGCCTACCTAGAAGTAGGTGGCAAGCATCCATGGGCAAGATATCACACAATATTTTGTCTTCATAACCTTAGTGAACTCCACCCAAGTTTGTTCATTTACAAGAACATGTTGCCCTTTGTTGAGCCATGTAACTCTATAGGGATCACTATGTGGTTATCTTGGCAAATTGAGCTTGCTCACTGCTTCCTTTGACACTATGTTGTCTATGGATCCTGAATCCACTACCACTCTACATACCTTTCCCATGATCTTACATTTTATTCTGAACAAGGATCTCCTTTTCCTAGGTTCCTCCTTAACTGGTTCTTTGATCAAGACTCTCCTTATCATGAGGTTCTCTCCAACTTATGAATCCAAACTTACTTCTGATGCTTTCATGTTTGTTGCATCCTCTTGAGAATAATTTACTCTCCTCTCACCTCCTTGGGATAAAGAAGACTTCTCAGAGCATCTATAGGCCAAGTGTCCAAGTTGATGGCAGTTGTAGCACTTCATGGTGGCAAAATAGGACCCTCTTCTTGATCCATTAGACCTTCCTCTACTAGAGTTGCTATATCCCCTTCCTCTATAGCTTCTCTTGCTATTGGAATCCCCACTTTGCTCAACCAACTTGGATTCCCCTTGGGATATTTTGTCTACACTTCTTCCACAAAAACTACCTCTCTGACCTATGCCATCTCTTCCCCTACCTCTGCCTCTATTTCTTATTTCTTGTTTCTTGTTGCTCTTTTCTTCCACTCTTAGTGCCAACTGATAGCACTTGTGCATGATGTTGGGGCATAGCAAGCTCAATTCCTCTTGAATATTCCATCTTAATCCATTTAAGTATCTGGCTACCTTGATGTTCTCATCCTCTACTACCTTGAATCTCAGACACAAATTCTGAAATTCCTCAATATAATTGCTCACATCCAAGTTTCTTTGCTTGAAATTTTGTTTCCTCTTGTGCAACTAGATTTCATAATCTTCAGGGATGTATGCCTCTTTCACCTTGGCTAGCATGCCCTTCCAAGTAGCTATGGGATTCATTCCCTCTTTTTGCCTCTCTTCTTTAATAAATTTCCACCAAGTCAATGTTGCCCCTCTCAATCTAGACTTGGCCACCTTCACTTTTTGTGCCTCACTAATTTCATCACATTCAAAGTGATTCTCCAATCCCTCTATCCATTCTAGGACTACCTCGGGCTCTATTTTTCCACAAAAAAGTGGCACTCCTTCTAGGGATTTTCCTCCTAAGGCTTTAATTTCTTTAAGGAAAGGTTCTTTAGGTAGAATAGGGTCTAGTTCAGGAGTCCAATCCTCTTCTACAACTTCTTTGCTCTTCCCCTCGTTGACCTTGATTTTCACTTTCTCAGTTTTAACTTCAACTGCATCTAGTTTGCTCTCCAGCTGTAGAAATCTTTCTTCGAGGAGCCTATTTTATTCTTGTTGGTCTTCTACCTTCTTTGCTAGCTCTGCATTGGTCAGTATCCTTAAACTATTCTCTGCTACTGATTCAGTGTCTGTCATATGCTGGCTTCTTCCCAAATCTTGGAAGCTCTGATACCACTATGATGGGGAGTCCTTCTCAAAGAGAGATAATTCCTTGTTTAAGGGTAGTCAGGTGTTATCCTAGTGGGATATATTCATTTTCCATCTAGTCTACTAACTAATTTAGATACCTCAACTCTCTAAGAGTGCTCCCTATCCAGATGTGCTCATTAGATGCTCAAGCATGGTTGAGATTCACAAGGGTTAATCCAACCTTACACTCTAAAAATCCTAACAAGTGCTTGTAGAGGTTGTAGTAGGTGTTTGAAATGTTTTTCAAGGGCAATCAATTGGTTTTGAGTGAGGGTTTTATTCTTTTCCCCATCACTCCTTCCTTTTCCTATTTTCTAGGCCTAGTAGCCCTAGAGCCCCAATTAGCCCTACCTAGCCGGTTTCTGTGGATTTTCTCTCAATTTCTCCAAAGACCCACATAAACTCTTTGCTGATCAGGATACCCTTTTGGAAGTACTTTCCAATTTTTGAATTTAGGAATCTTAGTCTGACTGTACAGGTATGGAACCTGATAAATGCTTGTTTTAGGTGGTTTTGGGCTTGTTTTGGTCTTTTTCCAAGGGTTAGGTGTCTTCCTTGATCTGGACACCTCCAAACTCACACATATGTTTTGCCACACATCACTTGTTCATCATAAACACTCTTCAAGTCCAACCCCACTCATTCCTACAAACACTTGCATAATCTCATTCATTTCCTAACGGGACTATGACTGAGCTCGCCTAGGAAATGATGCTAATTGGCCTTTCAATGACCTCCAAAGGAAAATAAAAGCTATATAAATTGTACAAAGGTTCCATGAATCGAGTCCCAAGGGCTATTGAGAAGAACTCAAAGGACTTGAAGCTCAAACCATGTTTGGGCCTCTCAAACCCTTACTCAGGCCGAGAGCTTGCAAAATTGAAAACTCAATTCAAACCTGCAAATAAACTAACCAAATTACTTCCTGAGCACTACAAGAACATGTACAAAACAACAAATGAAGAACAACAATGCAAGCAATCCATTGGGTACAGATTGCTGCTCTAATTCTTGAAAAATACAATGTAAAACTTTAAAAATGGTCTCAAATCATATTCCAATCAATTCCAGGCATTTCAAACTAACTCTCCATCAATTTCCTAACTAACCCTTTGCCCAAAAATGCAAAAGGTTGCTCAACGTTGCAAAAAGTTGTCAAGAAACTTTGACAACTTTTGCCAAAAGTGCATTTTTTCCTTAGATGCTTTGTTTTCTCCTCCAAACCATCTAGGATGACTAAAATCCACTACATTAACATGTCCCAATGCCAAACAAGGCTATTCAAGGCATTTTCCATCAAAATGAAAGATTTTGCCATTTTAGGCTTACAAGGACTTACAAGCAAAAATTGAGCAAATGGATTGTCCTAAGGAATTTCAACCTACCAAAGCATTACAAAAACATATGAAGACCTAAGAGAAGACTCTTATTCACCACTCCAAACCATGCTATGAACAAACACACCAAAATGAAGAAACTGGACTCAAAACTAGGTGCTCCTGCACTAGTATTCCTCTTGTTGTTGGCTAGAAGATGTCTCTATTGGCATTATGGATGAATTGATTATGTGTTGCATTGATGTTTTGTCATTGATGTCAACACTAGATGTTATGGTTGGTTATCGACAGATAGGTTTTGGTTACCGATAGAAGATCTAGTGTTACCGACAAAAGAGACTATTTGTTGGACACTTCCGACATGATTGGATCAGTGAAGTATGTTTGATTTTATGTGTTATATGCTCTTCGAGCATGTTTTGGTCAGTTGGTATTAACTTGGTAATCAGATGCTATCATACACTCTTTTAAACCCTTACTAGCATTGGTTTAAGGTTTAACCGATAGAGCTTTCACTAATAAATATTGACAGGATGCATAAGTGGTGTTGGTACAGCTTCTAGATGGATTTCAGGATGTTGAAGATGTTCTTTGATCATGCTTCAACTACTTGAAGACATTTCTTTGGCATGGTGGACGTAGAATAGGTCTAGTGCCTATCTAGGTTATGGACCGGTATCATGTTAACGTGTATTCTACACATTACTGGGATGCTTCGAGATGTTCTATGGATTGGTTATTGTTGTTTTGGTCTTATGCCGACATGGCATACCATTGTAATATGGATTTATGTAATGATCTTATTGTAATATCTTTTAGGTGGCCGACCTAATTGGTTTAGGCCTTAGGTTTTGTATAAAATGATGTAAGATTTCATTGTAATAAAGTGTCATGATTGTGGAATGTAATATCATATGCGAAGGAGATTTGGTCGATCATAGGTGATTGAATTAGGATTATGAAAGAGGTCAAAGGCCTCCGGTATTGAGCTTAATCGAGACTGTAATCAGGCAAGGTAGATACTATCTCTAGTAGTTCATTATTCTATATTGTTGTCCATATATCTTGAGGTGGTTTTAACCTCTATAGTTAGTGAGAGTCTTTTGTAATGAGTAGTATGCTCTAGGCAGTGTGCCTTCCTGCATGTGCAGGCCCCTCATTGTAACACATACTTTCTGCAGAAGTATCCTCTGACTGTGGGTAGGCTTCCCATTGTGGTTTTTCCCTTTTTGTGTTTTCCATGTACAAATAATGGTGTTATGTGGTATGGTTTCTTTTCATTGATTATTTGTTTAATTGTTAAGTTGCATTGTTTACCGACATCTATTTTTTCTTTATCGGTACTTAATATGGTTAAAGGTTATTAAGTGGATTAAATGTTATAATCTGTTAACAACTGATTCACCCCCCCCCTCTCAGTTGTTCACCAGTTATCCTAATAATTGGTATCAAAGATTTGGTCCTCTTTTGCAGAAGCTTAACCACTTGAGGTAGATCCTATGGTAGCTAACTCTTCTAATCCATCAGTAACTATTTTCAGAAGAGAAATCCCTAAGCTTGATGGAACAAATTATGGGATATGGAAAATTCAAATGGAGGCTCATCTTAGATTTCTTGGCAAGGATATTTGCGAGAGGACTGAGAAAGGATATACACCTTATGATCCGACATCTAGCAATCCTACTCCTATAGACTTGGACAAGAATATTGAAAATGATTGCAGAGCTAGAGAAGCCCTCGTGTGTGCACTTACTGATCAACAGATCATGGGATTGACTGATAAATCATTGGCAAAGGTTATGTGGGATAAATTGAAAACTCTGAATGAAGGTGATCCTACTATCAAAATTTGTAAACTTCATGGTTACTGGGTAAGATATGAAAACTTGAAGATGGAAGATAATGAAAGAATGGTTGTGTTTATAGAAAGAGTAAATAGGATTGTTATGGGAATTCAATGTTGTGGAGGATTTATGAGTGAAGATGAAATAGTTTCCAAAGTATTGAGAGCCCTTCCACTGGCTTACAAGATGAAGGCAACTGCAATTAATAAGTTGAGAACAGTGGCAAACTCTTCAGTTAACAAAGACATTCTGATTGGGAAATTATCTTCTTTTGAGCTTAAAGAATTTGGATCTTGTGGAGCTATAAAGTCTGAACCTACTTTTCATACATCATGATCATCATCCACCAGCAAAAGTGATTGGAGAGTTCTATATGCAAAAGAATTGGAAGACAT
Organism: Cryptomeria japonica; assembly: GCF_030272615.1. Classification (NCBI taxonomy): domain Eukaryota; kingdom Viridiplantae; phylum Streptophyta; class Pinopsida; order Cupressales; family Cupressaceae; genus Cryptomeria; species Cryptomeria japonica. The sequence continues at coordinate 469,796,269 of NC_081410.1, forward strand.
GAGGAAATAAGATGAATAATTTGAGCAACTTGAAGCCTTATTTGCTAGAAGAGTACCTAAAGGTCTGACAGGAAGTAAGTATGAAGGAAAATAATTTTAAATGTTTTGCATGTAATAAGATTGGTCATTTTGCATCTAGATGTCCTTAAAGGAATGCAATATTTGAGGAAAGAGTTAAGAAATCATTTAAGCCTAACCAAAAAAGATATAGATTCAAGAAAAGTAAACAATTCTACATAGCGAATGAGGAAGTAGTAAGTGATGACTCTGCAGATGAACTGACAGAAAAATCTGCTAGTGGATCCAACAATGGAAAGGAATGGGTGTTCTATGATTTAAACGAAGATAAACTGGAACTGGCTATCATGAATGAATAAAAGGCCCTGGTAGCAAAAGTTGAAGATAAGGATGAATGGGTAATTGATAGTGGATTCTCACATCATATGACTGGAGATAAAGGAAAATTAATGTCTCTGCAAGAATACAATGGAGGTCAAGTCAGATTTGGAGATGACAAGGCATGTACGATCAAAGGTAAAGTTATTATTTCTCTGGATGATAAGCATAATACTAATAATGTCTATTATGTAGAAGGTTTAAAGAATAATCTTTTGAGTGTTGGTCAATTGGTGGACAAGGGTTTCCAACTTCAGTTTAAAGATAGAAAAGGCAAAATCATTACCAAGACTGGTTTGGAGATTGCAACCGATATTTAGACTGGAGGTAATATCTTTCACTTGAACACTGGTAATAAGAAATGTTTGATTGCTCATATTGATGAGAGTTGGTTATGGAATAAGAGGTTGTCTCATGTTAATTTTGATTGTATTGTTAAGATTAGTTCAACAAAGGAAGTTAGAGATATACCTAAGATTATGAAGCCTCATAATCCGGTATGTAAGGACTGTCAATTGGGAAAGCAAGTTAGAAGTTATTTTAAGAGCATACATGATAAATCTAATGATGTACTTGATTTGATTCACACTGACTTATTTGGTCTAGCAAGGACTACAAGCTTTCAAGGTGATAGGTATTTCATGTTGATTATTGATGACTATTCTAGAATGATGTGAGTGACTTTTCTTAGGGAGAAGTTTGAAGCCTTTGAGAAATTCAAGATCTTTAAAGAAAAAGTGAAACAAAAATGATTGAAAATCAAATGTCTAAGATCAAATAAAGGCGATGAGTTCACTTCTCATGAATTTAATAGTTACTGTGAGACAAATGGAATTAGGAGACAGTTATCTACACCTCGGACTCCTCAGCAGAATTGAGTAGTGGAAAGAAAGAACATAACCATTTTGGATGCAGCAAGATCTATGATGATAGAATCCAAATTGCCTCACATCTACTGGAGAGAAGTAGTGAGTACAACAGTCTACACATTCAACAGAGTTCAAATCAAAGGTGAAACTGGTAAGACCCCTTATGAACTATGGTTTGGACATACACCTACTGTTAAATATTTCAGAATTTTTGGAAGTAAATGCTATATCAAAAGAGATGATTCAATTGGAAATTTTGATCCTAGATGTGATGAAGCTAGTGATAACTTTCAGAAACCCCCTCTCAAAAAATTGTATAAAATTTTGGTGAATATTTAATTTTTTAAAATAATAATAATTATTTTAAATGGTGAATCTTTCCTTTTTTAAAAGAAAAATATTAATTTTATGGGTGATTTTTTTAATATCAATTTTTTTTGGTAGAAAATATTGGTGAATATTGGAAAATAATAAGAGTATGCATTAATTACTATTGCAAATCCTTTCATTTAAAAAAATAATTTTTAATAGAAAAGTAAAGGGCTTAAGGTGGAAATAATTAATGAATTTAAGGGGTTGAATCTACTTTATTTAGTTTCTACCATTAACTTAAAATAACCTAATAGCCCTCTTTGTATTTTGTGAGATAAAATGTACCAACAATTTGTAATACTCATGGGGCCAAAAATTGCTTTTAGATGATTGATTTTCATTGAGATCATTACAACTTGTAGGTACAATTTACCTCATAGAATATAATGAAGGTCATTAGATTATATTTTAAATCAATGGTGGCAACTAAAGATTGTTTATATAACCCTAAAGTAACTAATAATTATGATTTATTATTAGCAAATTAATTTATATTTCTACAACTAATTATAAAATGTTGGCGAATATGATCCAAACCTGTATCGAATATTGTGGCGAATCTTTGAGTTTAAAAACAAACTAAAAAATATATTCTTTGGCGATTTAAATAACACTAAAATGAAATAAAAATAAAAATGTGGCATTTCAAGTCACCCCAAAAGATGAAAATGTGATGATTTGAGAATAGCCAATTCCTTCCATTTCTTGGTTATTCAATTCAAAGCAAAGCATATAGATGTTATAACAAAAGATTGCAGAAAATTGTGGAAAGTGCTAATGTGAAAGTGGATGAGCAGTACAGAAATCAATCTATATCATATGATAGGGAACCGATAGTGGAAATGATTATAACTAAACCGACAATGCCTCAATCAGTACAGGAAACTCAGACAGTTACACCGACACAATCAAAAAATTCAACTATAATTGACGATCAGAGCAGTGAACCTGAAGTTCAGAAGACACCAAGGTATGTAAGATTAAATCATTCTAAAGTGAAATTATTGGAGATAGGATAAAGGGAGTTATGACAAGAAGACTGGAAAATGAAGAGGTATGTCTTATTTCTCAAGTTGAATCGACAACTGTTATTGAAGCTTGTAAGGATAAACATTGGTTAAAGGCTATAGAAGATGAATTAGATCAGATAGAGAAGAATGAAACTTGGACTTTAGTTCCCCAGCCTAAAAATAAGAATTTTATTGGAACTAAATGGGTTTTTAGGAATAAACTGAATGAGGATGGTCAAGTTGTAAGAAAAAAGTCTAGATTGGTTTGTAAAGGATATTCTCAAATGGAAGGAATTGATTATGGTGAGACATTTTCACCTGTAGCTAGAATTGAAGCTGTTAGACTATTTCTTGCCTATGCAGCTTATAAGAACTGTAAGGTTTATCAAATGGATGTTAAATGTGCATTTTTGAATGGTGAACTTGAGGAAGAAGTATACATTGAGCAACCTGATGGATTTTCACTGAGAGATGATAAAGATATGGTTTGCAGATTGAAGAAATCTTTATATGGATTGAAACAAACTCCTAGAGCTTGGTATGCAAGGTTGGACAAATATCTTTTGAAGGTTGGCTTTACTAAAGGCAGTGCTGATAGTAATTTATATTATAATATCATTGATAATGATATTATGATTATTGAAGTATTTGTTGATGATATCATTTTTGGAGGAGAAGATAAATTGTGCATGGAATTCGATAACAATATGAAGAATGAATTTGAAATGTCCATGATTGGTGAGATGAGATTTTTATTAGGTTTGCAGATTACTCAAACTGACAAAGGTATTTTTATCTATCAAACTAAGTATCTGAGGGAATTGTTGAAGAAGTTTGCTATGGATGATTCCAAACCGGCAAGTACTCCTATGGTGACAAGTGAGAAATTATCTATCAAGGATACTTCTGCACCAGTAAATTAGATAGGGTATAAGTCTATGATTGGTGGTCTATTATACTTGACTCAGACTAGACTGGATATTATGAATGTAGTAAGAATTGTTTCTAGATATCAAAGTAATCCTAAAGAAATTCATGAATGTGCAGTAAAGAGGATATTCTGATATTTGCAAGGAACAACAGAATATGGTTTATGGTATTCTAAAAATGATGATTTCACTTTATGTGCATATACTGATGATAGGAAGCAAACTTTTGGTGGAGCTTTCTTTCTTGGAAAGAAACCGATTTCATGGATCAGCAAAAAATAGTCATACATTTCTTTATCTACTGCAAAAGTTGAGTATGTTGCAGCAACAACTAATTGCACTCAAGTCTTGTGGATGAAGAAAATGTTGAAGGATATCAGAGTAAATTGTAGTGAACCAGTAGTTATCAACTATGATAAATCTGTAGCTATTGACATGTCTAAAAATCTAGTGTTTCACTCTAAGACTAAGCATATATCAATAAAGTATAACTTTTTGAAGGATAAGGTAGAAGGAAAGGAAGTCATATTGGTTTATGTGAACACTAAAGAACATATTGCAGATATATTCACTAAACTATTGTCTAAGGAATTATTTGAGTATTTAAGAGACAGGTTAGGGGTTTTGGCCCCTTTGCCAGAGACTTGATTGATGCAGTTTGTCATCAGTCTCACATGCATTATCAAAGACATTATTCATTCTGGCACTGATGAGTGGTGCTACTACTCAGGGGGAGTAGTTAGCATTGAGATTCAGAGGTTTACATTATTGCTTTGATATTTTTATCAGATTTCTAGCATTGATGTCAAAGGGGGAGTGATAGTGATGTGAAAAACAAATTTAGAGATATCATTCACAAAGGGAGAGTTACTAATATTCAGGAGATTGTTGGTTGTCTTCCATAGGAGGAGACTTGTTTGGCATTTCTTGGTACTTAGATGTTTTTCACATCTAATGTTGCCATCAATGCCAAAGGGGGAGATTGTTGGCATTATGAATGAATTAATTATGTGTTGCATTGATGTTAACACTAGATGTTATGGTTTGTTACTGATAGATAGGTTTTGGTAACCAGTAGAAGTTCTAGTGTTACTAGCAAAAGAGACTATTTGTTGGACACTTTCGGCATGATTGGATCAATGAAGTATGTTTGATTTTATGTGTTATATGCTCCTCGAGCATGTTTTGGTCAGTTGGTATAGACTTGGTAATTGGATGTTATCATACACTCTTGTAAACCCTTACTGACATTGGTTTAAGGTTTAATCGACAGAGCTTTCACTGAGGAATCTTGACAAGATGCATAAGTGGTGTTGGTACAACTTCTACATGGATTTCAGGATGCTAAAGATGTTCTTTGATCATGCTTCAACTACTTGAAGACATTTCTTCGGAGTGGTGGACCTAGAATAGGTCCAGTGCCTACCTAGGTTATGGACTGGTATCATGTTAACATGTACTCTACACATTATCGGGATGCTTCAAGATGTTCTATGGATTGGTTGTTGTTGTTTTGGTCTTATGCTGACATGGCATATCATTGTAATATGGATTTATGTAATGATCTTATTGTAATATATTTTAGGTAGCCGACCTAATTGGTTTAGGCCTTAGGGTTGGTATAAAATGATGTAATATCTCATTGTAATAAAGTGTAGTGGTCATGGAATGTAATATCATATGTGAAGGAGATTTAGTTGATCATAGGTGATAGAATTGGGATTATGGAAGAGGTCAAAGGCCTCTGGTATTGAGCTTAACCAGGTTTGTAATCAGGCATGGTAGATACTATCTTTGGCAGTTCATTATTTTGGATTGTTGTCCATATATCTTGAGGTGGTTTTAACCTCTATAGTCAGTGAGACTCTTTTGTAATGAGTAGTACAGTCTAGGCAGTGTGTCTTCCTGCCTATGTAGGCCCCTCACTGTAACACATACTTTTTGCAAAAGTATCATCTTACTGTGGGTAGGCTTCCCATCATAGTTTTTCCCTTTCCAAGTTTTCCACGTACAAATAATGGTGTTATGTGGTATAGTTTCTTTGCATTGATTATTTGTTTAATTGTTAAGTTGCATTGTTTATCAGTATCTGTTTCTTCTTTACTAATACTTAATCAGGTTAAAGGTTATTAAGTGGATTCAATGTTATAATCTATTAACAACTGATTCACCCCCCCTCTCAATTGTTCACCGATTATCCTAACAGTGTCTTCTGGTAGAGTAACTTGTCCATACCCTAAACCTACTTTTTTTGTAGCATGTTGAGTGTGAGGTTGGATAGGTACTGAGATACCTTCTTTTTGTTTTCTTATAGGACCTATTCCACTGTATCCCATTTTTTTGAAGGTCCCAACACTAACAAATGCTCCATCAAATATTGGAAGATGTTTCACAATTGGTTGTTATTTAGAGTTTGATGGTTTTCCATAAGATTTAGGAGAAAGTGGCAATTGGGATAGTGAATATTCTTCGTTCCCTCAATCTCTTAGCTACATTTGTTTTTCCATACTTGAAAAAATTGAGGCAAATGATTTTTATTTGGATTGTGTGTTCAAAGATGATGCCTCCCTATTATGAGGAACAATGACCTCTTGAGATGGTTTTAGATTACTACAATACTGAAATGGATTTGAATCTACTGAGATCATGATTTCCTGCCCATAGTAGGAAAATTGTAGGCACAGATGATATGTTTATGGAACAGCTTGTATGTCATGTATCCAGGGTCTTCCCAAGAGTATGTTGTATGATAAGTCTAAGTCTAGAACTTTGCATGTTGTTTCTCTCTACAAAGGTCCCACTCTAATGAGTAATATCACAATTCCTTTAGAGGAAAGTTCTTCTTCATCATATGCTTTGATGGTGATCTTTTTCTGGGGATCAACTACATCTTCTGAATAATCTAGAGAATGGACAAGACTTAATGATAAAATGTTTAAGCCAACTCCACCATCTATTAGGACATGTTTAACACGCGTCTTGTGAATGAGGACTTCAATATGCAAGGGAGTGTTATGGGGATGTTGCAAGGGCATGTCTTCTTTGGTAAATGATAAGTAGTGAGGGGTTGTGAGGTGTCCCACCATGGTTTGGAATTGATCTATATCAAGATCTTTGGACACTGCTATATCTACTAATGCTCTTTCTAGAATTTTTTTGTGTGTAGGTGAAAGCTTTAAAAGTTCTAAGATGGATATTTACGTGGGAGTTTTCTATAGTTGATCCACTAGACTATATTTTTTTGTAGTGGATGACGTGTTAGTTGTAGGACCCAGCAAAACAACTTTGGCTTTGCTTCTTGTGATAGCATGAGCGGGTTCTTGATGTTGTTTCTCTTTAACCATGATCATATTTACCACATTGTCATATGGATGAGCATAGTTCACCTTTGCTTTACCTTTACCATTATGCTCTATTGATGATTCACTTTCTCATAGTTAGGAAGCGAAGTTTTGAAAGTTGTGTGAGATTCATTTGTTGTATGTCCATCCACAGTTATCACTCTATTATCAATCAAATATTGGATGACATGTTTTAACCATTGACAAGCATCTATTTGGTGTCCTTTGTTTCTATGGAAATCACAATAATGGTTGTCATTGCATCAAGAAGGTTTTACCTTGGGTTCAAATTTTCTTGCTTTTGGTAAGTTAATTAACTTGTTTGTGAGAAGCGTCTTTAATGTTGACCCAAGTGGTTCACCAATGTTTATAAATTTCCTTCAAAAGAAATTGTTGAGAGTTGATTTTTGGTGATTGTTGTTTTGTTGAGCTGCTACTGAGTGATTGGATAAATTAAAAACCAGTTGTTTTGGTTTTATATTGTTATTATCCACTATCCCATCATTGACGACATTATGATTTCTATTCCAAAATTTTGGCTTATCATTGTTGTTGTTGTTAGTGTTGTTAGGAGGATGAACTCCTTCTTTGTATATTTTCAACTCACCTTTCTTTACCATGGCTTCCTCCATTCAGATTCAGTTATCAATCATCTTTCCAAAACTTTGATGGCCTTGCATTTTTAGATGATAACTCATTTGATCATTCAGGTTGTCGATGAATATGTCCACTTTCTCATATTTTGGCACCGTATGAGGATGTCATGAAGCTAACCATCTCCACCTCTATAGAAATATCATGAAAGGTTCTCCACTCTTTTGTTTAGCATTACATAGGTCTAGCATTGTTACTTAATGTTGTATTCTATAAGAGTATTGTGAAACAAACTTATCCACCAATTTTGAGAATGATTTGATTCCAGGTGGAAGTTTGGAGAACCATTCCATAGCTAGTCAAATTAAGCTTTTAGGAAATAATCTCATCAAGTAGGTATCCTCATGTGAAAACTCCATACTCATTGTGCAAAATTCTTGTATATGATCTTGGGGATCAGTGCTTCCATCATATTTTTTCATATCTAGGAGTTTCACAACCTGTAGGAAATGGTATCATGTTTAGATTTATGTCGAATGGGTAAGGACAAATTTCTTGAAGTGAGTATCTTCTAACATTTCCTCTCTGCATATCTTAAATCTGTGTTTGCGGTGTTTGTATTTGTTGTGTAAGAGTTGTGATAGGATTATCAACATGATTTGTTCTTGTATAACCATGAGTTTGCATTCTAGTAGGATCTTGATCTCTTCTTTTATCTTCCCGACCCTTTCTTGTGTCTTCATTGTAGTTAGCTTTGTTGAGAATTTCTACATCATCCCTTTTGGGAATGTAAGTTTCCCCATTAGTTCTTGTGTTATCAGGAATTGATGTGTCATCCTTTTTGTGACCAAAAATATCCTCATTTCATTCGTGATCATGGAAAGGGTCACTTCTCTTTTGTCATAAACTGTTCATATCAAAATCTTGAAGGAGTGTAGCACCAAATTTTGCTAACATTAAGAAAAAAAAAAATTTCTCCCTCCAATATTTTCTCCATAAATTTATCGAATTTAGGATCTTTTCTGATTTCTCTGAGATGTTTTTCTGTAATTTCCTCTTCAACTTGTATTTCATCTTTGTGTTCCATGTGCATATAATCTTTAGTTATTTCAAATGTTTTTCTTTTCGTTTCTGTGATCTTTCATCTTTTTGCTCTAGTTAAAATGGGTATACACGTGTTCAAAATGTTTTACAAGGTTTAAATATTATATAATGTGTCACAATAAGTGATGAATTGTTGAGGTAAATAGTATAGATGGATAGACACGAAATGATCTTTTCAAGTATTTTCTTCTTTGCAAATTTTTTGATCTTAGTTTTGGAGTGCAAATTTTGTGATTTTTGATATCACCAAATTCAATAGGAATGATATATCCTATGATAAAGAATGAGGTTATTCTGATCAAGCATTGTAGTTTCATGATAAAGGATGATAGATCCTGATGAGAAAGTATGTTTGAATGATCAGTTTATCAAAGAAAATATGATATTGCACTTTAAGGTGTTAGATCTTTAAACTTGTTGTAGATGAATACTTGAGAACCTTAGTGTGTCTAGTCTTGAATGTGTTTTGATAGAAGATAACTTGACTGAGTGACCCAAGAAGATGACCTAGTCTCTATGTTTGACTGTCTAAGAAATGGGTTATTTTTATTTTTTGATTTCGGTAGTTTACTAGAAACATTGACAAAATGACTACAAACGCTGCTATACTGACCAGAAAAACTGACAAACTAACTAGAAATGCTGCTATACTAACTAGAAACACTGAGGAACAGACCAAAAATGCTGCTATAATGACTAGAAATGCTACTATACTAACCAAAAATGCTGAGGAACATACCAGAAACTCTGCTAAACTAACCAAAAATGTTATTCTGTAATGCAAGGACTCTAAAGTTCAAAATAATGATATTTAGACTCAACAAATTGAGTGTTTGAACTTAGGAGATTTTAATTTTGACCCCACTTTGTGATTTTTAGACTCAGAGAACTGATATTTAGACCTAGAAAGTACAAACTAGGAGATCTAATGTTGAAACATGAGCAATTTTGCATTCAACTCAAAAGAGTTGTTGATTAGACCAAGAGAGCTACTGTTTAGACTAAGAACTCTATAGTTTAGACCAGGAACTCTATTGTTTAGACCAAGAGAGTTTTTGTTTGATCTAGAAACTCTACTGTTTGGACCAAGAACTCTAGTCTTTAGACCAGGAACTCTATTGTTGAGACCCAAAGAGCTGTTGTTTGGACCAGAGACTCTATTGTTGAGACCAGGACCTTTGCTGTTTCAAATTAAGATGTTGGAACTTAGACAATGGTTGTTTTGACTCAAAAAGTTGATGTGTAGACTGAGAAAATTGATGCTTATACATAGCAAGCTCAACCTTGGAGAGTTAATGTTGAAATATGAGAAAGTTAACATTCATACCAAGAGAGCTAATGTTTGGACCAAAAGTGTGATTGTTTGGACTGAAAGAGCTACTGTTTGGATTGAAAGTGTGACTGTTTGGACCGTAAGAGCTAATGTTTGGATTGAAAGTGCGACTGTTTGGACTGTAAGCACGACTATTTGGACTAAAAGAGATAATATTTGGACTGAAAGTGCGATAGTTTGGACTGAAAGTGCGACTGTTTGGACTATAAGTGCAACTGTTTGGACTGAAAGAGCTAATATTTAGACTGAAAGTGCGACTATTTGGATCGAAAATCCTATTGTTTGGACCGAAAGAGCTAATCTGTTGTGAAACTTGTAAATTTGACAATTTGAAGTTTGAGTTTGCAATTTTTGTTCTATTTCAATGGATGATATCTTGACTTGACTGAGAAACATAAAATTCAGATGGTATTTTTGTCCCAAAGGACACATAAAGTGTATGTTCAAGAAGCTTTAGAGAAAGCCCAAGTTTTCATGGGTTTTGAACAATTGAAAACACATCATTCGGTCTATCCTAAGGAGATTGGCTTCATTATTAGTTTTTAGCCCACACTTGGTACCCTATCAGCTCACACAGCCTTGTCACCCCCTAAAGGGCGCCTGTGTTTTTGCCTTTGTGAGAGCTAGTGGAATCCCATTATGAGCCTAGCAATAAGGTCTCAAAAGGGGAGTTCGCATATACGCTCAAGAGGGACATATGGTGAGTATCTTAAGGAGAGATTCTTCCCCCTCCATGCACTAAGAATTTAATAATGTTAGGAGGTAAATTAGGTAGCTTCTAATTTTAATTGGAACTAGTAAGGGATTCATTCAGCGCATTAGGGTATAAACTCAATTAAGAGGTCTCCCAACCTTGAAAACTAAGGTTTGATATACTCGAAGGTATGGAGGAGATCTATTCCTGAGCACTATTGTTGACTTGATTTTCATCAAATTACATTTTTTTTATAATGGATTGGAGTACTTGGCATTGATCATTCCCACTTGGGTTGTTCCCCTCTCATCGACCTTAATGGATTTGGCCTTATAGGCTCCTCGAGAAGGCAGGCCCGCTAAAGATATGCACTATTGAAAGAAAAAGATGAGTCTATCTTTCTGATCACCTAAGAAAGGTGAGAGCATACTCGCCTATCATCAAAACACATAAGACATGTTTGTTCATTTGCATTGTAATTAGTCTATGTGCCTAATTTAACAAATATAAGTGTAAAATCCCACTGCTACAAACAAAGTTAGTAGTTTATATTGCATTATTTGATGGTGAAATGGTTTATGCCTTCGTTCTCTCACAACAAAATGAGTACCTGCAAAACCAACAATCTGCAAATTAGGTTTAGGAAAATGACAGTCCAGAAGCAGAAATAAGGAATGCAAAATGCAACATTTGAAAAATCAATAAAAAACTGAAAATGCCATCAAATTGACCAAGAACGCTGCCATATATGCCAAGAACACTGCCAAATGGACCCAAAACGCTATTCTGCACACCAAAAACATTGTTAAACTGACTGAAAACACTGTAAAATATACCAGAAATGCTACAGAACATACCAAAAATGCTAAGGTACAGACCAAAAACACTAAAATAGAGAAAAACATAAAAATAGAGTTGAGAAGTCTCCCATAAATGTCATTTGAGATGCTAGGATGCTACAATAGAGACCAAAAATGTGATTTGGGAGCCCAAGAGAGCTAATCTGCCCACCGAAAGAGCTAATAAACTTGTCAATGAAATTTCCTACAAGCAAACTTGTTAAAGATCAAAGGGGCTATGCCCTACAGTGGGTGCCAATTAATGTGATGCTAAAAATGTGGTAAATAGAAAGGCATACACATATAATGAGATAATAAAACATAATGGAAAGCTTAATTGAAAACTAAATTAAAGATGCAAACTATAAGCCTTCCTTGAAATGTCCCATTTTCCTCTATTCTTGAGGACCTTAAAGGTGTTGGATTCATTGGCTCTTAGCGGAGCAATGACTTCCAAAGTGGCAACTCAAGAGTTGAGTAGCTAATTGACCATGATTGATTATGCAAATGATATGAAATGCATGATCTAAGAAACTAGATTAACATGCTATGATTAATCCAAAAAGCTAATTACTAGATAATTGAAATGAAAATGCCTATAGTAATGCTGCTAAAAATATGAATTCAAGGGATCGTTATTGCTCCAAAATGGGGGATATATAAGAATTCCAAGGCCAAAGATGAGGTGGTAGGAATGAATGGTCCAGATCTGATATGAAGATATCAAGGGCCAATATTGAGGAAGTTGGAGAAGAGGTTGGAAGATGGGACACTTATCATCTTTGTGGTGACAAGTGTCAAGGAGCCTTTCTCATGAGAGGGAAAGTGTCCAAGGGAGGAGACGTGGCAAAAGTGCCATGTGTCTCAAGGGGAGAATATCCACACCATAGGAGGTTAGGATAAGGAGGTTAGGATGTGCAAGATAGGATAAGGTTAGTTAAACCCAAGGTTAGGTGGAATGGGTTAGGTTAGAGGGGGGTTAGGTTAGGTGGTTAAAAGCTAGGAGCCATGTGCTCATTTGAATTTATAAATTCAAATAATTTGGAAAATGATAATTAATCTCAACAAACTTGAGTTTGTTAATTTTAATTAGGGATTAGAAGAATTGATTTATATGGGGGGAATTAATTAATTTAGAATTAATTAATCAAAGGGGGATATGAAATGAACTATGCAAATAAATTATGTAGATTTATTTACTAGTAGATGCACAGAGAAATTAATCAAATTGTGTATGAATTCAATTAATTGGGAAGGGGGGTTAATCATATAACTATGTATTTAATTAACTATATTCAGACCATTTTTAGGTGTATAAACTGTTAGATCCCGAGGAACACTGAGAGGGCGGGGGGGGGGGGGGGGGGGGGGGTGAATCAGTTATCAAAATAAATTCAAACCAAAACAACTTAACCAACTTAAATGCTTAATACCGGTAAACCAATCTTTTATTTTGGTACACGGTTTTATCAGTTAATTACAGTACCGGTAAAGATTAATGCATGAGATAGAAACACAATAACATCCACTACACATAAAACCAATATTTTTACGTGGAAAACCTGTAAGGGGAAAAACCATGGTGGGAAACCTTATCCACAATCAGATGATACTACTGCAGATAGTGTTAGGATTCCCACAGATACTGAGAGGGGGGGGGGGGTGAATTAGTATGTAACCAGTGTACAGAATTTCTTATATTAAAACATGCAGAACATATTATAGTAGTGTACCGGTATGCAAGAAGTAATGCAATAAATAGAAATAAAAACATCCACATGAAAAGCACACCATGACACAAGGATTTAACGAGGAAACCCGGTGTGGGAAAAACCTTGGTGGGATTTGTGACCCACAATATCCACTTACTGGCCAATAAGAGAATATTACTTACAAGAGGGGCCTACACATGTAGGAAGGCCAACTGCCTAGAGCTCACAGCTCAATGGGAAGTCTCACTGACTTACAATGTGGATTATACAAATCCAATATCTTGTACTGATTTACAATAGCATCTATAATGCATGATTTAGTACCAGTTGCTACTCTTCTTCTTACATAAACCCTTTAACCTATATTTCACATAATAGGTCTGCCTTAATATTTTGCATACATCACTTTCTTCACTTCCTTACTTCATTACAAAATGTCTATAATGATCCCTTTTATATATAAGAGTCATTTTACAACATGCCAAGTCGGCTTACAAAGTTTTACAATAATATAACAAAAATCCTATTGGCCTCTGTGCCAGTATACTACCTTTCTCTGTGCCGGTGCTGGTGTCCTGAGTGCTAGTGTAGAGTGTGATTTGTTGATGTCAGTGCACAAACTTGCCGGTGTAATACCTTGCTAGTATAATGCCTTGCCGGTGCCATAGGATTGCAAGGTTGCCATCAATGACAAAACCTTCAATTACCTATAATGTCTCATTGGAGTGTGCATATGCCAACAATCTCCCCCTTTGGCATTGATGACAACACTCATGAGAAATTTCAAAAGTGTATCCAAAAATGTGAAGTCCAAAAATGTTACCAAAAATATGTGTGCTCCCCCTAAGCATATGATTCCTGTGATGTTGAATTTTCTCATCCCACTACTCCCCCTTGGCATCAAAGACAAAGGTTGTCAAGATGTCAGTAGAGTTTGTAGTTTCATCCTTGTAACTAAGTAGTTACAATTTAAAATAGATCCACCAAAATCAAGTTTATACTCTCCATAAACATTTTACTATCTCTTATTGTTGTCTTTTTTCTTTTAACTATACCGGTGAGATGCTGCAAATGCTCTGCCAGTGTTTTCTGTCCCTGTATTAGTGCCTCAGATACTTCCTTCCACAATGATGCTAGATAGTCCAATCTTGGACTCAGTTTTAATCTTAGATGCTTTGCCTTATTCACTATTCTCTCCTTTTCTCTTTCCAATTTAAGTAATTCTTCCTCAAAATTTGTTATCTTCTGTTCAAAAATTGATAGTGTATCAGGTGAGTTAACAAAGTTATCTGCAAGTTTATTGATTTCATCCTGTACCTTGCTCATCTTCTTATCAATATCTATAGTTAAAAAGTTTGTCTTACAGGTGTCTTTGTACAGAGTTTTGTACTCTTTCAATAAATTACACAGTTCCGGTAGAAGTGTGTCAAAATCTCTAGTACACTTCTTTATCTGCTCAATAAAGAATCTCTGATTTTCAATTTCTACTTTGTCCTTCAATGTCTCTTCCTTTATTTTCTCAATGTTTTCTGTGATATATTTACACAGGGCATCAAGTTGTCCTAAAGAATCTTTATTGTCTATATTACAGTTAGGAGCAATTACCTTCAAAATTGGTATCTATTTCCTTATAAGCTTGTGAGCTACAGTCTGTTATCTTTTTAATTGAATCCAATAGTACCTTAGTCACATTAGTTGATTTGTAGCCTGATGATGAACCTGCATTGTGAGTACCGCCAGTGGAAGTAACCAAGCTTGTATTGACCTCTAGTAGGTCTGTTTGTGTTTGCATTTCCCTAAGCAATGGTTTTTCTACTTCTCCAGTTGCCGGTGGCACTGTTTCCTTATGAACCTATTAATGTTCCTGTTCAGGAGCCTTTTGCTATGTTTGTTTCTCTGTTTGTTGCATTGTCTCAATCTGAGTCTGAGTTTCTACCTTATGCTCTTTGTCATCTACCAGTTTCTCCTGTGTGTTATTAGTTTGCTCAGCTACCGGAGGCTCACTAGCCATTTCAGTCTTATCAGCTGTATCTTTGTCTACCACAATGTTGATCTTTTGAGTATCAACATCCATAGTATATAAGACTTCAAGATTAGGATTGACATCCTCTACATCCATACTTTCAACTGTTAGTTGATCTTTTGTAGTTGTTGTTTTTACTGGTGGAGTAATAAAAGGAGGTGGGGGTAAGTTGTCTTTAACCTTGATGTTGGGTGGTCCACCAAGTTTACCTTTACCTTTGTCCCTTTCTTTCTGATATACCTTTATAGGTTTGTGACTCATGTATTCTTCTTGTTTTTCTTTTTCCAATAGGATAATGTCCCATGCATTTTCTGTCTCCTCAATCACCTCATTAAATCTTCCAACCATTAAAGCAATGTGTCAGTATGCAGTGGAAAATACTAACCGGTTGGCTTGAGCAATTAAGACATGAATTTCTTTGGGTGAATTCACCAGATATACAACAAGTATATTTTCTACATTTATTTTCTTATCCAGTTCTACTACTTCTTGTCTCCTTGCTTCCAGTCTCTTAAATAGTTCATCTGGTACTTCTTCTCCTACTTCCATCAAAAATTTCTTAGACATATCCGTATGCAATATAACACTGTTTTCAACTTGTTCTTTTTCATCAGCTGTCAGAGTGTCATATAGTTTCTCTATATTCTTAGTTTCCCTTCCTCTGTAATTTCATTCAACAGTATGTCAAGAGGGGCCAAGTCCTTATTTATCCTCTTCTTCTTCTTGGGTGTCAGTTTCTTCTTCTTTGGTGTAGCCTTTCTTACTGGAGATCTCACTACTTGTTGTTTTTGTCTTGTCCTCCTAGGAGAGGGTGTGGTTGCCTGTGAGGGATCCCTTTTTCTTACAACTCTTTTGAATATTGCAGGCATGTCATTCTCCAAAGATGTACCTACTGGTGATAGGTGAGTTTCAGGTTGTGGAGATGCTAACTCATCCTCTGTTATACCAGTTTGTTCCATTACTCTATCCTTGGTCTCCTTTGCTTGCCTAGAACGCTTTCTTACAACTGCCTCAACCTTTTTCACTCTTTTCTTAGATTGTATTTGGCTTTCAATAGTTTCTACACTACCAAATATTTCTTCCTTAGGTTCTTTAGGGGCTTCCAGAAGTGCTTTAGCATAAGTTTCAATTATATGATCATCTGTTTCGTAGCCCATCTCTTTTACCCAAACTATCCTAGGGATGACTGCTTCCATCCAGATCTCATCCTTCTTGATTACAAAGCATATTTCATCCTTATATTTGTCAACAATCTTTTGTGATAGCCTGATTCTTTTCTTCATTTTGGCTTTAAGTGCTTGAAAGAAATCATGGATATTGTTTTCCTTATCTTCTCCCATATTATTGAATAGTTTTGTTAGTTGTTTACCTACCAGTATATCATATCCAAGTTCTTTGTAGCCTATACCGCAAACCTGTTTGGTTATATGTAGCATCAGACATACTAGCAGATTTCCAAGTTTAAAGGTTCCTTTCTTGTCCTTCTTAATCTTGCCTAAGTTGTCAATTAATTCGTCCTTCAACCACTCACATACATCAATCTTTGCGTTATCCGTGACCATATCATAAGCACTCTTAGTGCATAAACTTGAAACTCAATTAAGTCTATTTGCATGAGTAGCTTTATATCCTAATATCATGCTAATAAATCTCACATTAATATTTGTTACATCATTGACTCTTAAGGACCTTCTGTCAAATGTTGCACCAGTTAGGTTTATAACTAGGTCATTAGATACCTTCTTAGTTTTGTCTGGCCTTTTACTGGTGGTCGGCAACCCTGTGATAGCTTTCACAGCTTCCTTAGTGATTTTGTGAATTGCATCTAGCCAAAAAAATTCACCATGTACCCTACTTAAGACTATCCTAATCACATCCTTGGGGAATTCAGGAATGCTAAGGATCTCTGTAAATCCTAGGGTTTCAATGATCTTATGTTCATCTTTTACATTGCCAGATTCATCACATATGATGGTTTTAAACATGGTTTTAATCTCTTCATCTCCTAGTTCCTCAATGTTGTAGTGAATGTAAATTCTGGGGTCTTCTACATAAACAACTCCCTTAGGAATTTGAGAAAAAGCACCTAAGGTATCATCTTTCTTTTCTACCTTGGGAACTAATTGAAATACGGGCCTAGGTCTTTTTATAACTTCGACAATAGTAGGATTTGCTATATATTCAATTACAGGGGTGGATGTCATGATAAAATACCTTTTACTGCCTTTAGGATGGATGATTGCTTGAAATGTTCTTTCCTCTTGCTCGAAATGCCTTAGCTCAGAATCTTTGCGCTCTTCGTAGGTTTGAAATCTCGGTGAATTGAAATGGAGCCAAACCTCAAATTCATAGTGTCTTTTCACCATCTACCATATTAAATGCATGCCAATTAAGTATTCACTTAACATTGTCTATCGGTAACAAAGTAATTTTCAACTTCTTATCTCTAACAGAGGGAATAATAGCACATGTGTCATTAGATTGCCAAACCCTCAAAGAAACTTTCTTCAATTAGATGAAGAACTTCCTGCCAGTGGAGCACTACTTTGTCCTACCGGTAAAGCATCACTCTACCCGTCGGTGTAGTATTGACTGCTTCCACCGGTGGAGGGGTATTCCCAATATTTAGATCATCTTTTCTAATCCATTGTTTTGAGAATTCTTGCTTAACCTCTTCAACTTTTTCTTTACCTTTCAAGATAGAACTTTTGTTGTCTACGGGTGATCCTTTACTTCTATAGAATTTAGCAATATGCCCAATCTTGTTACATGCATAACAAGTTACATTATTCTTCTAAATAGCTTTCCCATAACCTATGCCGGTTTGTGTTCTGCACTGATTAGATAAATGTCCAAATCTTCCAGAAACATAACATCTCACATTCATTCTGCAATTTTCAGAGTTGTGACCTACTTTGTTGCATTTTGAACATTGACCAGTGGGTGTGTTGATATTTTGATAATTTCTAGATCTACATTCATGTGCTCTATGACCATACTTATTACAGTTAAAGCATTTTCCATTGAATTTATAAGCATTAGGTTGTCTTACCGGTTTGTTGTGATCCTAACTATTTGTAGTACTTACTAGCAAATAAGAGAATATTACTTACAAGAGGGGCCTGCACATGCAAGAAGGTCAACTGCCTAGAGCTCACTACTCAATGGGAAGTCTCACTGACTTACAATGTGGATTATACAAATCCAATATCTTGTACTACTTTACAATAGCATCTATAATTCCTGATTCAGTACCAATTGCTGCTCTTCTTCTTACATAAACCCTTTAACCTATATTTCGCATAATAGGTCTACCTTAATATTTCGCATACATCACTTTCTTCACTTCCTTACTTCATTACAAAATGTCTATAATGATCTCTTTTATATATAAGAGTTATTTTACAACATGCCAAGTAGGCTTACAAAGTTTTACAATAATAAAAAAAATATAATATAACAAAAATCCTATCCGCTTCTGTGTCGATATACTTCCTTTCTCTGTGCCAGTGTCGGTGTCCTGAGTGCCAGTGTAGAGTGTGATCTACTGATGTCAGTGCACTAACATACCAGTGTAATGCCTTGCCAGTATAATGCCTTGTCGGTGCCATAGGATTGCAAGGTTGCCATTAATGACAAAACCTTCAATCACCTATAATGTCTCATTGGAGTGTGCATATGCCAACAATCTCCCCCTTTGGCATTGATGGCAACACTCATGAGAAATTTCAAAAGTTTGTCCAAAAATGTGAAGTCCAAAACTGTTACCAAAAATGTGTGCGCTCCCCCTGAGCATATGATTCCTATGATGTTGAATTTCCTTATCCCACTACTCCCCCTTTGGCATCAATGACAAAGGTTGTCAAGATGTCAGTAGAGTTTGTAGTTTCAACCTTGTAACTAAGTAGTTACAATTTGAAATAGATCCGCCAAAATCAAGTTTATACTCTCCATAAAATTTTTACTATCTTTTATTGTTGTCTCTATTCTTTTAACTGTACCAGTGAGATGCTACAAATGCTCTGTCGGTGTTTTCTGTCCCTATATTAGTGCCTTAGATACTTCCTTCCACAATGATGCTAGATAGTCCAATCTTGGAGTCAATTTTAATCTTAGATGCTTTGCCTTATTCACTATTCTCTCTTTTTCTCTTTCCAGTTTAAGTAATTCTTCCTCAAAATTTGTTATCTTTTGTTCAAAAATTGATAATGTATCAGGTGAGTTAACAAAGTTATCTGCAAGTTTATTGATTTCATCCTATACCTTGCTCATCTTCTTATCAATATCTACAGTCAAAAAGTTTGTCTTACAGGTGTCTTTGTACAGAGTTTTGTACTCTTTGAATAAATTACACAGTTCCGATTGAAGTGTGTCAAAATCTCCAGTACACTTCTTTATTTGCTCATCAAAGAATCTTTGCTTTTGAATTTCTACTTTGTCCTTCAATGTCTCTTGTTTTATTTTCTAAATGTTTTATGGAATATATTTACACAAGGTATCAAGTTGTCCTAAAGAATATTTATTGTCTATATTACAGTTAGGAGCAATTACCTTCAAAATTAGTATTGTGTCATCTATTGCCTTATAAGCTTGTGAGTTGTAGTCTGTTATCTTTTCAATTGAATCCAATAGTACCTCAGTCACATTAGTTGACTTGTAGCCTGATGATGAACTTGCATTCTGAGTACCACTAGTGGAAGTAACCAAGCTTGTATTGACCTCTGGTAGGTCTATTTGTGTTTGCATTCCCCTAAGCAATGGTTTTTCTACTTCTCCAGTTGTCGGTGGCACTGTTTCCTTATGAACCTATTCCCGTTCCTATTCAGGAGCCTTTTGCTATGTTTGTTTCTCTATTTGTTGCATTGTCTCAGTTTGAGTCTAAGTTTCTACCTTATGCTCTTTGTCATCTACCGGTTTCTCCTATGTGTTATTAGTTTGCTCAGCTACCGGAGGCTCACTAGCCATTTCAGTCTTATCAGCTGTATCTTTGTCTACCACAATGTTGATCTTTTGAGTATCAACATCCACAGTATATAAGACTTCAGGATTAGGATTGACATCCTCTACATCCATAATTTCAACTGTCGGTTGATCTTTTGTAGCTATTGTTTTTACTGGTGGAGTAATAAAAGGAGGTGGGGGTAAGTTGTCTTTAACCTTGATGCTGGGTGGTCCACCAAGTTTACCTTTACCTCTGTCCCTTTCTTTCTGATATACCTTTATAGGTTTGTGACTCATGTATTCTTCTTGTTTTTCTTTTTTCACTAGGATAATGTCCCATGCATTTTTTGTCTCCTCAATCACCTCATTAAATCTTCCAACCATTAAAGCAATGTGTCAGTATGCAGTAGAAAATACTGACCGGTTGGCTTGAACAATTAAGTCATCAATTTCTTTGGGTGAATTCACCGGAGATACACCAAGTATCTTTTCTACCTTTATTTTCTTATCCAGATCTAGTACTACTTGTCTCCTTGCTTCTAGTCTCTTAAATAGTTCATCTGGTACTTGATCTACTACTTCCATCAAAAACTTCTTATACATATACATATGCAATATAACACTATTTTCAACTTGTTCCTTTTCATCAGCTGTCAGAGTGTCATATAGTTTCTCTAATTTCTTCAGTTTCCCTTCCTCTGTAATTTCATTCAACAGTGTGTCAAGAGGGGCCAAGTCCTTATTTATCCTCTTCTTCTTCTTGGGTGTCAGTTTCTTCTTCTTTGTTGTAGCCTTTCTTATCGGAGATCTCACTTCTTGTTGTTTTTGTCTTGTCCTCCTAGGAGAGGGTGTGGTTGCTGGTGAGGAATCTCTTTTTCTTACAACTCTTTTGAAAGTTGTAGGCATGTCATTCTCCGAAGATGTACCTACCGGTGATAGGTGAGCTTCAGGTTGTGGAGATGCTAACTCATCCTCTATTATACCGGTTTGTTCCATTACTCTATCCCTGATCTCCTTTGCTTGCCTAGAACCCTTTCTTACAACTGCCTCAACCTTTTTCACTCTTTTCTTAGATTGTATTTAGCTTTCAATAGTTTCTGCACTACCCAATATTTCTTCCTTAGGTTCTTTAGGGGCTTCTAGAAGTGCTTTAGCATACGTTTCAATTATATGATCATCTATTTCATAGCCCATCTCTGTTACCCAAACTGTCCTAGGGTTGACTTCTTCCATCCAGATCTCATCCTTCTTGATTACAAAGCATATTTCATCCTTATATTTGTCAACAATATTTTGTGATAGCTTGATTCTTTTCTTCATTTTGGCTTTAAGTGCTTGAAAGAGATCATGGATATTGTTTTCCTTATCTTCTCCCATATTATTGAATAGTTCTGTTAGCTGTTAACCTACCAGTATATTATATCCAAGTTCTTTGTAGCCTATACCGGGAACATGTTTGGTTATATGTAGCATCAGACATACTAGCAGATTTCCAAATTTAAAGGTTCCTTTGTTGTCCTTCTTAATCTTGCCTAAGTTGTCAATTAATTCATCCTTCAACCACTCACATACATCAATCTTTCAATTATCCATGACCATATCATAAGAACTCTTAATGCATAAACTTTCAATTGAATTGAGTCTATTTGCATGAGTAGCTTTATATCCTAATATCATGCTGATAAATCTCACATTAATATCTGTTACATCATCGACTCTTAAGGACCTTCTGTTAGATGTTGCACTAGTTAGGTTTATAACTAGGTCATTGGATACCTTCTTCATTTTGTCTGGCCTTTAACCATTTGTTGGTAACCCTATGACAACTTTCACAGCTTCCTTAGTGATTTTGTGAATTGCATCTAGCCAGAAAAATTCACCATGTACCCTGCTTAAGACTATCCTAATCACATCCTTGGGGAATTCAGGAATGCTAAGGATCTCTGTAAATCCTAGGGTTTCAATGATCTTATGTTCATCTTTTACATTGTTGGATTCATCACATATGATAGTTTTAAACATTGTTTTAATCTCTTCATATCCTAGTTCCTCAATGTTGCAGTGAATGTAAATTCTGGGGTCTTCAGTATAAACAACTCCCTTAGGAATTTGAGAAAAAGCACCTAAGGCATCATCTTTCTTTTCTACCTCAGGAACTAATTGAAATATGGGCCTAGGTATTTTTATAACTTTGACAATAGTAGGGTTTTCTATATATTCAATTGTAGAGGTGGATGCCATGATAAAATACCTTTTACTGCCTTTAGGATGGATGATTGCTTGAAGTGTTCTTGCCTCTTGCTCGAAATGCCTTAGCTCAGAATCTTTGCGCTCTTCGTAGGTTTGAAATCTCGGTGAATTGAAATGGAGCCAAAACCTCAAACTTATAGTTTCTTTTCGCCATCTACCATATTGAATGCATGCCAATTAAGTATTCACTTAACATTATCTACCGGTAACAAAGTAATTTTTAACTTCTTATCTCTAACCCTCAAAGAAACCCTCAAAGAAACTTTATTCAATTAGATGAAGAAATTCCTGCCGGTGGAGCACTGCTCTGTCCTATCGGTGAAGCATCACTCTATCCTATTGGTGAAGTATTGACTAGTTCTACTGGTGGAGGGGTATTCCCAATATTTAGATCAGCTTTTCTAATCCATTGTTTTGAGAATTCTTGCTTAACCTCTTCAACTTTTTCTTTACCTTTCAAGCTAGAACTTTTGTTGTCTTTGGGTGATCCTTTACTTCTACAGAATTTAGCAATATGCCCTATCTTGTTACATGCATAACAAGTTACATTATTATTCTGAATAGCTTTCCCATAACCCATGCTAGTTTGTGTTCTGCATTGATTAGATAAATGTCCAAATCTTCCACAAACATAATATCTCACATTCATTCTGCAATTATCAGAGTTGTGACCAACTTTGTTGCATTTTGAACATTGACCAGTGGGTGTGTTGATATTCTGATAATTTCTAGATCTACATTCATTTGCTCTATGACCATACTTATTACAGTTAAAGCATTTTCCATTGAATTTATAAGCATTAGGTTGTCTTACCGGTTTGTTGTGATCCTAACTATTTGTAGTATTGGAGCTTTCACAAACTTCAAAGCCAATTCTAGAAGTGTCACCTTTATGTTTTTGATTCTTCAACAAAGTGCCAAGTTCCTCTGAGCTTTTCTTAAATTTTTCTTTATGTTGATTTGCAGTTTCTAGTTCTCTTTCTAAGACCTCTTTCTGGCTCATCAGTTCATTGGAGTCATTCTGAGTGTGCATCAGATCTATCTTCAACATGTCATTTTCATAGCTAAGTCTTGTGTTCTCATTTGCTACATCACTTAGTCTTCTGGTCAATTCTTCTTCATTCTTCTTCCTATCCTCAATCTCTTTACAAAATCTTATAGTCATATCCTGCATCTCATTCTTTGTTGTCATGTTCTCTTGTTTCAACTTTCTTAACATATCATTAAGTGATTCCTTTTCATCATTCTCATTTTGCATCTTTTCACAAAGTTCTGTTCTCTTATTTCTTGCAACAGTAAGATTTTCTTGAAGTGCCTGAATGATACCCTGAGCTGCCTTTAGATCATCTTCTAGTTTGATATTTTTTAATTTTTCTGCATCATAGTCTGAAAGAGCTCCTTCAAGTTCCTTCATCAAATTTTCCATCTTTACCGGTGTCAAGATCTTCATCAAGCTGTTAGGCTTCTGAAAATAGAGGACCAAGCTCTAATACCAATTGTTAGAATTCCCACAGATACTGAGAGGGTGGGGTGAATCAGTCTCTAACCAGTGTACATAATTTCTTATATTAAAACTTGCAGAACATATTATAGCAGTGTACTAGTATGCAAGAAGTAATGCAATGAATAGAATTAAAAACATCCACATGAAAAGCACACAATGACACAAGGATTTAATGAGGAAACCTAGTGTGGGAAAAACCTTGGTGGGATTTGTGACCCATAATATCCACTTACTGGCCAATAAGAGAATATTACTTACAAGAGGGGCCTGCACATGCAGGAAGGCCAACTGCCTAGAGCTCATTGCTTGATGGGAAGTCTCACTGACTTACAATGTGGATTATACAAATCCAATATCTTGTATTGCTTTACAATAGCATCTATAATGCCTGATTTAGTACCGGTTGTTGCTCTGCTTCTTACATAAACCCTTTAACCTATATTTCGCATAATAGGTCTGCCTTAATATTTCGTATACATCACTTTCTTCACTTCTTTACTTCATTACAAAATGTCTATAATGATCTCTTTTATATATAAGATTCATTTTACAACATGCCAAGTCGGCTTACATGGGACATACCAGAGTCAAATCAAGTTGAATTGTTCCAAAAAAAATATGGTACTTGATCTATGCAAACCTTTAATCTATCAAAGTCTTGAGACCTTTGATAAAATCACCAAGAAAGGTCTATCCTTGGAACATGTCCTTTTGGAAAAAGGGACACTAAAATATTATCAAAAATCTAACCAAGGCTCCTCCTACTACAATGACAAGCCAAAATTTTGGTCTAAGAAAAAGAACGTGGTCAATGATGGGGTCACTGATGCCAAGTGTCTACAAACTGTGGCTACTCCTTTCAAACCCACCACCACCAGTAGCTTCTTCAACACTCGATCGAACAATTGCAATCAATCCCAACCTCCCAACAATGTCTGGATCCAAAGTTGATTTCCCCACTCCAACAACCAAACTCAGCGAGAATACACCCCTTTCTAAGCCCATTGAGGCCATTTTCTAGATGCTTGTCAAGACTTGCGCGGTTTTCTTTCCAATGATTGACCCTTTTGATCCAAATCAACCCAAACCCCTGTGATATAATGAAAATGAGTATTGTGATTACCATTGCGTCTATGGTCATTATACACGCAAGTGTATGAAATTGAAGAATTATATGCAAGACCTAATTGACAAGGGTGACAATTGAGGTGGCAACCACAAAACCTGGTAACTCCAATGGTAAACATAAAATGTACTAGGATCCATTCCCCAAACATGGTATGGAAAAAGCCTCATCATCTCATGAAGTTCACTATGATTACACCAATAAAATCTTTGGCTTTGAATCCTTGGTAGGCCGCATAGAACCTACCCATGCCAACACCATCACAATCCAAGGGGTTGATCCTCCATCCACCTCTCATAGACCTAGGGTTACCATTCAAGGTTTCCCTCCCCCACACTATCCAAAAAATCCTTCTAAGCAAATATAGTCATTCAAGGTGCCTCATCTTCCACTTCACCCTCCTAGAATGACTATAATTTCATCACCTGAAGAGGAAGAGTAACCATCTAGGGAGCTCCTCACCCTCCTCCACAACCCTCCATGTCATCCACCTGCCACTATGACATCCTTGATCATCTCAGAAAGACACCTACAAAGATCTTCATTCTATAGCTCCTCAAAACTTCACCTGTCCATAAGGAGTGTTGATATGTGGTGACTGATCATGCAAGTACTGTACACTCATTATGTATCCTTGAAGTGGATAATGCAAGTAATTTTTTTTGGTGGTTTTTATCAAAAAGCTGACATTGAAAAAAAACCCTAAAAATAACTGACTTTGAGTATTGCCCTAAAAATTTCTTGTTACAAGCGGCTGAAATGTAAAAAGGCATTCTAATGGTGAATTGATTTACTGTGTTCTGTGGATGTAGCCCATCTTGGGTGAACCACGTTAAATCTCTGTGTTATTTGTGTTATGTATTTTTCTTCATCTTTTTTGTTTGTATCTGCATATAACTATTAATTTGTATTTTCTCTGGATCTACCTAAACCCTAACAAGGAGATCCTCGAGAAAGCCCTCTGAGAATCCCATGTCCAGGACAACATTAATGCAACACAATTTTAGGTCCTCATTGGCAACCTTGTTGTGTAGAACTACCTTGTCTTCACCTCCAAAGATGCCCCATCCAATGATCCATCCCACAATAAACCCCTCCACATTGAAGCTATTGTCCAGAAGCACAAAATTAAGCAAGTCCTTATAGATGGTGGATCTGGATTAAATCTTTATAGATATATAAGTTGATCAAACAGCTGGGAATCTCTGAAGACTTGGTTGATCCATCTAGTAAGATCACAATAAAGACCTTTGATGATGTAGAGCGAGTCTCCAAAGGCACCATCACATTACCTCTTCAAGTGTGCCCTGTAGTTGTTATCACTATTTTGACTATTGGGTGATTTTGTTCTCTAATCCGCTAAGATCTACGAAATTGTTCTTAGTACTTCATTTTGCCTTTGAGGGTTATTGGTCTAAGGGTTTAAGGTTTTTGTAATTTACCCTTCTTCTATCTTGAAATCCCTACATTATAATTCCTTGTTACTTTTTCCACTTAAGTGGAAGGGTCGGTCCATCGTGAGGAGAGGTTCCCCCTTTTAGTTTTGCCTTAGGCGGGTCTTTAATAATGTTTTAATTTTTTGCCTTCTCCTAAGTTTTTATTTCTTTGTCAGGCTTTGTAAAGATCATGCAAGTGTTAATTGATCTAATAGTGCACACGATCTCACAAAGGGAAGTTGCATAAGATTTACCTTTCGTGAAGTGGTGAAAAGGTGGTGGGCCTGGGTAAAGCGGTCGCAAGGAAGGCTAAAGGACAAATATCTTCCGGTAGATCTAACGGTCCGCATTGTTTTGTGATGAAAAGATGGGCGAGGTTTATGATTCGTGAAGTAGTGAAAGATTAGTGGGCCAAATAGGTAGGCTAAATAATGAGTTAAGGATCATGCATCTCATTCATGATCCGATGGTTTGCACTATTTTGCATGGTGGAGATGTGTGGAGTTTACCTTTTGTGAAGTAGCAAAAGGGTAGTGGACCCAACGAAAGGGTGGCTTGTAGGATAAAAGATGTGCATCTTTGAGAAGATCCAACGGTGCACCTTGTTTTGTAGCCTGAAGCAACATGAAGTTTACTCTTTGCGAAGCAGTGCAAAGGAGTTGGCAGTTATTTGGCAGATGCGGTGGCATTACAGCTGGATGTCTAGCTAAGGTAAAAGGTGATCTGTCAGTAGGACACGTGGCTCCGAATGGATTGTGAGGGGCTCATTTGATTAAGCAGAAATATTGATGAAATCCATGGATAGATAAGACACGTGGCGATTCAGATGTGGAGATTGAAAAAGTTTTTGAGCAAATGAATCGCCAACACGTGGGGGCTATTTGCCGGGAATCGGTAGGACAAGTGGATTCCGTGTAAGAGGCACCACTTTAAAGGTTAAAGGAGTTAAAATTTGCGCATCTCAAAATTGATCCAACGATGCACGTTGTTTCGCATGGTGAAGATGCGAGGTGATTATGCTTCATGAAATAGAGAAAACAATTAGTGGTGAAGGTTTTATGTGGTTAGTTAAATAGACTAGTGGTCACCGTGGAGAATAACAATCGAGCAGATGATAGAAGATCCAACGGTTAGCACTATTTCACATGGAAAAGATGCATGAGGATTATGCTTCACAAAATAGAGAAAGGAAGGTGGGGCCCATTTCTAAGCAGGATGACCTAGGTAAGGTAAAGAACATGCTTGTTTTTCAAAATTTGATGGACAGTGTTGTTTCGCAATGAAAAGATGCGGGGTTTTTATCCTTCACGAAATAGTGAAATGGCAAGACACATAGAAAAATCTTTGTGGCCCATTGGAGCCATATTTCAAATTCAATTATGAATTGATTACCGAAGCATGTGGCTTAATGTTTCTATTCAATGCTCAGTTTTTGTAATAAGCTTCACATCAGCTGAAACCTTGGCATCATTTCGAAGAGTCTTGCAGAGGAACCAGTGCATAAAGTGAATTTCTTTAGGCCAACAAGTAAGTTTCTGCATATTGCTTGATAGTTACAGTTTGAATTGGTATCACTAGGTGCTTGAATTCTCAAAGGTCTATTAAGTTTTAATTGAAATAACTGTAATTCAAAGATGGCACCTCGAAGAGATTTCATAGGGAAGGTGAATTATCAGGAGAGAGCCATTTGTGATGATTTCTTAGAACAATTAACTATGTCTACTAATGCCACAACAAAAATGAAAGAATTAGTGCCTAGAGCTTCCTGCCTGAGAATTTGTGACGGTTTATATGATAAAGGGAACTGGTTAAGGGATTCATAGATAGGGATATCAGGTCTGGGACTCTTTAAAGTGGGATTTGGCCAGAGAAATTCATCTGCTCCAATGAATAGTATATGGGAGTTAGATGTGGGAAAGGTCATAGTCCCCGAGGTTTTCATGGATGTGGACCTGTTGACCCAGATTGCAAATAACTATGACCCTATTGCTAGATGTGTGAGAAATGTGAATGGGGGGTCATTAATTGAAATAAACAATGATGAGTTTAGGAAAGTATTCAGACTCAGTGAGGTGTCAAATTATTTAGAGCCCATCAATTTTGAAACATTTGCATAGGTCTATAATGTGCAGAGAGATCACCTTAGGAGTAGCCCTTTGAGAGAATTTTTTGTCAAAATAGGAGGACTGACTGTTGTAGGCCCTATCACCATGGAACCCTTCTCTTTAAATCTATTTACTTTGAGGGCTAAAGGGATGTATTGGTACTTATGTCAGATTTTTGGGGAAGATGCTGAAACAACCATGCAAACCCATTACATGCTCATGTTAGCACAGATTTTGAACCCATCTCTGGCAGTAACTTTTGACTTTGCATCTTCTCTCACTGATGCCATTCATGAAGGGTTGATGGGGATAAAAAATGCTAAGGTAGATAGACCTTTTGGATGGTATTCTCTTCTTATGCACATGTTTTTATTCAAAGGTGCTGATTATTTTGCTAATGATATGGACCTGGTTAAGGAAAAGGATAATGAGGAGATGCCTGTTCAATTGTGGAGCACAATTTTGTCTTGGGATAGAGAGGATGCTAGTTACCTGAAGTTTGATAGATGTTTTGCATCTAGGCTTAGGATCCTCTTGTGCCCACAAAACCCTATAATTCCTAAAGCTCTCCTTGAATTCCTTAAGCCTAAGGAATTTGCTCAAGATATTAAGATTGTGCATAATCGGGGTGACATATACTTGTACCATATCTCTATTGTGTTCAGAGTCTATGGTTTTAGAGGAACTCCATATTTGCTCCCCTATCAAGTCCCATTGAAGATAGGAACTGTAGAGGTCCTGAGGCAAATCAGAGGTTTGCAAGAAGCTGAATCAACAAATAGGGGGGAAGGGACAATTTTCCCAACTATCACCATTGCACATCAATTTGTAATCACCAAGGGTGGTTGGAAACATTTTGATGATTTCCTACAACCATACAAGTTGTCTACTGTAGTATCAAGGTTTTCCAACCCTGAAGATTTCTTTAATGGTATGTTCAAGAAGATAGCCATATGTAAAGGCAGACCACACCAATTCCATTTTCTCAAGGATTTGATCAGAAATGAATTCAACCTTGATGAATAGGAATTAAGAAAGGAAAAATGGATAGAATATAAAAGGGCTCTTGATTTTATCCACCAATTTGATATTGGTTATGACCCTTTGTCTAGTTTTACTCTCTTTGAAGAAAAGGCTAAATTCTTGATACTTTATTTTGAAGATTTAATGCAGACCTTAAAGGAGAAAAGGGAAGTTATATTGAAAAATGATCCTGAAAAGGCTAAGTTGTTTCTAGCCAAGCTTGCCTTCGCTAAGGCCATCCCTCTAGGTGAATATGTGATGCACAAGAGGCCAAAATATAGTGTGTTAGTACCAGTCAGAGGTGAGCCTTCTACTTCAAAGGGGAAAAGAGAAATAGAAGATGTAGTTGACATCCAAGATTCCCCTAAAAGGAAAAGGGTGGGAAAAGAGGTGCTAATAGGCGAGCCTTTATACTCTCCATCCCAATCCCCAATCCATGTGGGAGATGAACATGTAGTGGCTGAGAAATTATTGCAGTTAAGAATTCTTGGGGAGATTGCCTATACTTATGAAGAAGTACAAGAAGGGATGCCTGAAGAGCCACCAAGTGTTGAAATGGATTTGAATGCAGAGGAGTTTAAAGGAAAAGAGTTAGACCTTAGCATCAAACGGGCTACTACAGAGTTCTTGGTTGATAATAATTTTGTTGCAACAGGATCTTTCATGCAATTTGTTTGGAAGCAAAATATAGAAAAATTCAAAGCCAAATGTGAAAAGAGGAAGAGTGAACAACCCCACAAAGATGCATCTGTAGTGGAGGAAGAAATAAAACAACAAATGATGAAAAAATTCAAAACCATTACTCTTGATCAAGGGAAAGAAATGGTAGCAAAAGCTGGTGTCCTAATTCTCCCTGAGTGGGATATAACAGATGCACTCATGCTTGAAGTAGTAAGGAAAGAAACAAAGCCCTTGGAAGGAGTGACATTTAGCAAGGACCATGTTGCTTTGGTCATGTGGTCTCTAAGGAGGGATGAGAGCAGAAAGAGGAAGGATACTTCAAGGTCTAGCTACCTTGGAGGTATGGTTGTGAAAAGAGTGTAGGACCCAGGGGTAGTAGAAGCTACCAGCACAGTTTTGGAATCAGCAAAATTCAGTGTGGCAGTAGCCGAAAAGGAAGCCAAGGAAAAAGTTGACCTCCAGGTAAAACTAGAAATGATTCTAAAGGATTATAATGAAGCCAAAGGAGAGATAGCCTAGATGGATAGCATCATTGCCAAGTTGCAGAATCAATTAGCAGGGCAATACTAGAAAGGTGAATCTTCCACTTTATTGATTGCCTCTTCCCCAGCAAAACCTCCACCCACCGGTCCAATCATTAAATTTCCCCCTTCTCCTATGACTTCAGGTTTTCAAGCAACTAAGACCATACAAGATGAAATGGAGAAGTTGAAATAGGCTCAGGCCCTGTTTGCAAAAAATTATGAGGAAAAAGTCAGAGGCACAATCTTAAAATTTGCTGACACAGTAGGAGCTTCTATTGTGTACATTTATATGAAGAGAATTTTGAATATGTTGATTGATTTGAAAGAAGACAAGGCTACTTTGGAGCCAATTTTGAATAAGTGGATGCCTAGAGAGGTGGATTTGGAGCTTATGTGTTCATCTTATGAAGAGGCAAAGGCTGATATAAATATTAAATCAACTTGTGAGTTAGTGAAAAGCATGACCAGATTAGCAGAAGGAAGGGCCGGTGTAGAGAGAAAGGCCAACTTGTATAGAAAAGAATATGCTAACCATAAGTTTGAATTGTTTCCCGGGGTTTTTTTTAGTTCAAGTCAGTTGAAAGATGAAAAGGTGTGGCTTGATGAGCTAGGATATAACTTGTCTCAATGGATAAATGAAGTCATCAACATAGATGACACATCTTTATTTATTCGGACAATTGAAGAAATTGAGAAAATGAAGTCACATTATGGTTTTTTGGAGATAGAGGTTAAGCAATCAAGGAACACATGGAAAAGGTTGAATAAACTGAAGAAGAAAATTGTTAACTTCTCCTAGCTTGGTGATGACATGTTCCAAGAATGGAAAAAACAAGTATGCAGTGCAAGAAGCGGAGGTTCAAGAATAGTTAGAAGATGTTGCAATGGAATAACAAACTTCAAAGTCGTTAGGAATGAAATGATTGTAATTTCTTTTCAGCGAGAATCATGGTTGTAACAAAATTTTCCTAGGGAAGTCCGAAGCTTGTTTGCATCCATATGATTATAAATAAATTCCAGGACTTTAGAAAAGAATTATCACAAGAATTTGTAAAGAAACTCTGCTGAAATATATCTAGGGTTTTCTGGTTCTTTCAAAAACCACCTCGAGTTATGTAAGATTTTCAAAATGAATAATAATATACAGATCAAAACTTTCTCAGCCTAAATCTTCGTTGTCTTCTTGTGTGCATTCATTGATTTACTGGTTTCTTTTGGATAATTTAGGGTTATTTGATTGAATAGGGATTGCAAGGCAATCTTATAGATATGTTTTAGGCTTTTCTCTTCAGGAGAGGAATTAAATATACTTGAAACATCTCTGTTAGTAAATCAATTGTTTTCTGCTTTGAATTTGATAAACAATTTTAGTTTAAAGGGAAAGAACTTATATATATGTGAGGCATATATTAGGTTAGTGAAAGCCGAAGTGATGAGATGTATGAGAATGTCCAGATTTGGAACTCTTATTTAAATTGGGTGACTCTGTAGCTTGGATAAGGCACTGATATCAGTTGTGGAGTTTTTTTTATCTTTCTTGGGGTCAAGACTGTAAATGAACACATGTTTTCTTTTAATGTTTCAGTATTATTGAGGTGATGAGGTTCATAGGTTTTTAGCATTGGTTTGCTGTTGATCTCATATTAAAATTGTGAAAGTATTCACAAGAGGTATACCCACCTGAGCTTTGGATAAGATTAAAGTGTAGAAGGTTTTGTAGAAACCTTGTTATATGTTTTTCTAGAATTCTATTTTCTTGTTGTCCTCTCCATATGCAATAGAGGTTTTCAAATTTTCTTATAGAGGGGATTGGGGAAATCAAAATTTGAGAACAACAGCAGTGGTGGACACAACATTGCAGGTCTTGAACCTTGACCTTTCATATAACATCCTTCTTGGTTGCCCATGGATTCAATCCATTCAATCCATCCCATCCACCAATCATCAATGCCTAAAATTCCCTTTAAAAGGTAGAGAAGTCACTATCCAGCTGACCCACAACTCTTTCAATAGTGCAAACTTCTTGAAGCCAAGCACCCTTATCATTGCTTGCTCAATTCACCCACTCTGCCACCTCAGTCTAATCCCTCAAATGTTGCATCAACCTCATCCCAATCCAAGATCAAGGTCAAGATCATTGACAATGGCTATGCAGAGTATACCCTTATAAATGCTCTTTATGTAGGTCAACTCCCACCCTCTCCCAAGTCATATTGTAAGCCAAAGGAAATCAAGAAATAGAGTAAACCCACTATAAAATCCAAGAAGACCACCTTCCAGTAGTGGGTTCCACTTGATGAAGAAAATCTAGAAACTGATGTCACTTCTTTCTTGTACTAAGAAGAAGATGAAGACCTAGTAGACATCCCAAAGAAAATGTATCTGAAGGCATCCGCTATGGTAGATAAGATGGGTTAAAAAGGACATGGTCTTGGACTAGAAGAAAAAGGTAAAAAAGGCACCCATCTCTCCAAGATCCTATAAGCACAATAGGGGCTTGGGTTACTCTCCTATACCTAAGATGACTATTGCTGGTGCCCAACCAGAACCTCCTACTGAAGTCAAAGACTCTTACGAAGAGGAATTTCTTGAAATGCCTTTCGAATACCTTGATGACATATTTGATGATGTCCACATTAATACCATCACCCTTGTCACCCCATCCACTACATCCGAACTCAAACTTATCCACCCCGATTTTATTGACTAGGATCAACAAGGACAACTCATTCTTGATATATGTGCTGATGATGACGCCCTCTTGGAATTACTTACCATGCAAGACCTTGAGGACCATATTTCTGACAATGGGATTTAGTTTAATGGGGAAGAATATTTTGGTAGTCAATTTGATTCCCTTAGTCACAAAAATGAGAATAAAAAGAAAAATTAGAAGTCCCCTAGTGAAAAGTTTTTTGAAGAACCTTCGGACATGGAAAAAGTAAAAATAAAGGATGCATCCTCTAGTGAAAACCTAGATCAAGCACTAGAGGATGAGGGACTTGACCTCCCTACCATGGCTTCCCCACATCATTAAAAATCACCTCTACTCATTAAGGAGACATACACAATCAACTTGGGTATAGAACACACACCGAAGAATGTGCTCATAGGCAAGTCTCTAAAAGAAAGAAAAATAGAATTTCATGAGATTCTTAGATGAGACAAAAATTAATTTCACTGGGTCATATGATGACAAGCCAGGCCTTGATCTTCACTTGGTAGTACATAATCTTATGGTTCATCCAGATGCTAAACCAGTTAAGCAGAAGCTATGCAAGATGCATCCTCAGATTGCCCTTTTAGTAAAGGTAGAGCTACAAAAGATGTTGGATGTCGCTTCATCAAACTCATTGACTACCCTGAATGGGTTTCAAATATTGTACCTATTGGCAAGCTTGCTAGGGGCATTAGAATCTACATAGACTTTAGAGATCTTAACAAACCATGTCTGAAAGATGATTTCCCTTTGCCAAACATAAACATGTTTGTAGATCTCAGATAAGGACATGAGATGCTCTCCCTAATGGATTTTTTTCTAGATATAATTAGATTAGAATTATAGAAGAGGATCAACATAAAACAACATTCACAACCCTTTGGGGCACCTTTTTCTATCAATTTATGCCCTTTTGTCTCAAAAAAGTAGGAACGACCTATTAGCAAGCCATGACAACCATCTTCCATGACCTTTTGCATAATATAATGGAGGACTATGTTGATGATCTCCTAGGAAAATCCACAACAAGAGAAGAATATATTCTGGCCCTAAGAAAGATCTTTGAGAGACTAAAAATATAAGATGCACCTAAATCCTAAGAAATGTGTCTTTGGCGTTACATCAAGAAAGCTCCTAGGGTTTATAGTATCTTGTAGAGGCATAGAGGTAGACCTAGCAAAAGTGAAAGATATAATGGACATGCCTCCTCCTAAGACACTCAGAAAGCTCCACAACCTTCAAGGGAAACTTCAATCAATTTGCAGATTCATTGCGTAACTCATAGATAAGTGTCACCCATTTGCAAATCTCCTATGCAAGGACACTAAATTCAAGTGGGACTGCCTATGTCAGAAGTCCTTTGACAAACTAAAAGAATAGTTGGCCTCTCCTCTATTTTTGATGCCTCCTACTCTAGGACAACCACTCCTCTTGTACATATCAGAAACCACAGTGGCACTAGGGGCATATCTCACACAAACAAATGACCAAGGAAAGGAACATGTAATTTACTACATCAGTCACACTCTTGTGGGGTATGAGCTCAATTATACACCTATAGAAAGAACCTTCCTTGCATTGGTTTTCAACACATAGAAATTGCGACACTAGATGCTCAACAAAAAGACTAAGTTAATACCTATTTATCTTAATAAAAAACAAGACTAAGTTAATAGAAAAGATTGATCCTCTCAAATACTTGTTGTCTAAGGCAGCCTTCATAGGTCACACAGCAAAATGGGTCATACTCTTGAGTGAATTTGACATAGAATATGTAGACCGAAAAGTAATCAGAGGACAAGTCATAGTAGATCAAGTAGAAGATGCCCCTTTACAAGGTGATCATCCCCTTATCACAGAATTATGTTGAACACAAGATGCCACTGAGAGGGGGGTGAATCAGTGGTTTCCAATTCTTTTCCCTTTTCTATCCTATGTGTATATACTTGTTAAAAGATTTAACATAAAGAAGAAATACCGGTTAGATGAGAAGATAACACAAATGCAACCACACATAAAAGGGACATCTCATAACACCACATGTATGAGGAAAGTCCAAGATGGGAAAAACCTCGGTTAAAAATGCTACTGGAGGGTACTACTCCAATCCAGCCTCACAATGAAAACCCCAATAACAATATTTAGGGAACCAACCCAAGGAGTACCACTTCTACTTTAGGGAACCAACCAAAGGAGCACCAACCCCTGATTTTAGGGAACCAACCCAAGGAGCACCAACCCCTGCACTGAGATCCAACTCAGTGATTACAAAAGTAATATTTGTTAGGATTCCCAAAGGCATTGAGAGGGGGGGGGGCTGAATCAGTATCTGATTGGTAATAATATTTTCTTAACTTATAACATGAAAAGCATTTTAAAACTGTGTA
The DNA here is from genome assembly GCF_030272615.1 of Cryptomeria japonica. NCBI lineage: Eukaryota > Viridiplantae > Streptophyta > Pinopsida > Cupressales > Cupressaceae > Cryptomeria > Cryptomeria japonica. Next base: position 469,832,181 of record NC_081410.1, read on the forward strand.
CCGGTAAACCAAAAATAATGCAGCAAATAAGAATAACAACCACAAAATGAAAAGCACACCATAACACAATATTTTAATGAGGAAACCCAGTGTGGGAAAAACCTCGGTGGGATTTGTCACCCACAATATTCACTTACTGGCCAATAAGAGAATATTACTGCTTACAATAGGGGTCTGCACATTTAGGAAGGCCAAGTGCCTAGAGCTCACTGCTCAGTTACAAAGGAAGTTACACTGACTTACAAAAATGGATTATACAAATCCAATGTCTTGTACTACTTCAGATTAGCATCTGCTATGCCAAATTCAGTACCGGTTTAAGCTCTGCTACATACATAAACCCTTAACCACTAATTCACATATTAGGTCTGCTACCTTCTATTCATATTTCACATCATATCATATCCTAAATGATCTACAATGATCTCATACATATATGAGTCATATTACAATCCGCCATGTCGGCTTACAAAAGATTTTACAATTAATTACAAAATACATTTATACAAAATTGTTGTCGGCCAGGGTGCTGGTTTTCTTCCTTTTCGGTGTCGGTGTTCTGTATGCCAGTATAGAGTCTATCGGTGTCAGTGCCTATGTCTTCCTGCCGGTATCATATGATTGTAAGGTTGCCATCAATGACAATACCTTCAATCACCTACAATTTCTCATTAGAGTGTGCATTTGCCAACAATCTCCCCCTTTGGCATTGATGGCAACACTCATGAGAAAAATAAAAAAGTGTCCAAAAAGATGTCTAAAAAGAATCTACCAAAATTTGTCATACGAAAACGTGTGCCCAAAAATGTCTGCTCCCCCTAAGCTGATGATGTCTTGTTCTAATCATTTTTCTCATCTCACTACTCCCCCTTTGACATCAATGAAAAAGGTTGTCTTTTGCTGTCAGTGGAGTCCTACCTAGATTCTTGTAACTGGTGGGTTACAATCTGGAATATATCTATCAAAATTAGTTTTAAGATATCATTGAATCTTGTGCTTTCCTATAATGCCTCTTAGGTTCTCTGAACTGTACCGGTGAGTATGTGTATTTTCTCTTCCAGTGTCTTAAGTCCGGGAACCAGAGCCTTAGAAATTTCTTTTCTCAAAGAAATGAGGTAGTCTAGTTTTGGACCAAGTTTACATTTCAAGCTCTTTGCCTTATCCTTAACTTTCTCTTTGTCCTTCTCTAACTTCTCAATTTTCTCTTCTAGATCTCCAATTTTCTTTTCTATCTCCAAAAATGAATCGGATGTACCTATCAAATTGTCAGCAACATTGTTTATTTCAGTTTGAGTTTTGCTGATCTCTGAATCTATATCCTGTGTCAAGATGTTTGTTTTGTAAGTATCCCTGTACATTTTCTTAAAATCTAAAATTGTTTTTCCTAGATCCAGTAATAAGGTGTCCATTTTCTCCTTGTTCTTCTTTACAATTTCCTCAAAGAATTCCTCTTTTTCCTTCATCAATCTCTCTTTAAATGTGTCCTCATTTATTTGATCAACTGTCAAAATATTGTCGGTGATGAACTTAGACAATGTGTCTAGTTGACCTAAAGAATCTTTATTATCCACTATGCATTTAGGTGCTACTAGTTTAAGAATAGGGATTGTATCATCTATAGCCTTATAGGCTTGTGCATTGCACTTTGTGATCTTCTTTATTGAATCCAATAAGACCTTTGTCACATTTGTAGGTTGGAATTCTGCTATGGAAGTACCAGATGTCTATCCAACTATTCTTACAATATCCATACTACTGGTCAGTCTGTGTTTGCATTTCTACAAACAAAGGTTTGGGCTTTTTAGTTTCGGTCGGTGGCACTGTTTCAGTCTGAACTTGTGTCTCAACCTGCTTCTATTTTGTTTTTTCAATCTGTATCTCAGAAGGTTTTTCTGAGCTCTCAATAGCTAGTTTCTCAATCTGTGTCTCTTTATGCACTTCTGGTTTCTCTATTTGTACCTCTACATTGTCCATTGCCGGTTCTCCTGATTGTTTTTCAATATCTACCGGTTTCTCTAATGGTTTACCAGTGCTATCCTCTGCTAGTTGCTCTATCTGAGTAGGTTTTTTTGTGCTTAATTTTACTATATCATTAACCTTAACCTCAACATCTGCAGTCGGTGACTCAATAGTCACTTCTTCCTTCTTATCCTCAGTGGTTTCTCTGTCAACCACAACATTTACTTCTTGAGTATCTATATTTACAGTGTACAAAATTTCAGATTCAGGATTAGTATCCTCAAGTGGAATCTCCATACTCTCAGTGGCCAGTTGATTGTCTGTAGTATCTACTGGTGGAGTATCCGAAGGAGGTGGGAGCACATTATCAGTTATTTTCAGGCTTGGAGGTCTACCTACCTTACCTTTCCCTTTATCCATGTCCTTTTGGTATACTCTAATAGTTTTGGGTCTTAGTAACTCTTCCTGTTTCTCTTTTTCTACAAATAATATATCCCATGCATCTTTTGTTTCCTTAGAGACTTCATTCACTCTACCTGCCATCAGTGCTACATGTTGGTGAGCAGTTGAAAATACTATCTGGTTAGCTTCACTGGTTAGTTTGTCTATCTCATCAAGTGAGTTTACTGGATGCACTGCAAGTAGGTTTTCAATTTTTATTTTCTTATCTAGCTCAACAATAGCTACCCTTCTAGCTTCTAGTCTTCTATACAGATCATTTGGTATTTCATCAATAATTTCCATCATAAATTTCTTGTATATATCCAAGTGTAAGATTACACTATTCTCTATGCTTTCCTTGTCGTCGGTAGATAGTGTGTTATATATTTTGCTTATGTTTTTCAACTTACCATCCTCTGTTATTTCATTTAAGATTTTATCTAGTGCAGCAATATCTTCTTTTACCTTCTTTTTCTCAGAAGTCAACTTTTTCGTTGGAGGCCTCACTACTTGTTGCTTTTGCCTTGTTTTCCTGGGTGTAGGTGAGGGTACCGGTGAGGGTTTTCTTTTCCTTTCTATACTTTTAAATACCACTGGCATATCACTCTCAGAGAAGGCTCGAACTGGTGAAAGATGAGCTTCAGGTTGACGTCCTTCCAACTCACTTTCTTTTATACCAGTTTATTTCACAACATCTTCCTTAATTGCCTTTGCCTGTCGGGTTCCTTTCCTTACTGTTTCTTCAACTTTCTTAACCCTTTTTCTAGACTAAATTCCAATTTCTATTGTTTCAGCATTTCCAAAGACTTTCTCAGTGGGTTCCTTTGGTGCTTCAAGGAGGGATTTTGCATAAGTTTCAATAATGTTATCATCTGTCTCATAGCCCATTTCAGTTACCTAGATAGTTCTAGGGACAACTGCCTCCATCCAGATTTCATCTTTCTTGATTACAAAACAAATTTCTTTTTGATATTTGTCCATAATAGCCTACGACAGTCTTATCCTTGTCTTCATTCGAACTTTTAGTGCTTGAAAATGTTCATTTAAGTTTTTCTCTCTATCTTCTCCCATGTTGTTCAATAGATCCAATAGTTGCTTTCCTATCGATATATCAAAGCCAAAATCTCTTCTACCAATACCGAGTACTTGTTTAGTGATATACAACATTAGACAAACAAGCAAATTTCCAAATCTAAAGGTTCCTTTATTATCTCCTTTAATCTTCTTTAGATTGTCTATCAATTCATCTTTGAGCCATTCACACACATCTATTCTAGCATTATCATTGACCATGTCATATGCACTTTTAATACATAGGCTAGAAACTGAGTTCAACCTAGTTGCATGTGTAGCCTTGTAGCCTAAAATCATACTAACAAATTTGACATTGATTTCCTTTACATCATTTACCCTTAGAGACCTTTTATTCAAATTTACACCGGTTAAATCCATCAGTGTGTCATTTAAGACTCTTTTGGTTCTGTTAGGTCTTCTACCAATGGAAGGTAATCTTGTTACTGCTTTAATGACTTCCTTGGTGATTTTATGGATTGAATCCAACTAGAAGAATTCACCATGAACTCTGCTTAGCACAATTCTTATAATATCCTCAAGAAAATCAGTAATGCTAAGAATATCCACAAAGCCTAGGGTTTCTACTATCTTGTGTTCTGGCTTGACATTACCATCTTCATCACAAATCATGGTGCTATACATGTTTTTGATCTCATCATCGCCTAATTCCTCTATATGACAATGTATGTATATCCTAGGGTCTTCAGCATATACTACTCCCTTAGGAATTTGAGAAAATGCACCTATGCTATCATCTTTCTTCGCAATTTTAGGAACCAGTTTGAATATGGGTCTAGGCCGCTTAATAACCTCAATCACAGTAGGGTTTGCAATAAATTCAGGAGTGGATGAGGAAGCCATAATTATAAATACCTCAATCTGCCTTAAGGATGAGTGCTTGATGAATTGATTCACTTCTTCTCTAAGGATGCCTTCGGTTGGGAATTTTTGTGCTCTCGAAGATTTGAATGCTCGGTGAATGAAAAAGGAGCCAGAACACTTGCTTTATAATGTTATTTTCTCCAACTACCACATTTAATGCTTGCCAATTAAGTCACAACTTAACTCATCAGCCGGTATAGAAGTAATTTCAACTTCTTACCATCAACCGAGGGTATAATAGCATGTTTTTCAATTTGTTGCTAAACCCCCAAAGGATTTTCCTTCAGTTAGATGAGGAGTCTCCTGTCGGTGGAGTGTTACTCTGTTCTACCGGTGGAGGGGTATTCCCATTAACATTTTGATCTGACTTTCAGATCCATTGTTTTGAGAAGTCTTGCTTTACCTCTTCAACCTTTTCTTTACCTTTCAAGCTAGGACCTTTGTTATTTGCCGGTGGGGACTTGCTTCTACAAAATTTTGCAATATTTCCAATTTTGTTACAAGCATAGCAAGTCACATTGTTTTTCTGAATAGCTTTCCCATATCCTATAGCGGTATGTGTTCTACATTGATTAGATAGATGCCCAATTCTTCCACAAACATAACATCTTACATTCATTCTGCAATTTTCTGAGTTATGACCAACTTTGTTGCATTTAGAACATTGACCGGTGGATGTATTAGTGTTCTGATAATTTCTAGATCTACACTGATTTTCTCTATGACCATACTTGCTACAGTTAAAGAATTTCCCATTGAATTTGTAAGCATTAGGTTGTCTTACCGGTTTACTATGATCATGATTGTCTGCAGTACCGAAGCTTTCACTAGTTTCAAAGCCAAGGCCATTTGTATCACCATTAAGTTTCTGATTCTTCAGCATGTCAACAAGTTCTTCTAAACTTTTCTCGAATTTCTCTTTGTGTTGATTTGTAGCAATCAGTTCATTCTCCAAGATTCCTTTCTATCTCATGAGTTTTGTTCTATCATTTTGTGTGTGCATCAAATCTATCTTCAACATATCATTTTCATGATTAAATCTTGTGTTTTCATTTCCACCATCATTTAGTCTTCTAGTCAAGTCATCTTCATTCTTCTTTCTGTCTTCAATTTCTTTACAAAATCTCATAGTCATATCTTGCATCTCATTCTTCATTGTATAGTTATCTTGTCTTAGTTGGTTCACTAGATCATTAAGAGCTTCCTTTTCATCTTCCTCTTTCTACATCTTCTCACAAAGTTCTCTTCTTTTATTCCTTGCTATAGTGTAATTTTCTTGAAGTCCTCGAATAATATACTGAGCAGCCTTTAGATCATCCTCAAGTTTGATATTCTTTACTTTTTCTGCATCATAGTCTAAAAGAGCTATTTCCAATTGTTTTCTCAAGTTTTCCATCTCTACCGGTGACAAGATCTTCCTCAAGCTGTTAGGCTTTTGAAAATATAGGACCAAGCTCTGATACCAATTGTTAGGATTCCCAAAGATACTGAGAGGGGGGTGCTGAATCAGTATCTGACTGTTAATAATATTTTCTTAACTTATAACATGAAAAGCATATTAAAACTGTGTACTAGTAAACCATAAATAATGCAACAAATAAGAATAACAACCACAATATGAAAAGCACACCATAACACAATATTTTAACGAGGAAACCTGGTGTGGGAAAAACCTTGGTGGGATTTGTGACCCATAATATTCACTTACTAGCCAATAAGAGAATATTACTACTTACAATAGGGGCCTACACATGCAGGAAGGCCAAGTGCCTAGAGCTCATTGCTCAGTTACAAAGAAAGTCACACTGACTTACAAAAATGGATTATACAAATCCAATGTCTTGTACTTCTTCAGATTAGCATCTGCTATGCCAAATTTAGTACCGGTTTAAGCTATGCTACACACATAAACCCTTAACCACTAATTCACATATTAGGTCTGCTACCTTCTATTCATATTTCGCATCATATCATATCCTAAATGATCTACAATGATCTCATACATATATGAGTCATATTACAATCTGCCATGTCAACTTACAAAATATTTTACAATTAATTACAAAATACATTTATACAAAATTGCTTTCACCCAGGGTGCTGGTATTCTTCCTTTTCGGTGCCAGTGTTCTGTATGCCCGTGTAGAGTCTGTCGATGCTAGTGCCTATGTCCGCTTGCCGGTATCATATGATTGTAAGGTTGCCATCAATGACAATACCTTCAATCACCTACAATTTCTCATTGGAGTGTGCATTTGCAAACAATATCCTTGTAACAAAATAACTTGGTAACTCTCATGCAAGTCTCTCCACTAGTTCTCCTCTATCCAATTCACTGTCAATTCTCTACTCACCTCTCTATTGCAACCTTATCTCCTCCTGCAACTTATTCTCTATTGCAACCTTACCAGTTCACCCTCTGGTTCTTCTTTGTCGATACTCTTCTCTTTACCGGTTCTCTTCTATCACACTGTTGCTAACCACCACTGGTCTTCTTGACTCTGTCAGTTGTCTGCTATCTGATCACTGTTGGTTCTCATCTTATCGGTTCTTTACTAATTCTCACTGTGCTCTTCTCTTTTCTGCAATCTTCTCTATCTCTTCTCTGCCGATTCAATCACCACCAATGCAATCCTCTGTCAGACTTAATGGCAGACTACCAGTTACTTCACTCTTTCCGGTTGAACTCTTCTAACCCGTTCTCTCTCTCACACTCAGTCTCTTCTATGATTGTTATTTAACACTAGACTAGTTAAATGTCTAGTTTTCCTCCCTTCACTGGATTTACTCTCTCATTCAGTAACACCATTTACATCTTTGGTTTGCATACTTATAGCTAGAATTTCTCGCCTAAACGCAAGTTTGAACTTTGGTACACTAGGGTTTCTGCCATGCACTGAATCAACATCCAATCTCATCTCTAATAATTGTGGCACATCATCTCCAATCAAATCTCATGTCCTTGATCGATGACTTATAACTCATCAATCAGCATCGCCATACTCTTTACCTTTCATCCCACGTCTTCTATCTTTAGCCGTCTATAGAATGATTTTCGGTCTTGTGTCTAGTCAATCAGGTGCATGATGTGGTTTACTTCACCCACTTTGATCTGCTAGATTAGTCTATCATGGATCCCTATTGTTTCCTTCATCTCAAGCCGTAAACCTCTACCTTTATTCCTTGAGCTTCACAGTCATCATTAAATGTTGGACCAACCACCAATGAACTCACCAATACACCACACTGACATGTGAATCCATGCCAATTCAACTCCATGTGGCCCCTTTTGTCAGTATTTACCTTGTCTCACCATGTTGGTCTAACTTGGTCACCGACCAATAGCATACAACCAGTGTATTCTTCATACAACCAGTGTATTCTTCATACAACCAGTGTATTCTTCATACAACCAGTTCATCTTTGTACATTGACACATTTACCTTGTCGGCATATCTTGCCTTACTGGTTAGACCTAATCGGTTAACCTTCATGCCTTCTCTCCTTGCCAGTGAATCACATTTTCTCAGTCATCGAACATGCCAATCTACAACATGCACATGTTCATAAGATAGGAGGCTTTCCCATCTGCACTTTGTCAACTTATCGGTTGAGATCTATACCGGTAGCATCTTCTGCATGTATACTAGTAAGATACCATGCACACCGGTGGCACCAAACTTCATCTTCCTTTTGACAACATTCTTTGTCTGCAGTTTTCCGAGTTTTCCTTCTTCATCATTTGACTGATTCTCCTATCAACTGGTTTGTTAAAGTGACAAACATATCCTTCTTTCTCTGTATCGGCAACTCATCATGTCAGACCTTGTATATCCGATGCACATCTCTGAATTTATGTACCTAAGGAAACTTAGTGTTTCACTAGTTGATCCTGTGTGAGCCTTCAAACACCAGCCTTTAACTCTTATGTCTTATCTCAAAGGACTATGATGCATTCTATGTATAATAGGATATAAGCTCCGCTTACCAATGGGAGTGGATCCTTGTCATCTGCATCCGGCATTGCACTAATATGGCTTCCCTATTTGACCAGGCATATCATCAAACAAGCACATATGATCCAGTTGGGTACACTCTCTATGAGTCTTCACATCATCTAGTGACTGCATCTTTATCCGATGGGAGTCCTATTTTTTCACATCCAAACATCATACCGGTTGGCACTTCTACATTAGCTCACCCTGCAAATCCACTTGCTAGTTCAGCTTGCTTTCTCACTTGTCGATTGGCAACAATGCACTGCCAACATGTCACTTATCGGTCTCCAGTCCTTATGTCTTCAACACAAGCCAACACTAACTTGTCACTAGTACATTTGGAGTGGTTTTCCAATGACCATTCATCGAAACTCAGACAGCTAAATGTCAGAATTCAAACATATTTGGGGAGAAAATCCTCATCGCTATTTTTTCATTGGTGATTCCAATGACGGGATTCATGTCAAAATTCTGACGCCACCACATCAAAAATTTCTATGCACCCATGGCATGTTTTTTTGATGAGGAGATGTCAAAACTCTGACCTCATTGCATCCTTTATCATCATAACCTTTGTCGATGACCCTTTATCATTGTAACCTTTGTCGATGCATTTTACTTTTACTAGTGTCCATTGGGATAAGTCTTACCGATAGCCTTAGTGGCTATTGATAAGACATGATTGTTGGTGTTGGAAATAAGCCACACCCGGGCTAACAATGGACTGGTCCAAGAGGGGCCGGTAGCTCAATGGTAGAGCACTCCAGTAGCATATGGAAGGTCCTAGGTTTGAGTCCTACCGGTCAATGTCTCAATATGGTATCAGAGCCAGGTCTAGGCTAGGAGCCCTAAGCACATGAGAGGTGTGGCTTAAGGGGGGGTGTTGGTGTTGGAAATAAGCCACACCTGGACCAATGATGGACTAGTCCAAGAGGGGCTAGTAGCTCAGTGGTAGAGCACTCCAGCAGCATATGGAAGGTCCTAGGTTCGAGTCCTAGCTGGTCCATGTCTCAACAATGATTTCTCCATCACCGCTAGCATGTGTTCTACCGATGGACCATCTTCAAGGAGATGTCAGTATTTTGATAATTACGACAATGGATGAGGCTGCATCTTGTGATGTTTTTGTCGTCGTAGGTATGGAAACATTGTCGGTTGTCTTGTGGTGTTGGTCAAAATTCTGACCCTCTCCAACGTTTAAACAAAAAAAAATCCTAACTGCTTGTGTCTACACCGATGACCCTTTATCGCCATAACATTTTTTGATGCATTTTACTTTTTTACAGTGTCCATTGGGATAAGTCTTACTAATAGCCTCATTGGCTATCGGCAAGACAACATTTCTCCATTTCCACTAGTGTGTGTTTTTTCGATGGACTTAAATGGTGTATGTTATCTAGATCACATGCTTCTACTTGTCGGTGTTACCATCAGGTGGAATTTTGCCTATTACAAAGGATTAATATCAACAACATTAATATCAGTGAGTTTACAAAGGATTAAGGGCAGTAGGTACTTCATTATCAAGAAGATAAAGATGAAATAGCTACAAGAATTCATGAGAAGACTTATCATAAGGAATCATAATAGTAAATGCCAAAAATGTCTTATAGCCAGTTGTTGTGACGTATTCACACATTGCCCCATTGCAAATGGGGACCCCTACCTTCTTTTTTGCTTTCTGGGGTTTTCTTTTTGGGTTTTTTAGGGTTTGTCTATTAGCCTTTGCATTTTGAGTGTCGCCAGAGGGATCACTAGGATGGTAGGCTCTTCTTGAGCCAGGGTGAGTCCATGAGCCCCGAGAATTAGGGTTTCTTTGAGAGTCTTCCTTAGGGCTTGTTTTTTCTCTTGTTGCTAATTGTGTCTTTCTCAGTGAGTGAGTATCATCCTTGAGGGTCTAGGCTAGGTCAAGTTGGTGAGTGATGAAGTCTGGAATGTCACTGAATGGTCGAGAAAATTTGCAAGGATATAGAAGGAAATGGATCTAGGATCAAGTCTAAGACAAAGTCAAGTCAGTTTGGAGGTGAATTGAACCTAAAATAGGAATTTCTCTCTTGACCCTTCCAAAGGGTCCAGAGAAAATTCCTCTACAAGACACTCCACCTTGACCCAAACTATGAGCTAACCCATTCCTAGGATTGAATGAAGGTAAAAACACTTGTTTGAATGAAGAAATATGAAAAAATGAAGTCAGGATCATAGCCTAAGGTGAATTTCGCTCCTAACCCTTCCAAAGGGTCCAGAGCGAAATCTTCCATTTGACCTTCTATCTTGCCTAAAATGATGAATGGAGTTTGAAAGGATCTTGAAATTGATCAAGTTTGAGAGAGAATTGGAAAAATCAATAAGGGAATGATTAGAGGTGGATGAGATGAAGGATTCTAGACTAAAATGATAATTTTGTTCCTGACCCTTCCAAAGGGTCCAAAGCGAAATTCTTGAAAACACTCCTTTTCCCCTTTGCCAAAGTCAGGACCAAGATGGAGATGCAAGAAGAGCGACCTATGTTTTCCTCCCAAAGAAGACTAAAGTTGGAAAAATCAAGAATCAAGGTCAAAACATGATTTTCACCCCTGGCCCTTCCAAAGGGTCCAAAGCAAAAATCCTTATAGCTCTTGTTTTCTTCCTTATTTTGACTAGGTGTTGGCATGATGGTGGATGAATTGGTATGTTCTTGCCTTGAGAGGGAGTTGGATGTTTTGGAAGATCAAGATTTTTCCTAAGAGATGAATTTTGCTCCTGAACCTTGCAAAGGGTCCAAAGCGAAATTCACTATAAACCTCATTTGCTACCTTGAACGGGCTTAAAACCTGGTTCCTCAAGTGGAAAATATCTGTGTTTGCCTCCCAAACAAGATTGAAGTTTGAAAAATGAACAATCTAGCCAAAATCATGATTTTCACTCTTGACCCTTCCAAAGGGTCCAGGGCGAAATTTCACTAAACCACCTTTTTTCCCCAATTTTATGCCAAGACAATTGCAAACTAAAGTGAATTGAGATGGGAGAGGTCCTTAGCGGTAACTTTAGGTTGCTAGAAATCATTGAAATTGAAGGAATTGAGCCAAATCAAGAATTTCGCTCCTGACCTTTCCAGACGGTCTAGAGAGAAATTCCTATAATCACCTATTTTTCCATTCAAAATAAGTTAAATCTTTGGTTTTCATGGTATAGATGGAAGGGAGGTGGCTTGACCTTATCTTTGAAGGAAAATTGAAGTTGAAAGGATGAAGGAATATGCTCAAGATCAAGAAATTCACTCCTGACCCTTCCAAAGGGTCTAGGGCAAAGTTGTGCAAAACCTATCTTTTCCCTCAAATTTATGCCAAGTCTAGTGTGGATCAAGATTAAAGGTGTCCTTAGGTATGTCCTTGAATTTCCAAGAGTCATCAAATATGAAGAAATGAGCTAAAAACAAGATTTTCGCTCCTGACCCTTCCAAAGGGTCCAGAGCGAAAATCCTAAAACCCAGCTTATCCTCCAAAAATTTGTGTCAAGCTAGGCCTAGACCAAGTTGGGGATGCCCCTAGGATTTCCCTTGAATGGTTTGTTGCCTTCAAAAATGATGATTTTTGGCTAGAGGAATAAATTCTCTCCTGACCCTTCCAAAGGGTCCAGGGTGAAATTCATTATAGGTCCTATCCCTGGCCATGATTCCTAGCGAAATTCTCTTTTCTAGTCATTTTGAGGTCAAACAAAATGTTGCAAGCATGGGAGAGGGATCTAAGGATGTGATTCCAAGTATAGAAAGTGAAAGAAATGGAGTTGAGTGAGGGAAAACAAGCATAGAGAGAAATTCGCTCCTGACCCTTGCAAAGGGTCTAGAGCGAAAAACACTAAAACCATCCTTTTCTCCAAATTTTGAGTGAATTCAGACCTAGACTGGGGTGGGAGAAGCTATTTGGAAAGCCTTGGAAAGATTTTTGACCATTAAAAATGCAAATTTTGAGCTAAAAGGTGAATTTCGCTCTTGACCCTTCCAAAGGGTCTAGAGCGAAATTCTTCATCTACCTATTTCCTCCTTCTGTCAAGTCAAGACTTGGAGTCCTAAGGTTTGGTTGAGGTTGAAATGATGTTTCTTTGCCCTACAAGATAAATTGAAGTGAAGGAAATGAAGAGTTGAGACCTAAAACTTGAATTTTTCTCCTAACCCTTCCAAAGGGTCTAGAGAAAAATTCTAAATTTCACCTAAATTAGTCATGATGAAGATCAAGAGATGGATTCCCAGGCTTTGGTGGAGAGAAGACTAGTGTGTGCTTGCCTTGGAAGGCATTTTGGAGTAGAGACATAATGGATTTTGTCCTAAAATACAAATTTCACTCCTGACCCTCCCAAAGGGTCCAGAGTGAAATTCTTAAAACCTCTCTTTTGCCCCAAATTTACATCAAGCTTGGTGTTGGTTGAGAATGATGGCATCCTTGGGCATGTATCTAAGAAAGTACGGTCACAAAGTGAGAAGAATTTGAGCCAGGTATGCAAAATTCGCTCCTGACCCTTCCAAAGGGTCCAGGGCAAAATTCTTATTGAGCCTGTCCCTGGAAAGAATCTTGAGCAAACTTCATTTTGATATCTTCTTATTGATGATTTAAGGTAGAAAATGCTATGTTAGAATAAATACATTAGGTATCCTTAATCATCTTATGGTTTCTTTTGTAGATGAAAGAAGACTAAGCTAGAGAAAGGATGACCTCTTCTAGTCTGGCATCATCAAGGATGACCTCTTCCAATCCAGCATCATCAAGGATGACCTCTTCCAGTCCAGCATCATCAAGGAAGACCTCTTCTAGTCTAGCATTTCAAGGAAAGGTACACCATCCATCCTGCACATCAAAGACAAAGGAGGTTAAAGCAAGGGTCCATTGAAGGAGCCAATAGTTTCAGAAGAGTTAATTAAAGTTATCTTCTCAGCATCATCAAATTGAACATCAACCAAATTAAAAGTGTCAGATAGGGTGGCATCCCAGTCATCACTTCTCTAGTCAAATTGGTCCACCTCAGCGTGTCCAGATTCAATGTACCCAACTCATTAAAGATGACACAAACTTTGATGTACTTACCTTGGTTATCCATTGGTCGAATATTCTAGAGAAGACATGTGTCCAAATAATGCAATTATTTCATTGGCTAAGGAAGTTTGTTGTAACAAACCCTAATTAGGGTTTCTATCTTGTAATCCTAGCCATTGGTTCTAAGTCAATCAGAGCCATCTATTTGTAAAGGGTTTCTCTATATAAGCCCTGGCTCCTCATTTGTAAAGGTTAATAGTGGATAGCAAGTTAATAGTTAATAGTTAGTTGATAGAGGTTAGAATAGCTAATGGTTGATAGTGTATAGAATAGAAATTAGAGTAAAGTAGGAAGAGAAGGCAAGAAATTGTTGCCTTGATTGTAAATGAACCCTTTTTTCACTGAAGATATGGTGAAATGTGTCATTTCTTTACAATACGCATGGTCTCTTGTTGAATCTTCATTATAGATGGTAAATAATTAGATTGAATGAAGAAAATTGTTGAATGCACTTGTGTGGAATCCATCTAGTCCATACCACTAGCCTCTTACTGATTGTAAGTGTGCCTTGCATGGTCAACTGGCATAGAACGAGCTTAATCCCAAGTCATAACACCTCTGTTGTTCACGCATTATCTTTAATGGTGATCAATATCTAATGGTGTACAATTTGGACATATTTGAAACATCCCTTAGAAGATCGCACTAAGTTGGTGTTGAATTTTTCTACCTGATGGTGAGACCCAGCCTAGTAGGACTCCACCTAGTCATTCATCCATCTTCTCGCATTCTAGGTAGTAGAGTAGACTTCCTAAATCCTATATCTTTTTCCATTTGTTTATCTTCCAGTTAGTAAATAGGACTTGTGACTCCAGCAAATCAGACATTCAGGTCATTGAGTGTAAGTCCCCTTGTGATTCTAGCAAAATCACATCATACCACAAAGATCTTATCCACACGTAGAGAACCTACATACAAGAACCTTGGAGTTACTCTGACTCATCCTTCAATGAAATCTTCAGCAGTCGGAACTTTGTTCAAGAGAGGATAAGGTACCTTAGGTATTTTATTCTATGTTCGCATGTGCATAAAAAACACATCAACACCAGTGCATAAAGCATTCATAAATAGTCATACAGATAGTCATATTGTTGTTTAAAAATACTATAGAAGGAGGATATGTAAAGATAGAGACCTAGAACTCAGTATGTAGTCATGGATAATAGTGTAGGTTTAGGTATAGTCCTAGACCTTGTTTAAATAGAAACATGTGATAGTGCACGTGCCTAAGAAAAACTATACAAAATAGTGAGCAACAAGACTATCAAGAACAATATTTCAGTCTTGGGCATACACAACTCAAGGAGATAATGATCAACAAAGAAAGCACTTACAAAGATATATCTAGTCATAAAAGATAATCATCTGAGTTGGAGACATGAGAATATTGTAAAGCACAAAGTAGATAGTGCCATCATAAGGTGTACACTCCATTTCAAGGCTCCAAACTTAAGGGCAATACAAGAATATTCCATCAGTGCCAACTATAGTCCATAAAAGCCTTGTCGTAAAGCAAGTCAAAGATAAAGTATAGTCATAGAGAGATAAGAAGATCAAGTCTATCAAAGAAAAAAAAGAACTCAAAGGCATTCAAAGATGTAATAGTCATAAGGTATGCACAGAGGCTCAGTACAATGGTGATACAGTGTTGCAGACCAATAATGAGGAGTGATGAATAAGGATTGTGATAGAAATCAGGTTCTAAATACAGAGGCACATGACAGTAAGTTTAAGATTAGACAATGCAACATGGAGATATGATCACCTTCTATGAGAAATGAAAGTGCAGTCATGATAGTATTTTTTAGTAGATTGGACTATCATAAACATTCACATGGAAATGACTAAAGGGTGGGAGTTTTAGCTAAGTGAACTTCAAGTTAGAATGCAATTTCTTAGTATCATTCATCAGTCCAGGCATTAGTTTTTAGAGAAAATGTGGATTTCTAAGTTAATATTCAGTTTGAGGCTTGAAAAGGTGGAGTTTTGAGGATAATTTCATCAGTTCTACATCAGTTAGAAGCCCTTCATAGGTCATACATGAGACAAGATGGATTTTAGATAATTTAATAGTTAAGTTACTAATTTGGGTATGCATACAGATATGGAATTAGGTAGGGATTCATAGAATCGACAGAAAGAAAATCCTTGGGTATGGGTACAGGTACGTCCATACACACACACACACACATATATATATGACATAAAATCAACTCCAATAATATAAAAGCAGCTAAGAGAAAATGAAATCTTGAATTTATTTAGTTTATGACAGACTGGAATGAAATCAAAGTAAACACTCATACAGTGAATTGCATAGATGCAAAAATTGATTTGATTAATGATGCTCAATTAGGTCTTGAAACCCTCATAAAATATTGACAATACCAGATCTAGTCATCAGGATAGTAGGACGACAAAATCTAGTGATAAATAATGCCACTATAACTATTGGAAAATCTCAGAGGTGATTAATAATCAATATGATAACTAGTTGACCAATAAGAAATCACTAATAGCAGTTTCACATCCTTATGACAATATGAAGAAATTAAAAAAAAATAGAAATAAAGAAGAGATTGCACCAATGATGACAAGCTATGTATTTATGACAATTTCAAATTGAATCGTAGTTTGGGTCAGATCACAACCCTTAGTAGGCTCTGATACCATGTTAATTTTAGTAAATAGACTAAGAGTAAATAATAAAAACTAAAAATGCAACACATCATAGCATAAGAGAAACACACAAGAACACAACGGTACCTTGGGAAAACCTCCCTCTTGGAGGAAAAACCCAACAACACTATTCATATCTGATTATATTAATGTCAGAATGTAACTAATTACAAGTACACCCAACTAGGGCTTGAGAAAATCAACTTATTTGAATTACAAGTTCTGATAAGAACTTGACCAAATCCCAATCACATATAGGGAAGTCTCTAGGGATGATATCCTTTACTCATAATTCACCACCAAGTAGGGAATGCTTGATCATAGGTCTCCATAGTTGCACATTGGATGAACTCACTCAACTGAGATGACATTCGTTGCTGATGTCTAATGTCTGATCATTACTCTGTTGATTGCTTGTCTTCTTAAGGATTTCACAGATCTCAAGATATGGTTGATGTCCTTCAATATGTATTTGTTGAGCCTTGGATAGATTCGCTAACCTCCAAGGAAGATTGATTGATATTATAGAAGGACTCGTTGATGTTCAAGATAATTCAAATCTATGTGAGAGGATTCAACTTTCCTTGACTTTATATGAGTTACAATGCCTTAACTTTGCTAGGTCAGCCATATGAAAATTCCCGCCAAAATATAAACAAATAATTTTATTTTACAAGTTACATAATTTTGGTGCCAAGCCATATTTTATATAATGTTTACACGTTATACATGCAAGTCATATCACATTACTATTGGCAAATGCACATTCCAATGAGAAATTGTAGGTGATTGAAGGTATTGTCATTGATGGCAACCTTACAATCCTATGGCACCAGCAGACACTAGCACAGGCACAGACACTAGCACCAGCACCGGTAAAGATGTTTACTAGCATCCCGACCGACAGGATTTTGTTTATTGTATTTTATATTTAATTGTAAAATATTTTTGTAAGTTGACAAGGTGAATTGTATTAGGACTCATATAAGTATGAAATCTTGTAAATCATTTGTAAGAAGGAGATAAATATATGGAGGGAATGTAATAGGCAAATGCGAATATTAAGGTAGACCTTGGAATACAGTTTTGGAAGTTGTATGAGCTTAAATTGGTACTGAACTTGGCATAGCAGATGTTGAACTGAAGCAGTACATGACATTGGATTTACATAATCCACTTTTGTAAGTCAGTGAGACTTCCCCTTTTGTATTTAAGCAGTGAGCTTTAGGCAGTTGGCCTTCCTGCATGTGCAGGCCCCTATTGTATCAGTAATATTCACTTATTGGCCAGTGAGTGAATATTGTGGGTCACAAATCCCATCGAGGTTTTTCCCACACTGCGTTTCCTCGTTAAAAATATTGTGTTATGGTGTGCTTTCTATTTTGTGTTTACTGATCTTATTTGCTGCATTATTTCTAGTTTACCGGTACACTATTTTGGCATGCAATTCATTTAATAAGTTTAGAAAATCCATTAATTAGTTAGATACTTATTCACCCCCCCTCTTAGTATCTTTGGGAATCCTAACAATTGGTATCAAAGCCTGGTCCTCTATTTTCAAAATCCTAACAACTTGAGGAAGATTATGACATCGGTACAGATGGAAAACTTGAGAAAGCAATTGGAAACAACTCTTGTAGATTATGATACCAAAAAATTAAAGAATATGAAACTTGAAGATGATCTGAAGGCTGCACAGGAAATCATTCAAGGAATTCAGGAAAATCTACTATTGCTAGGAACAAAAGAAGAGAACTTCATGAGAAGATACAAAGTGATGATGATGAAAAAGAAACCCTTAATGATCTTGTAAGGAAGATGAAGCAGTATAACATGGCCTTGAGGAATGAGATGCAAGGTATGACTATGAGGTTTTGTAAAGACATTGAAGATTGAAAGAAGAATGAAGATGACTTGGCTAGGAGAATCAATGATACTAGAAATGAAAATCTAAGATTCAGTCATGAAAATGATATGTTGAAGATAGATATAATTCACTTGGAGCATGATAAAATTGAACACATGAGATAGAAAGATTTATTAAAAAATGAGTTGCTACTACAAATCAACACAAGGAGAAATTCAAGAAAAGTTTAGAAGAGCTTGATGACATGTTGAAAAACTAGAAACCTAATGGAGATACTAATGGCCTTGGCTTTGAAGTTAGTGAAAGCTTTGGTATTGCAAACAATCATGATCATAGTAAGCCAGTAAGACAACCTAATGCCTACAAATTCAATGGAAAATGCTTTAACTACAACAAGTATGGTCATAGAGAAAATTAGTGTAGATCTAGAAACTATCAGAACACCAATGCACCCACCGGTTAATCTTCTAAATGAAACAAAGTTGGACATAATTTAGAAAATTGTAGAATGAATGTAAGATGTTATGCTTGTGGAAGATTTGGACACTTATCTAATCAATGCAAAACACATACTGGCATAGGATATGGAAAAGCTATTCAAAAAAACAATGTGACTTGTTATGCTTGTAACAAGATTAGACATATTGCAGAATTTTGTAGAAGTAAGGCATCACCGGCAAATAACAAAGGACCCAGTTTGAAAGGTAAAGAGAAGGTTGAAGAAATAAAGCAAGAATTTTCAAAAAAATGGATCAGAAAGTCAGATATGAATATTAATGAAGCTATTCCTTCATTAGTAGAATAGAGTATCACTCCACCGGTAGGAGATTCTTCATCTAACTGAAAAGAAACCTTTTGGGGGTATGGAAAGGAATTGAAAAACATGCTAATTTACCCTCGGTTGATGGTGAGAAGTTGAAATACTTCTTTACCGGTAGATATGTTAAGTTTCACTTAATCGATAGGCATTTAATGTGGTAGTTGAAGGAAATGACATTATAAAGCAAGTGTTTTGGCTCTTTTTTCATTCACCGAGCATTCAAATTTCCTAAGAGCGCAAAAATCCCAAGCAAAGGCATCCATAGCAAGAAGTGAAGGAAATCATTCAAGCACTTATACCTAAAGGTAGATTAAGGTATTTATATCAATGGATTCCTCCTCTGCACCTGAATTCATTGCAAATCCTACTGTAATTGAAGTTGTTAAACCCCCTACACCCATATTTAAAATTATTCTTGAAATTGTGAAGAAAGATGATACCCTAGGAGCTTTTTCAAAAATACCCAAAGGAGTTGCTTATGTTGAGGATCCTATAATTTACATACATTGTCATATTGAAGAACTAGGAGCTGAAGAGATTATGAGCATGTATAGAACAGTAATTTGTGATGTTAATGGAAATGTTAAACTGGAACATAAGATAGTTGAAACCCTAGGTTTTGTGGAGATTCTTAGTATCCCTAATTTTCCAAAGGATGTTATAAGGATTGTTTTAAGAAGAGTTCATGGGGAGTTCTTTTGGTTGGATTCCATTCACAAGATAAAAAAGAAGTAGTTAGGGTAGTGACAGGTTTACCTTCCACCGGTAGTAGGCTGACAAGACTAAAAAAGTTCCAAATGACACTATAATGACCCTAACTGATGCAACCTTTGACATGAGATCCTTGAGAGTAAATGATGTAAAGGATATCAATGTAAGGTCTATTAACATGATTCTTGGATACAAAGTTACACATGCCAACAGATTAAACTCTATTCCTAGCTTATGTATCAAGAGTGCCTATGACATGGTAAACAAGAATGCAAAGATTGACATATGAGAATGGTTGAAGGATGAATGGATAGACAATCTAAGGAAGATCAAAGGTGATATGAAAGGTACATTCAGATTTGGCAACTTACTTGTATGCTTACTTCTATATATCACCAAGGAAGTACTCGGTATTGGTAGAAAGGATTTTGGTTTTGACATACCAGTAGGAAAACAACTTCTGGACATACTAAACAACATTGGAGATGACAGAGAAAAGAACATAAATGAACATTTTCAAACACTGAAGGATAGGATGAAAACTAGGATAAGGCTATCTCAATCTATAGTAGATAAATATCAAAAGGAGATATGATTTGTGATAAAGAAAGATGAAATCTGGATGGAGGCAGTGGTTCCGAGGACTATTTGGGTTACAGAGATGGGATATGAGGTTGATGAGAACATAATAGAAACTTATGCAAAAGCACTTCTAGAAGCCCCTAAAGAACCAACTGAAGAAATATTCTGAAATACGGAAACAATTGAAAGCAAAATTCAATCATAGAAAATAATAAAGAAAACTGAACAAATAGTTAGAAAAAGAACAAGGCAGGATAAATCAATCAAGGAAGACATATTGAATAAAAATGGTATTAAGGAGAGTGACTTGGAAGGATTACAATCGGAAACTCATCTTTCACTGGTTGGTACCTCCTCTAGTAGTGAAATACTGATAGAGTTTAAAAGGGTAGTAAGGAAAAGGAAACCTTCACTAGTACCTGCTCCTACACCTAAGAGAACAAGACACAAAGAACAGGCAGTTAGGACTCCAACAAAGAAGTTAACCCAAAAATAAAAGGATAAAGGTAAAGGTAAGGTAGGTGGACCTCTGAGTATAAAGGTGACAGATAACTTACCTCCACCTCCTTCTGATACTCCATTGGCACAAAATGTTGATACACCACCGACAATAGAGAGTATGGAGACAACACATAAGGACACAAATCTTGATTCTAAGGTGTTGTTTACAATGAATATTGACACACAATAAGTTAACATTGTGGTGGAGAAGGAGTCAAGTGAGAAGTGAGATGTGGCAACTGAGCCACCGGTAGAAGACACTACAATTGAGACAAATATTGAGGATACAGTTGGAAACATTGAAATTGGGACTGAACAACAAACTGAATAGGCAACTGATTCCCCAGATACATGAATGGCAGATACCATTGGTGTACATACTAATGTATCTACTGAGTAACCGACAACTAATAGCAATGAAAAATCTATTGAGATACCAGTTGTAGACAATTCAAAGGTAAACACAGAGAAACTGGTAGAAAACACAGAGACACAATTAGAAAAACCGGTAGTGGAAAGTTTTGAGAAATAGACTAAGGTACACACTAATAAATCAGATAAGAAGAATGATGAGGTAAAGGTTAATGCAAAGATTGTGCCATCGGCATCAACTGAGAAACCTAAACCCTTGCTTGTAGAAATGCACACTCAAACTAACCTACCAGAGGTCACCATAAGCAAAGAGGTTCCTCACACCAATGGATTACGGATAGTTAAGATAGTTGGTCAATCATCTAATTCTTCACTGACAAAATTCTGGCCAACCAATGTAACAAAGGTATTGCTTGACTCAATTAAGAAAATAACTAATTGCAAGGCACTTTCATATAAGGCAATTGATGACACCATACCAATTTTGAAGATGATTGCACCCAAGTGTAACATAGAGAATAAAGATTCTTTAGGCCAATTAGACACATTGCCTAAGTACATAACCGACAATCTTCTAACAATTGATCAAATCAATGAGGAGACTTTCAGAGAGAAAATAAATAAAGAGAAGGAAAAATTCTTTGAGAAAACAGTAAAGAAGAGTAAGGAACATATAGACAAATTATTACCGGCACTGGGATAGACAATTTTGGACTTCAAGAAATTGTACAGAGAAACATGCAAGACAAACATTTTGATAGAGGATATAGATAAAGAAATCAGCAGAGCTCAAAAGGAAATCAATGATATTGCTGACAATTTAATAGGTTCATCAGATTCAATATCGGTAGTAGAACAAGAAATTACCAACTTTGAAGAGAAAATTGAAAAACTTGAAAAAGATAAAGAGAGATTAAAGTTTAAGGCAAAGGAACTAAAATGTAGACTAGGTCCTAAACTAGACATCCTCATCTCTTTGAGAAAAGAGATTTCTGAGGCTCTTGTTCCAGGACTCAAGACACTAGAAGAACAAATGCACATACTCACTGACACAATCCAAAGGACTGAAGCAACACTAAAGGACATTGAGAGATTCTATAACAGCTTAAATTTTGTATTAGCGGAGTTATATCAGATTGTAACCAACTGGTTACAGGGATCAAGACAGGAACTACACTCAACTGACATTGAATGAAAACCTTTGTCATTGATGCCAAAGGGGGAGTAGTAGAGGACAAGAAAAAGGAGTAAGATAGAAGAGATCATCTGCTCAGGGGGAGCACACAGTTTTGGTAATATTTTTGGATACAATTTTGGCTTTTTCTCTTGAGTGTTGCCATCAATGCCAAAGGGGGAGATTGTTGGAAAATGCACACTCCAATGAGAAATTGTTGGTGATTAAAGGTATTTTCATTGATGGAAACCTTACAATCCTATGGCACCGGTAGACACCAACACAGGCATAGACACCGACACCAGCACCGGCACTGAAAAAGATGTTTACCAGCACCCTGGCTGATAGGATTTTGTTTATTGTATTTTGTATTTAATTGTAAAATATTTTTGTAAGATGACAAGGCAATATGCATTAGGACTCATATAAGTATGAGATCTTGTAAATCATTTGTAAGAAGGAGAGAAATATATGGAAGGAATGTAATAAGCAGATGTGAATATTAAGGTAGAGCTTGGAATAGGGTTTTGGAAGTTGTATGAGCTTAAACTGGTACTGAACCTAGCATAGCAAATGCTGAACTGAAGTAGTACATGACATTGGATTTACATAATCCACTTTTGTAAGTTAGCAATACTTCCCTTTTTATATTTAAGCAGTGAGCTTTAGGCAGTTGGCCTTCCTGCATGTGCAGGCCCCTATTGTATTAGTAATATTCACTTATTGGGTAGTGAGTGAATATTATGGGTTACAAATCCCATCGAGGTTTTTCCAACACTGGGTTTCCTCATTAAAAATATTGTGTTATGGTGTGCTTTCTATGTTGTGTTTATTGATCTTATTTACTGCATTATTTCTGGTTTACTGGTACACTATTTTGGCATACAATTCATTTAATAAGTTTAGAAAATCCATTAACCGGTTAGATACTGATTCACCCCCCCTCTCAGTATCTTTGGGAATCCTAAAAATTACATATGTATTTAACATAAATCACCCAAATAGGGCCCAGTCAACACGATGACAAATTGCTAAGGCCAAAAGGTCAATTTATAGAGTTAGGTTGGCCCAAGCTAGGAATTTGACCTACCTATAAATCAACACTTCCTCTTAGCTAGGGAGGATTCCTTGAACAATCAAGTTACACTGTGACCATGCTTCATGGACTCTTTCCATGATATTCATCATGCATTCCCATAGAGGATGGTTCCAAGATACATCATGGATTCCTTCCATGATATTCACCATGCATCCCCGTAGGGTGAATTCAATATACATCATGGACTCCTTCCATGATACCCATCATGCATACCCATAGAGAATGGATCTACCTTGCATTGCCTGCAAAGGGTGGAAGAGTTCTTTCACCTCAATTTCTCCTAGAGAAGAATACAACACCACCTTGCATTGCCCGTAGAGGGTGGTTCCACCTTGCATTGCCCGTAGAGGGTGGTTCCACCTTGCATTGCCCATAGAGGGTGGAGGATACAACATAATGTATCATAGAAGCTAAGACTCCCTCTCAACCAAAGTACACTTCTAAAGTATTTAACCGCATCCAATCAAGAGTCTTGCTAATGTACTTCAACTAAGTGGCATCTATTTTGCAAGAAGCCATACTGCTTCCTTCAAAGCCTTCCTTGATGCAACATAATCTACTTCAATACTTAATACAACTAAAGACTGTTACTACATATAGTGGATGCTTCTATTAAGGAGGTACTTCATGAAGTCATAGCCAATGCATAACAACTATCTAGAGTTTAACTAGATACATCAAGAATCTCATCAATTATCAGAACTCAGTTGGATATGCAAAAATTAGAGTTAGTTGTAGAAGCACTACAATCCATCATTCAAAATATCAATTCATTGGATCCTTGGCATACTTATAACTCTAGAGAGTAATGTATTAGGCCTAGTTTTATTTCAAATTCTGAAACTAACTTAGCATTTTAATATTAAACCGTTAGCATGAGCATCATGCTTACAAAATCCTAAGCTTATTAAATATTGTCAATTATTTCATCAAAGCATTTTACTGAGGATTATAGGGAACATAGAACTCCCTCTTAATCCTTAATATGAACTGTGACAACCAAATCTTATGATGATTACATAATATAAGAATCCACTAAGGAAAGCCACCATCATAAGTTTTAATAAATTAGAATGAGAAATGCTAATTTCCTTTTCCCTTACTTTCACTTTCTATGAAAAGGACCCATAGCACAATCATTATGAACATGGCACACCTTCAACCATCTTCTCAAGTGAAGGAATGAGATAAAAGCTTGTATAGGCTATCATGTCTATTCCCAAGCTCCCTCTGAAGCTCGAAGCATAATAGTTCAAGACTATCTCGAAGAGAAACATCAATTTTATAATCAAACATGATTCAACATCCCAATAGAATGAATTAATAATAACATCAAAATTCATGAGCATGATTCAAATATAAAAGAACTTATCTCTTTATTGGCTATTCTTCCACACAATCCACCAACGTTCTTAAGTTATTCCATTTTCAAGCCCATGGATCTTTGATGGTAGCATGGCCTTCGGCCCTTTCCATCACACATCATCTACTAGTAGTCATGCATTTTATCCTGATTGCATTGATATGTGGTTGTTTTTCTCATACAACTTGATGGCTTCGAGGTGAGTGACAATATACAATTTGAACTTAGGTTGTGCCATAGATCTCTAATTCTAAAATCAAAATCACCCTTACCAAAGTTATTGATTGTCAAACATAAATCAATGTGTCCAAGATTAGTTTTCTATGTGCATGGAGATCAATTTGCAAATAACCTTGTGAGTTACCTTAATTCAAATTGGTGGATCTCTCTAGTTGATAATTTTGATATAAATTCAATATTCGAGACATTATATCCACTGACTTCTCAATGAGAGAAAACTGTACATCGGTAGTCAAAGGAATATGAAGATGCTTACAACCATCAATAGCTCTTCCTAAATGAGGTCGTTGTGATATAATATGATCAATTTGCATAATTCGAATACCTTCAATCATAGTATTAAACTACACAACATTCTTTAACAAAATGTAAATTGTTTTCCAAATATTGAACAAATAACAGGTGTTGGCATCTAATGAAGTGGTGACAATGTATGTTGTCATTCATATCAATAGGTGAACCGGTATGAACTGGTATGAAGACTGGAAGTGGCTATAGTTAACCAGGATGGAGTGGATCAGTGTCGGGGTTCACTAAGTGTGACTACCAGTTGGTTGTCTCTGTTCAGCTCTAGGGTTTCCAGTTTGGCTTATGCGGTGCAACCATTGACATTCTGTGATGAGTTAGTTAAGAGATAAGGATGAGATCGTGGTGCCATGTCAGTTATGTGCATATGAATAATTTCCTTGAGGATCTTGCGCGTGAAGATTGAATGCATTGAATATCTACCTCGGGAATGCACAATTTTTTGAGTGGTGTATGAAGAGCACATGATGGGTTACTGATTTCCAAATGCGATGAAGATTGGATGATGCAGAATGACTTGAGATCTGTTTTAGATTGCTTCCTTCTATGCAATAGATCTAACAGTCAGGATTAAACCACTTGTAATTGTAAACCTAAAATGTTTAGGGTTTAGGGTTTATGCTACCAACCTAATTATTGTTTATAAGGTCGATGATGTTTGTTATTGTTGGTTTTGGAAAATCATGTGTTTGTGTTAGCATGTTGAGATACTTTCCAAATGAGAGTGTGGAATCTACAGAGTGTGATTGCAAAGGAGAGGAGCTGAAAAGGATCTGCCTTAGCAAGTAGTGTTTTTATCAGATCAAAGCTTTACCTGTTGAGTAATAACCATTTTAATAGAAGGAAAATCCCTTGACCAAGTAGCTTTAACAGATTTGTTGCAAATCCTCTAACCAGGTGATTCAAGTTCATTGAGTTCTTTAAATCCTCTAGCAAGGTAACCTTTAACAAGGTTTATAGCCATCCCTTAACCGGGTGATCTCTAATAGGATCGGTTCCTAACAGAGTGGACTTCAAAAGAGTTCAAAATAAGCTTGTGGGTATTCATCCCCACCATGGTTTTTCCCATTTGGGTTTCCACGTGAAAAATCTATATGTTATGGGTTGTGAGTTTTCATGTGATGATTGAGTAGTTTTTGATTAAAGTTGAATATGCATGCAGTGCTAAATGATTGTGGTATTGTTGATACAACTCATGCTTGATTATATCAGGAAGTAGTCATCAATATTTAGGATCTATTAAATGTTGTCTGAGGTAGCTGTGTTTAACCGGTATACCCATTGTTAAGTTCAATGGTGAAGACAACTGGTCAACCTTATTTTAATATGATAAAGTGTTGAGAAATTTTTCATCTGTACTGATTCACCCCCCCTCTCAGTACTGATTAGGGTATTATTTGTTCATCATTATTCATCAATTGGTATCAGAGCAACTCTAGGTCATCGGTGATATAAGCTTAACTGCTTGAGGCAAAAGATCCTGCTTTAACGATGAAGAGGGAAGGTCCTAAGTTCAATAGGGATAACTTCAAAATATGGAAGGATGGAATGAAGATTTATATCAAGAGTTTGGGTGCTCAACATTGGAGCTATGTTTAGAATACCTATATAATGCCCACTGGCACTCTGACCAATGATTAGAAAAGAGAGATTCAATAAAATGGACAAGTCATGGAAGCCCTTATCAGTAGCCTGTTTGATATTGAGTTCATTGATGTACAAGATAAGGATAATCCTAAGGATGTATGGGAAACACTAGAAACCATTTATGGCGGTAATGAACATGTCAAGTAGGCTAAGGAAGAAAGCCTCAGAGGAAAATTTGAAGACATGAGGATGGTTGAAGGTAAGACCATTCAACAATATGGCATAAGGATCAAGACTGTGGTTGGAGATATCAAGAGCACTGGTGGAACAATTGATGATGCCACCATTGTTAGTAAAGTTCTGAGATCATTGTTACTAGTCTATTCAATCAGGGTTGCCGCTATTCAGGAGTTAAGGTCTATCAACAAGACAAAGGTATCTCTAGACTCTATCATTGCAAATTTTACTGCATATGAATTGAATATCTATGATGGTAGTGTTCAAAAGATAGAGTCAGCCTTTAGAGTGTCTATTTCCTCCACACTAACCAAAAAAGGAAAAGAGGTCAGCACCAATTATGAATCTATGCCAAGCAGAGACATGGATGATGAGAATATTCTAATGGAGTTTGAAGCTCTTCTTGCCAAGAGACTTCCAAAAGGCACCAGAAAATATAGAGGTAAGCTTCCTCTAAATTGTTTTTCCTACAATAAGATAGGAAATATAGTTGTTAACTATACTAACAATGACAATAAGGATAAACCAGAAAGGTTTAGAAAGTATAAAGGAGGAGGTAGGAGAAATTTTCTTGTTGTAGTAGATGAAGGTGTTACCAATGAAGAATCTGAGGATGAAGAGAATGAGGACATAGTTTTTGTAGCTATAAAGGAAGAGGTGTCTGATCAGAAAGCCCTTGTCTCTCGCATTGACAACTCTAATGAGTGGATCATTGATAGACGGTGTTCTCACCACATGACCGGTGACCAGAGAAATTTTATGTCTCTGGAAGAATACGATGGAGGTGTTGTTAGGTTTGGCAATGATGCACCTTGCATGGTGAAAGGAAAAGGATCCATCTCACTGAATGGAAAAATTAGTGTGGATGGTGTCTACTAAGTGGAAGGCCTTAAGCACAACCTTTTGAGTGTTGCTCAACTGAACGACAAAGAACACATTCTAGAGTTCAAAGGTAGAGTCTGTAGAATAATTGGAAAGAGTGGTGAACTTATTGCCATCGGTAAGCAGACTAGAGGAAACTTGTTTCAACTGAATGCCAAGATTAGTCAGTTCCTGATAGTGAAATTTGATGACAACTGGATATGGCATAGGAGATTTTGTCAAATGAATTTTGATAATATTGTAAAGGCTAGTAAGATCAAGGCAGTAAGAGGATTACAAACTATTGAATGCTTTATGCAGAGAATATCAACTTGGGAAGATGTCTTCCTCAACATTCAAAGGTAAGTCTTTTTCAATAGAGAACCTACTTGATCTAGTGCACACCGATCTGTGTGGTCCGATGAAAACTAGAAGTATTCAGGGATATTAGTATTTCATGATTCTTACCAATGACTGCTCAATAATGATGTGGGTCACATTCTTGAAAGACAAGTCTGAGGCATTTGGAAACTTCAAAGCCTTCAGAGCATTGGTGGAGAAGGAGAGAGGTAGAAGAATAAAATGCCTAAGAACTAATCAGGGAGGTGAATTCACTTCTAATGAATTCAACATGTCATGTGAAGAGAATGACATCAAGAGGTAGTTGCCTGCCCCAAGGACACCACAACAGAATGGCATAGCAGAAAGGAATAACAAGACTGTAGTTGAAGTAGCCAGAACTATGTTGATCCAAGGAAAGGTAGCTCACACTTTTTGGAGAGAAGTGGTGAGCACTGCAGTCTAGACCATGAATCGGGTACTCATCAAGAAAGGTAAAGACAAAACCCCTTATGAGTACTAGAATGGGAGAACTCCTAATGTGATTTATTTTAAAGTATTTGGCAGTGAGTGCTATATCAGGAGAGGCGAGCATCTGAGCAAGTTTGATGCTAAATGTGATGAAGGAATATTTCTAGGATATTCCACTAAAAGCAAAGCTCTCAAATGCTACAACAATAGGACTCAGAAAATTGTTGAGAGTATCAATGTCAGGGTTGATGAATCCTCTGAGGAGCCCGAGGAAACCTATAGCAAGCAAGCCAAAGATGAACCGGGTGTAGCCTTCTGGGAACCAGTTAAGAAGGAAAAAATTTGCAAACACCAGAAAGACCTTAGTGTTCTTATATCGATAGAAGTTGTAGTAGGTGAAGAAGAAGATGAAGTGGAAGAAGAAGCAGAAAAGAAAGCAGAACCAGCTAGGGTCATTCCTAGGTATGTGAAACTACAACATGATCTGAAGTAGATCATAGGAGATAAAGATGCAAGGATACTCACAAGGAGAAAGGTGAAAGAAAACTCTTGCATGATTTCAGAATTTGAGACTAAGACCACTAGAGAGGCAATTATCAATGAAGACTAAATAAAGGCAATGGAAGAGGAGCTGGACCAGATAGAAAAGAATGCAACATGGTCCTTGGTACCCAAACCAGAACACAAGAATGTAATAGGTAACAAATGGGTCTTCAGAAATAAGCTGAATGAAGAAGGCACAGTGGCAACGAACAAGGCAAGACTTGTATGCAAGGGATATTCTCAGGAAGAGGGAGAAGACTATGGAGAAACCTTTGCCCCAGTGGCTAGACTGAAAGGTGTTTGAATGCTACTTGCATTTGCATCATTCAATGGATTCAAGGTTTACCAGATGGATTTGAAGTCTACATTCTTGAATGGAATCCTAGAAGAAGAAGTGTATATTGAGGAATCAGATGGGTTTGCTTTGTCAGAAGATAGTAACATGGTGTGTAGATTACACAAGGCCCTATATGGATTGAAACAAGCACCAAGGGCATGGTATGAATGGTTACACTCTCATCTTGTGAAGATAGGATTTCAGAGAACAAGTGAGGATAGAAACATCTACCTAAAATCTAAAGGTGATCAGATTCTAATTTGTGAAGTATTTGTAGATGACATAATCTTTGGAGGAGATGATAAAATGAGCCATGCATTCACAGATGAAATGAAAAAAGAGTTTGAGATGTCTCTAATTGGAGAGATAAATTTCTTCATTGGTCTACAAATTCAGCACATGAAGGAGGGTATCTTCATTACCCAGTCCAAGTATTTTGGCATGGAGGAGAGCAAACTGGTTGGAACACCGATGGTGACTGGCTGCAAACTGACAAAGGAGGATGATACAACATTGGTGGATGAAAAGGAGTACCGGTCGATGATCGGTAAGATGCACTATATGGTGCACAACAAACCGGATATTGCTCATGCAATAGGTGATGAATACTAAGGGGGGGGGTGAATTAGTATGCCAAAAAATATTGTAAACAAACTTTTAAATAGTTTAGCAAATAACCGATACCGCAGATTCACTAATAAACTGGTTAAGATAAATGCAAACCAAATAGCAAACAAAGCATTCACCCACAAGAGCACAATCACCATAACACAAGATATTTGATGTGGAAACCTAAATGAGAAAAACCATGCTGAGCAGAAACTCACAAGTAACTATCTGCAGAATAGAAACCAGACCAATTAAGGTCGGACTGGTTAAAATCATACAATGTTCTTCACTAGAATAGGTCCCATTAGGAATCTAGATCTCTGTTAGGAGATAAGTCCTGTTAAAGACTACCTTGTTAAAGGATTTCAGATCCACAGTTGTGAACCACCTTGTTAGAGGATTTACATAGGCTTTGCTAGGCCTACCCGGTTAAGGGTTTCAGACTTGTCGAAGATATTAGTAATCAATAAGTGAATGATCTAGATAATAGCGTAATATGCTTAATTAGATCCTTGACAACTCATTGTTAATGCATTTCAGCATTACTTCAGTCTTCAATATCTCCACACTCTATCTCTTCACACAGACCTAATCTTCTCTTCGATGATCACACATAACCTTTTCTATTCTATCTCTCATACATGCAAACCCTAGACATGATGACCTTATAAAGGAATTTGATTTCATGTTGGTCCAATAGAAATAGACTACAAGTTCCTAGGTACAGTGCATCTGGACACATTTGGTAACATGACACAAACACACTGCCAAAGTGTTGGTGGATGATAACTCATCACACATTACAATAATACCGGTTGGTAACTCATCACATATATATACCGGTTAATACAATATACCAATTATCGGTTGTCAAAAAGTAAGACTGGAAGATCGTAGTGTTCTGATCAAAAGTTAACTACCTCTTGGGTCCTTCGTATTGCTTGAGATCCTTGAACCGCTTGGGGTCTTCATACCGCTTGGGATCTTCAGTCAATCTGTGATCGGTAAACCATTTTCTGCAAAACATTGATAGTCTAAAGACTATACATTCAATAATACACAATACCGGTTGAGCATAACTCATACATCAAGTAAGTGTGTGTCCATAAATGACAATCAAAACATCATCAAAATGCCAACAATCTCCCCCTTTGGCATTGATGGCAACACTTAGGAAAATTTTGACATCTAAGTGTTTTTACAACAAAAATGCCATAATCAAAATTACTCCCCCTAAGCATATACACTACCCCTTTTGCAAAGATTACAATGTACACTACTCCCCAAAATGGTAACATGAAATGGTAACATTCACCAAAATTTTAATGTACACTACTCCCCCTTTGCCAACAATGACAAAGTAATGCAAAGTAACCCCTTTTTGCTTATATAATAAAATAAAGTAGATGTTCATGACAATAAGGAATGAAATTTCTCAAAAACAGATTTAAAGTCGTGCAAAAAAGTTTTCATGGCCAATGTCCATGACTCAAGTAATGAGGTAGCAACCTCACTTTCAGTCTTCATCTGGAATGCTAGTTCTTCCATTGCATCAATGGTACTCATCTCTTGAGTTTCCGTGATAGCTTCTAGGTTGAGAAAATATCTCTGAAGTACCTGCAGTTTAGGTAATAGGAGAAGTTGAAGCTCTTGCAAATCTTTAGTCCAGTTGTTGATCTCTGAGTCCATCTTGTCAGTCTGAAGCTGAAAATGATGAATCATTTGTCCATAGGTAGTGAATGAATCATATGGCATCTTGAAGGTGCTGATATATCCCTGTAACTCCAATTGGAGTTGAGCTTTCTGTTTAAGCACATCATCACAAAATAGATGGGGTTGGCAGATTTAACTCAATAGTAATTTACCTTCACCCATAGCAACACTAATATCATTCTGTTGCTTCAGTAGTTGTGTCCTCAATTCATTCATTTGTTTGAATAAGGCAACATTGAGTGCTTTTTCATAGTTCTTCTTTGTAGTTGCTTTAGCAACATCTTCCAAGCATTGTACCTAGTACTCCACTATGGTACAAAGAAGTTTGAGCTTGGATAGAGAGGAATCGGTACTGGGGAGGTTGGTACCAGGAAGTAGACTAGTAAGGGTGTCAACCGCAGTTCGTATGACATCCTATTCTTTCTTCCATCACAATTCTTCCAGTCTCTCCTATGCAAGTTTGATGCTTCGTAGTAGCTCAGACTCATCTTCTGATTGAGTCAGACTTGCAAGAGTTAGATCAATAGGACTGGTGGTATCAACCTGTTTAGTTTGATCACCTATTGCCTTTGGAGTCTACCCTTCTTCTTTTGTTTTGATCTCCACTTGTTTGTTCTTGTCTGCTTCCTTCTCCTCTTCTGCTCTTTTCTTATCCTCTTCTTTCTTCTTTTGCTCCTCTTCTTGTTTTTTCTTCTCTTCCTCCTTCTTCCTTTCTTCTTCCTTCCTCTTCTCTTCTTCTTTTCTCTTATCTTCTTCTCTCTTCTTCTCTTCCTCTTTCTTCTTTTCTTCTTCTTTCTTCTTCTCTACCTCTTTTCTCTTATCTTCCTTTTTCTTTTTCTCTTCCTCTTTTCTCTTGTCTTCCTCTTTCTTTTTCTCTGACTCTTTCCTCTTGATTTCTTCTTGCCTTGCTTTTTTCCTCTTGCTCTTTCTCCTCTTTCTCTTTGTCTTGTTTCTCTTTCTCAGCTTGTTCTTTGTCAGGAGTGACATCCTTAGTATATAATGCATCAACATCAATATGATCAATTTGTTCTATCACTCTTTCTCCTTGACTATCATATACCTCATCCGCTTTGCCTGATGATATGTCAGGTTCTTGTTTAGTCTTCTTAGTGGCTTCAGCTACCCGGTGTATTTTGATAGCAGCTTTAACATGTATATGTGTGTCCTTTTCGACTTCAGAAGCTTTACCTTCTAGTAGCTTGAGTCTTCTCCTTCTCATGAAGAAGATGCCTTTGTTCTTATCCATTATTTCAAATAATTCAGAATTTGAAGCATCAGGAAAGTATTGTGCAAAAATTTTCTCCCTGATCTCATGTTCTCTTTCAATGGCAATGTGCCATTTATTATCTAAAGAATTATACAAAGAATTTGGTGTAACCGATCTAATCTCAGATGGTGACCGATCATTAATACATAAGTATTTAATGACTTCCTATTCTACCTCCTCTTTCTCACTATCATTAAAATCATCAAAATGTTCTTTTAAATCATCAAGCAATTTCCTCCTAATGTTCTTAATTGTCCTCTGACAATGTGTCATTGGCTTATAAGAAGAAATGTCTATATTTACTAGTGCAGAAGTTGCTAGTGCATTACCGGTAGACTTCGACTTTTTGGTTGATTGCCTTGTCTTCTTTGTTTGAATCTTCAGTTCAGTGTCTTCTTCCTCCGATGAGTGATTCCTGGATTTCCACTTCCTCTCAATTACTTTAGCTGGAATGATCTCAGGTTTCTTTTTGGCTGGTGACCGCTTGGTCACTTTTGGACTGGTAGATGTAACTGGTGCAGATACCGATGGTATTGCTTTGCCCTTTTTCTGCTTTGGTTCCTCAATCGGTGTGACCCTCTCCAAGTAGGTATCAGTTTTTTTCTTCTTTGCATCCAGTGGTGAGGCAAGTAGGGTAGAGGCATACCCGATAAATAACTCATTCACCACTTCATACCCCATAGGGCCAACTACTTCCTTTCTTGGTTCCACTGCTTCCATTATGTAGTCATCTATCCTTATTGTGAAGTAGATGTCATCTTCATACATCTTCACAATATCACTAGATATCCTTATTCTCTAGCTCATCTTTTGTTTGAATTCATCAAAATACTTACCTAGAACCTCAAGATATATAGTTCCCACTACTTGTAGACTCTCCTTAATCTGTTTGGAAACTGGTAGGTCAATAGACCATTCAACATCACCTACTCTAGGGAAATAACCTATTTGATGGACTTCAGATTCAACAACAATTGCTTCTGTAGACAGGTACATAGGTCATATATAGTGTCTTCCTTGATCATCCTATAAGAAGCATTCACTACAACAGTAGGGACAAAATTCATTTTGTTGGCATAAAATATCCGGTAACCAATCACCATGCAAGCGTATTTCAACAGATCATCATTAATGGTGTTGACAGTCATTTCTTGTTGGTCACTCACAAAACTAGTGAGCTTTGTCATTTCAGTTTTGGTGACCTTCCATAGAGCTGGTACCTCTCCAATATTGCAGAAACCAGTGATGGTTTAAATTGCTTCTGGTTGATGTCATGGGTCTGCTCGAGATACATCTTGTCACCATGCACTCTGCTAAGGATGATGCGAATATGTTCTTCTGTGAACTCTTCCAAAAAATGTATTGCATTGTGTAGTTTCATCTTCTCAAGGATGCTATACTCTGGTTTGATCTTCTTGTCATCTCCATAGAACAAACTTAGCTAGGAATGAATCACTAGGGATCCTAGGTCTTCTAATATACAGTCTATATACCTTGAAATATCTTCCTCGATAATAACTCCGGCAGGAATTTGTGATAGGGCATTGTATTTCATTTTCTTTTGAAGAAAATCACGTGTATCTTTAGGTGCACTAGAACTAGAATGCGATGTAGAAGCCATAACCAAATGATAAGAAATAATTTTGGAAAATACCTTCACAATCTGAAATTTAGGTTTTCCAATATCGCACATAGTTCACCACTTCGGTTGCTAGTTCACCGCTTAGTGTTCTTCACTGATTGCTTGAAAATGATTGCAAGATTTTGGACAAGATTTTGTCAACCGTTAGACAAATCACTCTGGTTTAACTGCTCTTGAAAAATTCTTCTTTCAAAAATAGATAAGTGAAAATGATGATGAAAACCCTTTTAAAAAACTCTCACCAACCATAATAAATGCATCACCGCTAGGGCACAAACCCTAATTTTGCCTTTTACCACTTCAAGTCTTATGGCGTCTGACAGGTAACATATACTAGTTAAGGTCTTTATCGATATAAACTAGGGGTTTGAAATATTTCACTGATATGGTCCCCCTAAGCTTTTCTGAAGCTTAGTTTGTCAGTTCAGAGACTTCCACACTAGGTGCAGAAGCAGGTTCATCCTGTGACTCTTCTTCTAATTTCTTTTTCCAAGTTTTATTCATTTCCACCTGAATGGTTTCAACATCAATCTTCCCTTTTGGAATGATCGGTATATCATCCGATAGGTTCTTTCTCAGTTTGTAAGTTCTGGCAGTGTGTCTCGGTTTGTTGCAATGATAGCATACCATTCCAGGTGTTCCCCATGGTCCATTATTCATACTTCCATTATTCCTTCTGTATGTTGCAACAGTGTGACCACTACCATGACAGATCAAACAAGTTTCTCTCCAACTAGTTTCCGCTTGATAACCACCTGACCGATGGTCATAGGTATTGGACCAGTTGGGATTTTGGTTCATGGAAGGTTTTAGGATGACTCCTTGAGTCCATAAATGATATCTCCCAGTGTTGTGCAAAACTGACCTACATTCAAATGCTCTATGCCCAAACTTGTTGCATGCATAACAATTTCCATTGAATCTATTGGATCTAGGCATATTGTTTTGAAAATAAGGAAAATTGTTGTAGGCCTTGCTTCTACACACATTGGCAGTATGTCCTTCTTTGAGAGAATTAAAGCAAACAGGTTTAAATTTTTGCTTACCTTTATCCTTGGATGTCGGTTGCTTCTTTGATGCTTCAGCTTTTGTTCCAGAGGTCTCACCTTCCTCATATCTAGAGAAACCAAGTCTAGTGGTATTCTTTACTAGCTTTGCCAATTCTAGCTTTTGCTCTAGCTTAGCAGTACTCTAATTGAATTTGGCAAGTATCTCCTTTGCTTCAGTAAGTTCCTTGGAAATGTAGAGCCCCTCCCCGATCAAGCTCTGCATAACTTAGTTGACCAAGGTTGACCGTATTAATAAATGCAAAAATTCAATAGGATGAGCTATGCTAGATGGATAGATTAGAGAGAGAAGTAATTAAACCAGGTTATGAAGCATTTTACCTTGTGGTGCACATTTTGACGTATTATGGATTTAGATCTTATAGGATCCACTAATTTGATAATCTTGATATGACGTATGCCAGATATATCTAAATTTGTAGGACTTTATTATGATGTTAGAAATTATGATGCATGCCTTATGAATGGTTGGAATTTAAGAGGATTATGATAATTTCTTTATATGGATAGCATTGTTTTATGGTAAATTGATTTATATGATGTCCATTGTATGCAAAGTGATTGATTTGTATTCTTATTTATGTGTTTAATATTAGATGAGGCTATTTGGGAATTACTAATGTGTAATTGAGATGTACAGGAAAGTTATCCATGTGACCATGGAAACATTATGGAGAATCAAACCTAGACCTATGTACGTTCGTAAAACCAGGGGTTGTCTATTTGGAGAGACAACACCCCGTATGTATCATATTTTATTTGTAAACGTAAATGTTTGCATGTGTGTAAATTGTATTTATTAATTCGTTTAAATCATACAAGAGACAATTGCCATGTGTGTATTAGTGATGTGGAATTATTTTGTAGTGTCACTTGACACATATGGTGTATGTTGTGTTGGCAATTGCCATGTCACCTTTTTGAGAGATTTAATTTTTGTTTTATTGTTATATTTCCAAATTATCCTTGAAGGTTCCAAGAAATCTAGGATAGTGAGCCATTAGGAGGGTCAACTAAAAGTTGACCCGTAGGTAAACTTTAGGTGGACTTTCAAAGG
The DNA here is from genome assembly GCF_030272615.1 of Cryptomeria japonica. Classification (NCBI taxonomy): domain Eukaryota; kingdom Viridiplantae; phylum Streptophyta; class Pinopsida; order Cupressales; family Cupressaceae; genus Cryptomeria; species Cryptomeria japonica. The sequence goes on from NC_081410.1 coordinate 469,869,042, forward strand.
GTTAAACCAACTCCTAGAGTTAGTTTTGGAGCATTTTTATTGGGCCTCATGGGATACCTATGGGTGAAGGCCAAATTTGGCCATGTTTCCTTCCCCTAGGACTTGTTTAACCTCCCAAAAAAGTGGGTTTTCCTAGATGGCCGAATTTCATCTTTAGGTGTGCCATCCTTGGGTAGATAACCTTTTTGGTATGTGTCATTCTTCTTCCCCATTACATTCCTCTTCTTGAGGTGCCTTGGTTAGGGAGTGTGTAAGACCTAGGGAAGACCAACCAATGGGGGCCTCTCACTCTATCCAAGAGGTTGGAAAGAGTGGGAGATGCCTTCTTAGGCAAAGGATTGAGACTTAGTGAGTTAATCATCCACTCTCCACCTTTAGAGATGAGATCTTGCAGTTTTGAAACCAGTTAGAATAGAATTTTGGCTAAGTGTTGCAGAAAAGAATGGAGGAATTGGGCTACTCTTCTCCAAGCTATCCCTAGTGAACCCTTGGGCAGATTCAAGGTTGGGTCATTTCTTACTTTGCCTGTTGAAAATTTGCTTTTAAAAGATTGCTTGAATGTAGATGTTCTTTCCCTTGTATTTTATTTGTGAAATTTTTTTATGTGATTATTCTCCCATTTTGTTATGCATTTTCTTTGTTTTGGGAGTATTCAAGGCCATCTTACCCTTGGGAGGGCAAAATGGTCTTGGGGGTGGAAGGAGTTTGACAGCCTTGAGTGAGAGGCTCTCTTCAAGAGAGTGATCTCAAGGGTTTGTTTATGTGACCCTTGTTGCATAGTTTTGTTTATGCATTTGGGGGTCATAAGGGGAGAAATTATGACATGTATGCCTTGGGGGTCATAAGGATGTTGGGTCAAGATGGACTTGTGATGTGTTTCTTAGTTGCCATGAGATGGCTTGTGAACTACTATCTTGTTGGACTTTGTTGTGTTCTTGGTTGCCATGAGTTGGCTGGTGATCTACTATCTTGCAGTTCTCCCCAAGGTACTTGGTCCACTTCCACCCATGTAAACATCACATTATGTGATGAAGTTCAGCCTTGGGAAGGGAATGTCTTTGCTGTGAGCTTTTCCTTACTTGTTTTTGTATTGATTTAGTGTAACCCATCTAGGTCTTGGTTCTCCAAGCTCGGGGTGGCTTCTAGTAAGCCTAGGCTAGGAGGTGAGCTCTCCATGGTCACAACCGTAAGATTTTGTATTGCAGGTTGCTTTGGGGAGGGATTGAAGGAAAAGCTTGGACATGGTCTTGCAGATTTTATTTTAGTTGCAGAAGTGAAAGAGAAGTCTTATGTTGTATTTATTTTGAAAGAGAAATGTATTATTTTATTTAAGTCTTCATTATTAGGAATGAGAGACTAGTTGGGTATTTCACCCATTGTAAAAGTGGACATACTATACTCAGATTTTCCTTATAAGAAATGTATTCCTTGTTAAGTTGATATTACAAAATATGGTTAAGAGGATATTAGAGGAACTAATAGCCATGCATTTTAAATATTTCTAAGTGTTTTCTAGACTAGATTAATGCTGTCATTTGGTTATCTCTGTCATTTATTTAACAAAAAAAATGCAGAAAGTAGAATGGAGATATTATGAATTAGAAAAGCTGGAATGTTAGTAAGATAAAAGTACATATTTAGTCCTAGTGATTTATTTATTCCGAATGCAAATACAGATAAATAGATTTTAGTATGAACATTAAATGTTGCATTCAGCTTGATGATATAGTTTTAAATCAATTTTAGGCTATATTAATGTTACTGTAAATTATTTAAAACTGTCATTTTTGTTTCCTGTTTAAACATTGCAGAAAATTAATCTAGAAAATAAATCTAACTCTAAAGTTAACTATATGCTTTTATTAAAGAGAAAGAAATACATTATATCTTGTTGTTTATTGTTTAAATGGATTTTAGAAAATGCTCTTTGCAGCTGTGAATAAATATAATTTTGTCATGTTTTTCCATTATATAAAAGCATGTTAGTGGAAAGTAAATAAATCTAAGTATTGTTACTTTTGAATCAAAAGAAATTTATATGCATATAAAGAGAATAAAATTTAATCTAATCTATTTCTATTGAAATAACTAGCTCTAAGATAAGGGTAAATGTAGATTTAAGAATACATATATATCTAAAAGAAAAGAGAGTTGTATACTGTTTTAGTTTAATAATCCTGACAGACAATATTTTATTACCTTATAACTACATCTGTAGAAATACCAACAGGGGGGGGAAAGAGATATATACAAAAAAAAAAGACTATTAAGAAGCAGGAAATAAAGATGTATTACTAGACTTTAGTTCTCTGATTATTGAATATCCTAATGTAGCTTGTTGTTGAATATATATATATATATATATATATATATATATATATATATATATATATATATATATATATATATATATATATATATCAGCCTTTCACATAGATTTAACATATGGGCATAAGTATATGAATTTAAAAATATATGCATTTATATAAAGGAAGAAAAAAAAATGTTACCATAGATCTACATATGCCTTATTCCCAAAGACATATGAATGTATTCTGTATATTATATTTTATAACCTACTGTCGTATATATATATATATATATATATATATATATATATATATATATATATATATATATATATATTACTTTATATAATAGAATAAAAAATATTATATATATAAAAATAAATAAAAAAAGGGGAGAAAACCTTTTTCTTTTGGCAGACTGATGGGGGAGGGCCAAGAAACCCTACCCTGTCAGATTGGGGCCTTTGTTTCCCCCCTACGGGTAGCACAGTAAGAAGACGCCGCTCGCTGTGGGCCATCCACAGTGGGTGGGGCGAAACCCGCCATTGCGGGCGACCCCCAACGGTGGTGCCCGCCTTTGTGGTAACCCACCATGGGTGACAACCACCACTGTGGTGAGCCATAGTGGACGGCGACCGCTCCCTATGGGGTACCATAGGGGCCGCTCCCTTAACCCTTTGCCGCCGCATGGAGAACCCACCTCCATGGCTACCGCCTCGACCCTTTACCCTGCAACATACACACACACACACAATACACACACACAAAAAAAAAGAGAAGAGAATAAACCCTAACCCAATTTCGGGTTAGGGTAAAAGCATAAAGAAAGAGATAATTTTTAGATAATAAAAATATGTAACCCTAACCCAATTTTGGGTTAGGGTTAGCATTTAAATAATAAAAGAAACTAAGAAATGCAACCCTAGCCCATATTAAAGTTAGGGTTTGCATATAAAAAGAAAAGATATAAAAGAAAGATTTGATTTATAGTTTTAATTATAACTTTTAAATTAGGGTTTTTGGTGTAAATGGTAGTATTATGATTAGTTGGTATAGCTGCATTATTTAATTTAACACCATATTTATATACATATATATAAATACATATTTAAATAAACATATATATATATATATATATATATATATATATATATATATATATATATATGTTATATTTATACATATAGGTATATATAGATATATATAAGAGGTTAAGTTGAAACCTATTTGATTTTACTTTTTAATAAATATTAATGAACGCATAAGTAATAATTAGACCCCTTTCACATTTAGCTGAAATTAAATTGGGGGGGATTAATTTTATATATTTCTAATATCACAATTATTGACGTAATTTTATCGAGAGTTATTAATAAGGATATTTCCTAGGTAATTTTTGTATTTAGTTAAATGTGGACGTCAAGTTAAATTTAATTTGGGGGAAATTTGTAGATGAAAATTATTAATTATTTTATACGAAATTTTAACCTGAGGCCAATATTGACCAAATTATTAAGTAGTCAAAATTTGAAGATTTAGGGGAAATTAAAATTGACTATAGTGTAAATTATATTTATTTGGCAATTAACATCATTGAATTTGTAACCTTATTGGTTAAATTTAAATAATGAATTTGAATGCACGCCATTAATTAATTTTATATTTAAGATAACATTATCATTATCTTGGCCTGGAATGTTTGAAATGCAATCGAGATATTTAAATATCTCTCGACTATGATTAGCGGCAAATTAATTAGGTTGATTTAATTAATTAAATTGCGATGATCCTCTTAGGAAATAATTAGTCTTCTTTAACTATTGTCGCCCTATTGATTGAGTTATTTATTCCAATCTTAGTAAACAATACCATCTACATCTTAGTTAAGACAAAACTTAATTGATTTCTTTATAATTGTAGATTATTCTATAAGTTAAGATGTTAAAAAAAAAACAAATTGTAGTTGTGCTTTTTGCCCAAAAGTTTGGGCACGACAACAAATAGTAGCATTGGATTCCATCAAGGTTGCATTCTTAGAAATAGACATGTTTAGTTCACCTTGTATTTCTTCTTTTTCCACTTTACTCTCCTAAAGATGAGCGGTAAGGGTACTGATTTCTTGCTTCAGCTTGGAGATCTCATGATCTTTGTCTTTTACCAGATCTTCAGCTTTCCTTCTATTCTCAAGCTCTTGACACATTCTGGTAGTCAATCGTTCCAACTCTTTTCTCAGATTGGCTTTAGATTCATTCAGTTTGTCAACCTCTTCAACTAGGGCATCCATGTCAGCTTCATCAACAAAGTTATTTTCAGTAAGTTCCATCAGTTTCTCAGCATGCTCTCTTCTCTTGGCCAAAGAGGCTTTATACTTGACTTTGAGTTCATCATAGGCTCTCTCACTCTGAGTGAGACGATGAGTAAGTTCCCTCACACTATATTCCCTCATATCTCCTTCCAAATGGTTAGACTTATAGAAAGATTGGCTCTGATACCAATTGATGAATACTAAGAGGGGGGGTGAATTAGTATGCCAAAAAATACTGTAAACAAACTTTTAAATAGTTTAGTAGATAATCAGTGCAACAAATTCATTAATAAACCAGTTAAGATAAATGCAAACCAAATAGCAAACAAAGCATTCACCCACAAGAGCACAATCACCATAACACAAGATATTTGACATGGAAACCCAAATGGGAAAAACCATGGTGTATAGAAACTCACAAGTAACTATCTGCAGAATAGAAACCAGAGCGGTTAAGGTCATACAATGTTCTTCACCAAAACAGATCCTATTAGGAATCTAGATCTCTGTTAGGAGATAAGTCCTGTTAAAGACTACCTTGTTAAAGGATTTCAGATCCACAGTTGTGAACCACCTTGTTAGAGGATTTACAAAGGCTTTGTTGGGCCTACCCGGTTAAGGGTTTCAGACTTGTCGAAGATATTAGTAATCAACAAGTGAATGATCTAGCTAATAGCATAATATGCTTAATTAGGTCCTTGATAGCTCATTATTAATGCATTTCAGCATTACTTCAGTATTCAATATCTCCACACTCTATCTCTTCACACAGACCTAATCTTCTCTTTGATGATCGCACATAACCTTTTCTATTCCATCTCTCATACATGCAAACCCTAGACATGATGTCCTTATAAAGGAATCTGATTTCATGTCGGTCCAATAGAATTAGACTACAAGTTCCTAGGTATAGTGCATCTGGACACATTTGGTAACACAACACAAACACACTGCCAAAGTGTCAATAGATGATAACTCATCACACATTACAATAATATCGGTTGGTAACTCATCACAGATATATACTGGTTAATACAAAATACCGATTACCGGTTGTCAAAAATGAAGACTGGAAGATCGTAGTGTTCTGATCAAAAGTTAACTACCACTTGGGTCCTTCATATAGCTTGAGATCTTCAAACCTCTTAGGGTCTTCATACTGCTTGGGATCTTCAGTCAATTTGTGACCGGTAAACCATTTTCTGCAAAACACCGATAGTCTAAAGACTATACATTCAATAATACACAATATCGGTTGGAGCAATTACTGGTTGAGCATAACTCATACATCAAGAAAGTGTGTGTCCATCAATGACAACCAAAACATCATCAAAATACCAACAATGGGCATAGTAGGCCATTTTTAGAAAAGTTAAAGAGAATGCCACTTGGTACCAGTAAAGAGGATTCCTAGATACCTAAAAGGGACAGTTGATTATGGATTGTGGTATCCATACAATGGCGACTTTGGTCTCAAAGTGTTTACTGATGCAAATTGGGTAGGTAATGTGGACAACTGGAAGAGCACAACCAGTGGAGCATTCTTCCTTGGTGGAAGGCTAGTCTCATGGATGAGCAAGAAGCAGAGTATGTGGCAACATTTATGAACTGCACTCAAGCAATCTAAATGAAGCATGTACTAAATGGATTCAAAGTGCCTATATCTGAACCTGTGAATATTTTCTGTAATAATACTAGTGCAATCAATATTTCCAAAAATCCGGTATTGCATGCTAGGACAAAGCACATTGAGATCAAGTATCATTTCTTGAGAGAAAAGGTTCAGAATAAAGAGGTTGTATTAGAACATGTTCCCAGTAAGGAGAAGCTAGAAGACATATTCACTAAGCCCTTACTAAAGACTACATTTACCTATTTGAGAGTTGAATTAGGGGTTCTGCCCCTTCATGGAGTAAACTAAAGTTGTGTACTCCACAACAGTCAGGTACTACTGTGTCAGATCTTATAGGATTAATGTGTTGAAGGATGCTACTCCATAGGGGTAGCAGCATAGTAGAGTTTGGAAGCTTGTGCCTCCACTGTCACAACCCTCCTTTATCACCTTTTTTGATTTAAATACAAAACTCTATTTATATTCTTTGGATGAATTATTGAATGAATATTGTAAGGGAATAAAAATAATAAACCACACACACATGGAAAATGCATATATATTTTAATTTGTTATTTAATTTCCCTCACCCAAATTAAGGCACATGTTGTAGGAGGAATAAGAAGCTTCTAGAGGCTTCTCCACCTCCTTGCATGTAACTCCTCCCACTAAGCCTAATTAATTTGCATGGAGGCCAAATTGGGAGAGAATCTCTTTTTTCTATTAAAAAAATTAGGTAGTGGGAATTTGAAATTTCTTTTATAAAATAGGTACAAGTTTCAAAAGGAGTGTTAGCTATTCCATAAGAAATTCTGCAAGTTGAATTCTCCTTTGTAGTCCACTTTCATTGGCAGCTAAGATTTTTGTTGGGAGGATTTCTCTTCAATTTGGAGGATCAAGGAAGACTCTACACCATCTTCAAGCATCCAGGTTCCTTCAACTTAGTTTATGCATCTTATTTTTGTGGCAGATTAGATTGATTAAATTATTTATGAGAATGAAATTCATTTGTGTTTTGTTAAGAATTAGTTTTAGATTTTGTAGAGAATGAGAGTTATTGTTTAAATGAGATTCATTGTTTAAATTCTTGATATGAAATTAGTTTTAGATTTTGTAGAGAATGAGATTCATTGTTTAAATAAGATTCATTGTTTAAATTTTGATAAGAAATTAGTTTCAGATTTTGTAGAGAATGAAATTCATTGTTTAAATTTTTGATAAGAAATTTGTTTCAGATTTTGTAGAATGAGATTCATTGTTTAAATTCTTAGTTTCATATTTTGTAGAAAATAAGATTCATTGTTTTAATTCTGATAAGAAATTAGTTTCAGATTGAAAGAAGTAGAGTAAATGGAAATTAGATTCATTGTCTTCAGTTTATTTTTGATAAAAATTAGATCTCCCTGTGTGTGCAAACAATTTTCTCTGTAGACAAATCTCCCTGTGTGTATAAACAAATCTCCCTTCTCTGTGAATAGACCTCCCTGTGTAAAGAACAAAAGAAATGAAAGAAAAGAAATAAACTATTCCTTTCTTTGTGAAAGAATTTCTCTGTGTGAAAAACAAAAGAAATAATCTATTTCTTTCTCTGTGAATGAATTTCCCTGTGTAGGAAACAAAAGAAATGAAGAAAAAGATATAAACTAATCCTTTCTCTGTGAAAGAATTTCCCTGCGTGAAAAATAAAAGGAATGAAAAAAAAGAGATAAACTATTCCCTTCTCTGTGATTGAATCTCCCTGTGTAGAAAACAAAAGAAATGGGAAAAGAAGAGTAGAAGAAACCCTCTGGTTACTGCTTCATTTTGTCCCTAGAATTAATTTGCAACATTGTTATTTGCCTATTATTTACCCTACTCTGAGTAATCTTCAATAATTTATTAAAAAATAATTATAATACTCCCGTATAAGAAAAAAATGATAATAATAATATTAACATACATATATATATATATATATATATATACATATATATATATATATATATATATATATAAATAAATAACCCAAAAAGCAAGAAACCCTATCGAACGTTAGAAAAATCTTCTTACGCCTCCGTAACGCACGGCATTCCACGTTCAATGGTCGCTTTTTGCATGGACGGTTTCAATAAAACCGTCGCAGGGGTACGGGGGGCCCACGGCATCCAGTCATCCCTGCGGACCTGCGCATGCAGGGCCGCAGGGGTGATGGGACCTGTGGTCCCCACCCCGCAACCCTCTTTATTATCATAACAAAATACAAAGCCTTTTGCCATTAAGTTTAAAATTTGGTTTTTTTTAAGTATTTCGAAATTTGAAGTTTTAATTTGGTTTTAAAAAAAAAATAATAATAATCTAAGTTAATTTCTATTTAGTCATTTTTTTTTTTAAGTTTGATAATAATGACATTTAGGAAATAATGTTTTTTTTTTTATTATTTTGGTAAACTTTAAGATATTGTATTTCGACTTAGAAAAATTGGGCTAATATGTAGCAAGCTCATAATTAAATTGCCTTAGTAAGTTTTAAAATCGTAGACTATATCCTTTTAAAATTATGTTACGCAACCCATTAAGAATCGTTGAGACACTTGATTGGTCTTTAATACAAATGCTTAAATTTAATCGTTATTTTGGATTCATAACATGCGAATTATTTATAGAATAATTATATCATCATGCAATTACTATTATGCAAGTTTCATTGTTATGCAAATTACACTTCAAGTAGTTACTTCAATTATTTACGCCTTCATTTTGTTATTCGTAGTTAGAAAACTAAATAAAGGAAGTTGGAAAACCAAAACTAGCAGCGTTCGGTATATATGGTGCCTCTGGGTCACGCTTACGGGTAATGCCGTCGTGTTGAACTACTGCACTTAACGCCTAACAAAGCTGCATTAACGACGTCTGTGGCATCGTCCCTATAAATCATCGGGGAGTAATAAGGGACATTTGGAAGTTAAAAAATCCAAGGGGTGGGTAATCCCTCTTGGATCGATAATTTAATAAGATAACTTTTAAATGAATTTCACATCCGTTGAGATAAACCATAGTAAACCCCTCTTAGGGATGGTCAAGTTAAAAGCTCTCGTGAAATTTACTTTCTTTATTTATTTATTTATTCATCTCGAAGGGATATTGGTGATTTGCAATTGGGTGACGCTCATGATAAGTATTAGGATCTAGTTATTTTGTTTAGGCCACAAGCAATAGGCCATCTTGAGCCTTCGCTTAAGTGCTACCATCGTGGGTAGCAACCGTAGAGAAACTGTTTGGGACATTGACCCTAGAAAGGGTTGCGTACCCACAAATCAGTTTACATCAAACCATAGATTAGAAAATAGAACTACATACTTTACGCCTTGATCCCGTGCCGAAGCGGGTATGTAGGCAGTCTTGGGACGGAGTTGTCCCTCGTACTCAGGCATTCGTGGGTGGGGTCTAGTACTTGGTTGAGTAAGAATCCTAATTGAAAGATAAGATAATCAAACTTAATTCAATGCATACTCGGAAGGAATCCCGTATGGATTCGCTTGACTTCCCGAGGCTTTAAGCCAAATTCCGAGGCGGAATTCAAGCTTGTATTATTTTTTTTATTACTCCTAAGGACGGCGACCTCGGTGCATTCTTGTTAGAAGAATGTAGTACTTAGTGAGTGGCTTAGGACCCGAATGGTCCTGAAGAGTCTAAGTCTCTAGCCAGAGCACCTCCTATCCCGTTTGGATAGATGCCTACCCCGTATGGGTAGATGCCTATCCCGTATTGGATAGATGGAAATTTACGTCCCGTATGGACAATTGCCTAACCCATATGGTTAGAAGCTCATCCCGAATGGATGAATGCCTAATCCTAATTGGATGGATGCCCAGAGTATGCAATTGAATAAAACATAATGAAAAAAAAAAATATATACTCAATTTTTGTTGGATCAAATCGTGGGTGGTTTATTACATGTGGTATCAGAGCAAAGGTTCAAATCTAGGCCTTGTGCTCACTTCAATTTATTCAACTAAGGGAATGTTTTACAATAATAGAAATTAAATTTTATTCTACAAAAAAAAAAAAAAAAAAACTAACTACCTAATTTAACTTTCAGGTAAAACCTAGAATGGCAAGAGGAAGAGGAAGAGAAAGAGGAAGAGGAAGAGGAAGAGGAAGGGGTAATGGAAGACGTACTAGGAGTCAAAGGGAGGAAAACCATGAGGAAAACCATGAGGAAAACCATGAGGAAAACCATGAAGGAAACCATGAGGAAGATCATGAAGAGGATCGACACAACCTAGGGAATAACGGAGATGGGGTCCAAGCTATAATCGACCTTCTAACCGAACAAAGAGATAAAATTAACTTCCTGGAACAATCACTGCAGGACCTTAGGGAAAGGCAGAATGACTATGAGAACAGAAGTGGTACCAAGAATGGAAACCCTGGTAGCAATCAAGGAAATGTGATGGGTAATGGAAAGGAAAATAACATATTGGAACTCTCCAAGGATTTAAAGAAAATCACCCCTCCTAAGTTCGATGGGAGGCAGATTGGTGAAGGGGCTGAGAATTGGCTAAATGAAATGGAAAAATATTTTGAGCTAAGAGATTTTAGCGAAACAACCAAGGCTTTATGGGGCTCCTATCAACTCACAGGGGAGGCGGCTAGTTGGTGGACCAACACCAAGGAACAAAATGGGTATAACAGGGATACAATCACATGGGATCAATTTGTTCACCATTTTCGAGATAGGTGGCTCCCTCAATTGTTCTTTGATGAGAAAGTGACAGAATTCCATAATCTACGTCAAGGGTCCCTATCCATTCAACAATATTGGGATAAGTTTGCCAAGTTGCTTAAATATGTGCCTATGTACCAAAGGGATGAAGAAGGCCAAGCAAGGAAATTCATTTTGGGGCTGAATACCAACATAGGGGCAGAGGTTGATATGCATGGACCCAGAAATATGAATGAAGTACTTGAAAAGTCGCTAAGGCAAGAGAGGAAGATTCAAACACTAGCAGGACGGAACTATAATGGGAACCACTCATTTAAAAGGAAGCAAGAATTCAATGGAAACACTAACTTCAACAAGGGTCAAAGGAATAACTCTTCTGAAAGGAGACCACCGCCTAATCAATATTAGAGGAATGGAAATGATAACAGGGGCAATAACAATAGGGGCAATAATAACAGGGACAATGATAATAGGGGCAACTATAACAGAAATGACCAGCAGAACAAGATAACTTATCCACCTAGGGGAAATGAAACAAGGAATGATCCCCCTAGAAATCAAGGTAGGAGAGGTCCTCCAGGCGGATGCTTTATGTGCGGGGAAAATCATTTTGCTAGAGATTGCCCCAGGATGCAAGGACAAATTAGAGCCAATCAACCCCAACAAGGGCCCCAACAGAGGATTCATGCAGCAGTTAGGAACCAAAGAAGAAGATACCAGAATGTTCCCGTGGAAACTACAGGTACACTATTTGAACAACCAATATCAATTCTAATTGACACTGGATCATCTGAATGTTTCATCTCACCTGAATTAGTGAACAAATATGCATTAAAGGTTAATCAAATGGAGTCATCATGGACGGTTCAATATGGGGATAAGGCAACTAGGGAAGTAACTAAGTGTTTACCGAGGGCAAGGGTACAATTCCCTGAGTTCAAAACAAGGGTAGATCTCTATGTGGCACCCTTAGGATTATATGATGTAATTATGGGAATGAGTTGGTTAGCAGACCATCAAGCTAATGTAGATTGTTATAGCAAAGTTGTTGAATGTTTGGATGATGGGGGGAAAAGGGTCAAAATCCAAGGAAAGTTTAAACCCATTAATATAGAAACTATCTCAGCAATGCAATTAAAGAAGGAAAGGAGAAGAGGAGGACAAATCTTTATGGTCGAAATTGATGAAGGAAAGGAGGAAAATACCCCAACATTTGAAAATACCCCTTTCTTAAAGGAGTTTAAGGATGTTTTTCCAGAAGAACTACCCGGTTTACCCCCTAAGAGAAAGTTTGACTTTTCTATCGAAGTACTCCCAGGAGCTGAACCAGTATCAAAGGCACCTTACCGAATGAACACAACCGAATTACAAGAGCTCAAAATGCAATTAGATGAACTCTTAGCTAAGGGATTAATAAGGCCAAGTGTATCACCATGGGGAGCGCCAGTTTTATTTGTTAACAAGAAGGATGGAACCTTAAGGTTATGCATCGACTATAGGATGTTGAACAAAGTCACCATAAAGAATAGGTATCCCTTACCTCGCATAGAGGACCTTTTTGACCAAATGAAAGGAGCGACAGTTTTCTCCAAGATAGATCTTCGGTCAAGGTATCATCAACTTAGAATTAAGGAAGAAGACATTCCGAAGACAGCTTTCAGGATGAGATATGGACATTATGAATTCACAGTAGTTCCTTTTGGAGTAACTAATGCCCCAGCTGCATTCATGAACCTGATGAATAGTGTATTCCATGACTACTTGGATAAGTTTGTTTTGGTATTTTTGGATGACATATTGATTTACTCTAGAAATGAAGAGGAACATTTAGCGCACCTACAAATTGTTTTGCAAAGATTGAGAGAACATAAGTTATATGGAAAATTGTCCAAATGTGCCTTCTTTGAGGAAAAGATTCACTATCTTGGGCATATAATATCAAAGGAAGGAATAGCAGTCGACCCAGATAAAATAAAGGCGATAGTAGAATGGCCAATCCCTAAGAATGTTTCAGAGGTAAGAAGCTTTATGGGGCTAGCAGGTTACTATAGGAGGTTTGTGGAAGGATTCTCTAAGATAGCAAATCCCATCACCTCGTTGCAAAGGAAGGGCAAAAGGTTTGTATGGACCGAGCAAAGTGATAAGGCATTTCAAATCTTGAAGGGAAAACTAACTTCAGCACCCATTCTAAAGGTACCAGACCCAAATGGACACTTCACAGTTGTAACAGACGCTTCTATAGAAGGGTTAGGAGGAGTACTTGTCCAAGATGAAGGGGTAGTGGCTTATGAATCTAGGAAGCTAAAGACTCATGAAGTCAATTATGCACCCCATGACTTAGAGTTGGCAGCAATTGTGCATGCCCTGCAAAAGTGGAGACACTTCTTACTAGGGAAGCCCTTTGAGCTTAAGTCGGACAACCAAGGACTAAAATACATCTTTACCCAACCTCACTTAAATGCCAGACAAAGAAGGTGGTTAGAGTTTCTAAGTGAATATGACTTTGAGATTGAATATATTAAGGGGAAAGAAAATAGGGTGGCAGATGCCTTAAGTAGGAGGAGACACTTGATGACTATAGCAACCTTCAAAACCTCTTTCAAAAGGCAAGTAATGGATGAACAAGGACATGACCCATGGTATGAGCAAGTCAAATTAACTATAAGACACAACCCGATCGACCCTAAGGTCGAAGGGTATACATTAGATGAAGATGGGTTGCTCAGATACAATAACAGAATCTATGTTCCTAATTCAGGGAATTTAAGGGAAGTAGTCTTATTGGAGGCTCACAATTCCCCTTATTCAGGCCACCCAGGAGTTAACAAACTTTATGCAGATCTAAAGAAGCTATACTTTTGGCAAGGGTTGAAAAGCGATATTGTCAAACATGTAGCTAAATGTTTGGAGTGTCAAAGAGTAAAGGCAGAACATAGGCACCCAGCTGGATTGTTACAATTGCACGATGTACCTCAACATAAGTGGCAAGTTATTAGTATGGATTTTGTACAAGGGTTACCCATGTCACCTTCTAGGCATGATGCAATAATGGTGGTAATTGACAAACTCACTAAGGTGGCACACTTTATACCAGGAAATCTGACGGATGATGCACCCACCTTGGCTAGATGCTTCGTTAAGGAGATAGTTAGGTTGCATGGAATACCAGAGAAAATCATATCAGACAGAGATGCAAGATTCACTTCCAGGTTTTGGACCACTCTTCAATCAGCTCTAGGAACTCAACTAAATTTTAGCACCGCATACCATCCGGAAACCGACGGTCAGACAGAAAGGACAAATCAGATTATGGAAGACCTGCTTCGTATGTACTGCATGGACCAATAGAGAAAATGGGAAGAGTACCTACCTTTGGTAGAGTTTGCCTACAATAATACATATCAAACATCTTTGGGAATGGCACCTTTTGAAGCTTTGTATGGTAGACCATGTCGAACACCTTTGAGTTGGGATAGTCTTGAAGATAGATTGATTATTGGTCCAGATATGTTGAAAGAAATGGAAAGGAAAACTAAAGAAATTAGGCAAAGGTTGAAGGAAGCCTTGGATAGGCAGAAAAGTTATGCAGATAAGAACAGAACACCAAGGGAGTTTGAAGTAGGAGAGAAAGTCTTCCTAAGGGTTAGGCCACGCAAGAGTTCCATAAGATTTGGGAAAAAGACTAAGCTTGCACCTCGTTATGTCGGACCTTTTGAAATATTGGGAAGAATTAATCCAGTTGCTTATTGGTTGGCCTTACCTCCCCAATTGAGCCGAATCCATGATGTCTTCCATGTATCTCTTCTTAAAAAGTATGTACCTGATGAGAAACACATTTTGAATTGGGATGCTTTGCAGGTCCAAGAAATGGGGGGAATAATGATAGAGCCATTCAGAATCTTGGAGAGGCGCCAGTGCTAGTTGCGCAACAGAGAGGTTGATCAGTGCAAAGTGCAATGGGACTAGTATGATGAGAAGAATGCCACGTGGGAGGATACTAAGGAGATGCAGCAGCTATTTCCCTTTTTGTTTTGAACATGAACTATAAACTCTTTTGAATGCATTTAATAAGTGCATCAGGACGATGCACAGATTTAAGGGGGGGAGGATGTCACAACCCTCCTTTATCACCTTTTTTGATTTAAATACAAAACTCTATTTATATTCTTTGGATGAATTATTGAATGAATATTGTAAGGGAATAAAAATAATAAACCACACACACATGGAAAATGCATATATATTTTAATTTGTTATTTAATTTCCCTCACCCAAATTAAGGCACATGTTGTAGGAGGAATAAGAGGCTTCTAGAGGCTTCTCCACCTCCTTGCATGTAACTCCTCCCACTAAGCCTAATTAATTTGCATGGAGGCCAAATTGGGAGAGAATCTCTTTTTTCTATTAAAAAAATTAGGTAGTGGGAATTTGAAATTTCTTTTATAAAATAGGTACAAGTTTCAAAAGGAGTGTTAGCTATTCCATAAGAAATTCTGCAAGTTGAATTCTCCTTTGTAGTCCACTTTCATTGGCAGCTAAGATTTTTGTTGGGAGGATTTCTCTTCAATTTGGAGGATCAAGGAAGACTCTACACCATCTTCAAGCATCCAGGTTCCTTCAACTTAGTTTATGCATCTTATTTTTGTGGTAGATTAGATTGATTAAATTATTTATGAGAATGAAATTCATTTGTGTTTTGTTAAGAATTAGTTTTAGATTTTGTAGAGAATGAGAGTTATTGTTTAAATGAGATTCATTGTTTAAATTCTTGATATGAAATTAGTTTTAGATTTTGTAGAGAATGAGATTCATTGTTTAAATAAGATTCATTGTTTAAATTTTGATAAGAAATTAGTTTCAGATTTTGTAGAGAATGAAATTCATTGTTTAAATTTTTGATAAGCAATTTGTTTCAGATTTTGTAGAATGAGATTCATTGTTTAAATTCTTAGTTTCAGATTTTGTAGAAAATAAGATTCATTGTTTTAATTCTGATAAGAAATTAGTTTCAGATTGAAAGAAGTAGAGTAAATGGAAATTAGATTCATTGTCTTCAGTTTATTTTTGATAAAAATTAGATCTCCCTGTGTGTGCAAACAATTTTCTCTGTAGACAAATCTCCCTGTGTGTATAAAAAAATCTCCCTTCTCTGTGAATAGACCTCCCTGTGTAAAGAACAAAAGAAATGAAAGAAAAGAAATAAACTATTCCTTTCTCTATGAAAGAATTTCTCTGTGTGAAAAACAAAAGAAATAATCTATTTCTTTCTCTGTGAATGAATTTCCCTGTGTAGGAAACAAAAGAAATGAAGAAAAAGATATAAACTAATCCTTTCTCTGTGAAAGAATTTCCCTGTGTGAAAAATAAAAGGAATGAAAAAAAAGAGATAAACTATTCCCTTCCCTGTGATTGAATCTCCTTGTGTAGAAAACAAAAGAAATGGGAAAAGAAGAGTAGAAGAAACCCTCTGGTTACTGCTTCATTTTGTCCTTGGAATTAATTTGCAACATTGTTATTTGCCTATTATTTACCCTGCTCTGAGTAATCTTCAATAATTTATTAAAAAATAATTATAATACTCCTGTATAAGAAAAAAATGATAATAATAATATTAACATACATATATTTATATATATATATATATATACATATATATATATATATATATATAAATAACCCGAAAAGCAAGAAACCCTATCGAACGTTAGAAAAATCTTCTTACGCCTCCGTAACGCACGGCATTCCACGTTCAATGGTCGCTGTTTGCATGGACGGTTTCAATAAAACCGTCGCAGGGGTACGGGGGGCCCACGGCATCCCCTCATCCCTGCGGACCTGCGCATGCAGGGCCACAGGGGTGATGGGACCTGTGGTCCCCACCCCGCAACCCTCTTTATTATCATAACAAAATACAAAGCCTTTTGCCATTAAGTTTAAAATTTGGTTTTTTTTAAGTATTTCGAAATTTGAAGTTTTAATTTGGTTTTTAAAAAAAAATAATAATAATCTAAGTTAATTTCTATTTAGTCATTTTTTTTTTTAAGTTTGATAATAATGACATTTAGGAAATAATGTTTTTTTTTTTATTATTTTGGTAAACTTTAAGATATTGTATTTCGACTTAGAAAAATTGGGCTAATATGTAGCAAGCTCATAATTAAATTGCCTTAGTAAGTTTTAAAATCGTAGACTATATCCTTTTAAAATTAAGTTACTCAACCCATTAAGAATCGTTGAGACACTTGATTGGTCTTTAATACAAATTCTTAAATTTAATCGTTATTTTGGATTCATAACATGCGAATTATTTATAGAATAATTATATCATCATGCAATTACTATTATGCAAGTTTCATTGTTATGCAAATTACACTTCAAGTAGTTACTTCAATTATTTACGCCTTCATTTTGTTATTCGTAGTTAGAAAACTAAATAAAGGAAGTTGGAAAACCAAAACTAGCAGCGTTCGGTATATATGGTGCCTCTGGGTCACGCTTACGGGTAATGCCGTTGTGTTGAACTACTGCACTTAACGCCTAATAAAGCTGCATTAACGACGTCTGTGGCATCGTCCCTATAAATCGTCGGGGAGTAATAAGGGACATTTGGAAGTTAAAAAATCCAAGGGGCGGGTAATCCCTCTTGGATCGATAATTTAATAAGATAACTTTTAAATGAATTTCACATCCGTTGAGATAAACCGTAGTAAACCCCTCTTAGGGATGGTCAAGTTAAAAGCTCTCGTGAAATTTACTTTCTTTATTTATTTATTTATTCATCTCGAAGGGATATTGGTGATTTGCAATTGGGTGACGCTCATGATAAGTATTAGGATATAGTTATTTTGTTTAGGCCACAAGCAATAGGCCATCTTGAGCCTTCGCTTAAGTGCTACCATTGTGGGTAGCAACCGCAGAGAAACTATCTGAGACATTGACCCTAGAAAGGGTTGCATACCCACAAATCAGTTTACATCAAACCATAGATTAGAAAATAGAACTACATACTTTACGCCTTGATCCCATGCCAAAGTGGGTATGTAGGCAGTCTTGGGACGGAGTTGTCCCTCGTACTCAGGCGTTCGTGGGTGGGGTCTAGTACTTGGTTGAGTAAGAATCCTAATTGAAAGATAAGATAATCAAACTTAATTCAATGCATACTCGGAAGGAATCCCGTATGGATTCGCTTGACTTCCCGAGGCTTTAAGCCAAATTCTGAGGCGGAATTCAAGCTTGTATTATTTTTTTTATTACTCCTAAGGATGGCGACCTCGGTGCATTCTTGTTAGAAGAATGTAGTACTTAGTGAGTGGCTCAAGACCTGAATGGTCCCGAAGAGTCTAAGTCTCTGGCCAGAGCACCTCCTATCCCATTTGGATAGATGCCTACCCCGTATGGGTAGATGCCTATCCTGTATTGGATAGATGGAAATTTATGTCCCGTATGGACAATTGCCTAACCCGTATGGTTAGAAGCTCATCCCGAATGGATGAATGCCTAATCCTAATTGGATGGATGCCCAGAGTATGCAATTGAATAAAACATAATGAAAAAAAAAAATATATACTCAATTTTTGTTGGATCAAATCGTGGGTGGGTTATTACATCCACTTTGGCATTGTTGTCAAAGGGGGAGAAGATATCTAGTGAAGAAGATATATTGTTTGGGGAGAAGATATTGAGCATGTACACACTGACTAGTCCAAATGGTGGCGGTAGCTAACCAGTCTAGATGGTGGTGGTAGTGATCATTTGAAACTAAATCGGAAGATATATTATTTGGGGAGAAGATATTGAGCATGTACACATTGACCAATCCAAATGGTGGTGGTAGTGATCATTTGAAACTGAACCAGATGTTACTAAGAAATGGTACACTGAGTATTGCCATCAATACCAAAGGGGGAGATTATTGGCATATGATGAAGCGGTGACAATGAATGTTGTCATTGATTTCAATAAGTGAACCGGTATGAACTATTATGAATACTGGAAGTGGCTATAGTCAACTAGGATGGAGTGGACCGGTATCGGGGTTCACTAAGTGTGACTACCGATTGGTTGTCTCTGTTCAGCTCTAGGGTTTCCAGCTTGGCTTATGTGGTGTGACCGATGACATTCTGTGATGAGTTAGTTAAGAGATAAGGATGAGATCGTGGTGCCATGTCAGTTATGTGCATATGAAGGATTTCCTTAAGGATCTTGCACATGAAGATCGAATGCATTGAATGTCTACCTTGGGAATGCATGATGTTCTGAGCAGTGTATGAAGATTGCATGATGGGTTACTGATTTCTAGATGTGGTGAAGATTGGATGATGAAGAATGACCTGAGATCTCTTTTAGATCGCTTCCTTCAATGTAATGGATCTAATGGTCAGGATTAGACAACTTGTAATTGTAAACCTAAAATGTTTAGGGTTTAGTGTTTATGCTACTGACCTAATTATTGTTTATAAGGTTGATGATGTTTGTTATTGTTGGTGTTGGCAAATGATGTGTTTGTGTCTACATGTTGAGATACTTGCCAAACCAGAGTGTGGAATCTGTAGAATGTGATTGCAAAGGAGAGGAGCTAAAAAGGATCTGCCTTAGCAAATAGTGTTGTTATCAGATCAAAGCTTTACCTATTGACTTCTAACCATTTCAACAGAAGGAAAATCCCTTGACCAGGTAGTTTTAACATGCTTGTTGCAAATCCTCTAACCAGGTGATTCAAGTTCATTGAGTTCTTTAAATCCTTTAGTGAGGTAACCTTTAATAGGGTTTCAACCTTTAATAGGGTTTATAGCTATCCCTTAACTGGGTGATCTCTAATAGGATCGATTCCTAACATAACCTTATTATAAAGTCTTTAACCGAACTAGGCTCCTAACAGAGTGGACGTCAAACGAGTTCAAAACAAGCTTGTGGGTATTCATCCTCACTATGGTTTTTCCCATTTGGGTTTCCACGTGAAAAATCTATGTGTTATGGGTTGTGAGTTTTCATGTGATGATTGAGTAGTTTTTGATTAAAGTTGAATATGCATGTAGTGCTAAATGATTGTGGTATTGTTGATACAACTCGTGCTTGATTATATCAGGAAGTAGTCATCAAGATTTAGGATCTGTTAAATGTTGTCTGGGGTATGTGCGTTTAACTAGTATAAACATGGCTAAGTTCAATGGTGAAGACAACCGGTCAGCCTTGTTTTAATATGATAAAGTGTTGAGAAAGTTTTTGTCTGTATTGATTCACCCCCCCTCTCTCAGTACTGATTAGGGTATTATTTGTTCATCATTATTCATCAACAGGAAGATAACTGTGCCAAAAGAACTGAGAATGTCATATGTTGATCACACCTAATCATATTATTGTATTATTGAATTGCAGTTAAATAATGATTGATCAGAAAAACTAAAACAAGTGTATGTCTTTAGAGAAGCAATGTACATAAGCCAAGTTGTCTTTCCATCCAATGAGTAAAACTAATCAGAAGGAATACAGAATAATTATGTAAGCACCAACCACTCAATTGAAGAGACACATTGTATAGTTGAGCACAAACATATGATTAATAAATACGAAAAGAACCGAGGCCACAAAATCTCCATGTTGGGAGCGCCCACATCATTCTAGCTGAATAATGTATGTTCAATAGGTTAGATACTTCTATTCTGCATTGTTATTAGGCTTCATCATCAAGAGATTTAACAAAGTCTCAATTATATTCAACTTTTATGAAAAGAAGGCATAAACTAATCAAGCATTAAGATTTAATAAATGTTTACTACAAAATGTAATAGGAAGTGTTCCCCATACAAACTAAATATCACATATGTGTCATGATGAATGAAGAAGAATAGACCACTATATAATATATGTTTCCAACTGATGTTCTATACTTCAGAATTTAAAGAAAAAAACTCATTTCAGTCATCTTTCAATCTTCCTATTTATTCTTTCTACTTTCTGTAATATCCATCAGGATACTGCAACTAATACTGGTAATATTAAGTATCAAGAATTTATGACATATTTAGAACAATGAATCAAGACATCATCAATATTCTAATCAGTAACATTATTGATATTTGGATCATTGCATATAGCAAATCACATCATGAATTTGGGTTAAGAATAATGTTGTGAGATACGCATACTCAAAGTAGAGAATAACTGAATACCAACTTCCATAAATTGAACTAGGGTTAGAACAAATTCTTAACACAAAGATAAAGCTCAAACTAGGGTGACAGTTACAAACCCTAAGATGACAACTATACGAACCCTTAATAAAATACAAGGAATACTAGGGTTTGAAGCTAGAAGAAAAAAATGCACAAAATCAACATATGAAAGCACTCTTTGATGATATAGTTAACAAACAAGAAAACCTTGTGCTCTAGTTAAGACCCCAACTAGGGTCACAAAACAAAGTGCAAAAAGAACTAATACCAATAAAAATAAAGAAAACATATACAAATCCTCAAACTAAGTGAACCCTTCTTAACAAAAGAAAACAAGTGAGAGCAGAGGAGTAAGGACACTTGTATTCTAAGATTTTATTTGAAACCTTCATACTCTTGTTATGGCCCCATCGATGCCCTCAATCTTCAAGTTGTTATGTTTTTGTTGAACTATCTGATATAATTAATTCCAGAGCATTTTTCCAAAGCGGATACCATTAAACAAAGTGAACAAGAGAATGGAAGGAAAGAAAAGGAACTTGCAAAAAAACTTGATAAAAAGAATGAAAG
This sequence comes from Cryptomeria japonica, assembly GCF_030272615.1. Lineage (NCBI taxonomy): Eukaryota > Viridiplantae > Streptophyta > Pinopsida > Cupressales > Cupressaceae > Cryptomeria > Cryptomeria japonica. The sequence goes on from NC_081410.1 coordinate 469,890,714, forward strand.
GACCAACCTCTTCTACAGTTGCTGTCGAGCATCTATCTACAACAATTGTGCCCACTTCCGAGCCCAATTTTTGCACCCTGAGCCGATGTATAATTATGGCACATAATTACTTTTTTTTTGAAAAATACCACATGTTCGTCGGAATTCCAAAGTGAAATATGAAATCTGCACTATCAACAAAAGTCAACCCGATGGTAATACATAAGTAAAAGAATGTGATCGGGATATAATATACCGATGAATTCCATCGGAAAAATGCACACTAGTGGCAATGCAGAAATCTTGTATTGTCGATAACTGATGATGCTATCAATAAGACATCCCACTAGACACTGGCAAAAGTAAAACGTATCGACAAAGGTTATGGCGATAAAGGGTCAAAGCTTATGTTGAGGAGACATAACATATCAGGAGGAGCTACATAAAGGGAAAAGACATCAAGAAAATTATACCCATCACTTGAACACATTTTAAGTTATCTCGATGCTCGATGAGACTAGCGGGATAACTCACACCGATCAGCAGAAAGAGAGGTCATCGGCTTATGTTATCCTGATGAGTAAGAAGAAATCAAGAGGCTATGAAAATAACTAGGCCAACATATGTCGATCAATAGGTAAAATACATGTTCGTCAGGATGCCAACGTGAAATTTCAACACATCCGAATTTTGACGAACACGGGGTATACTTTTAAAAAAAAATAAAAATCCAACAAAGCAAATGAAATCTGCACTATCGGCAAAAGTCAACCCGATGGTAACACACAAGTAGAAGCATGTGATCGGGATAGAATACACTAATGAAGTCCATCGACAGAATGCACACTAGTGGAAATGGAGAAAAATTGTATTGCCGATAGTTGATGATGTTATCGGTAAGACTCATCCTGTTGGACGTTAGCAAAAGTAAAATGCATCAACAAAGGTTATGGAAATAAAGGGTAAAAGCTTATGCTAAGGAGACATTACGTATTGGGAGGAGCTACACCGAGGGAAAAGACATCAGGGAAATTATGCCCATCGCCTGAACACATTTTAAGCTATCCTGATGCCCGATGAGACTGGCGGGATAACTCACATCGATCAGCAAGAAGAGACGTCATTGGCTTATGTTATCCTGATGAGTAAGAAGAAATCAAGAGGCTATGAAAATCATCGGACCAGCATATGCCGATCAACAGGTAAAATCCATGTTCATCGGGATGCCGACATGAAATTTCAATATGTCCTAATTCTGAAGAACACAGGGTATACTTTAAAAAAAAAAATTAATCCAACAAAGCAAAAGAAATCCCATAGCCAGTCAGAAATGTTTGTCATTTCGAATTATGACGTGAAATTTTCACAAGTCAGAATTCTGATGAACATGGGGTAATTTTTGAAAAAAAACAATTAATCTTACAAAATAAAAGAAATCCTAGAGCTCGTCAGAAATGCTCATCGGGAAACTGCTCCAAACATAATCATGTGTGTATCGGCGAATCCTATGATCATTATGCTATATGGCATTCTCTTCCTTACTGGTGACCTGCCATGCACTGACATCAATGATACCATTTCCGGTATGCATCAATGACAACACTGATCATCAATCTCCCATACTGGTTTCCATCCTATACTGATTGATATCAATGACAACACAATGCCAACAAATTTCTTGATGACTCCATCATGACTATCTATCGTGCTCTGTGAAGTGTACCTATACCTGCAACCACAGTGCACTCAACAAATCATTACAAGCAATGGTTAGTAAATTGAAACAATGAAAGACAAAACCATAGCTAATTGACTTATTGCCTCCTAGTAAATGTAAGTATGAAAAATGCTCTCAGATCTTTCTATGCATATTCCAATGACTTGACTACACTTGGATGGAGGATTTGAATGATGAAAATGCATGATCTAGCAATAATAGCATGATTTAAGATACATGATAAGCAAATTAAGCTAAGATTTAAGCTAAAATGAGCATGATAACATTTCTAAGATGATAAACTAGAAGCTAGATGCCTATAATAACAATGCATAAGATGAGAATGAGATAGGATGCAATCATGATATGAAATTGGGATCCATATTGCTCAAAATGAGGTCTATTTATAAGATTTTCCAAGGCTAGGGGTGATGTGGCAAGAATCAACTGTCAAGATTGATCTGAAGATATCAATGGTTAAATTGGAGGAGGATGGCAAAGGGGGTTGGATTAAAGGGAACATTTGTCATCTCTATGGTGACAAGTGTCAAGAGGCTTCTAGAAGGATTAGGATGGAAGGGAACACTTAGTGACAAGTGTCACAAAGGTTCTAGAAGATGTTGGATGAAAGGGGACATGGTGGTAGGTAGAATGGTTTAGGTTTAGGAATGGTTAGGTTTAGGAGTGGTAGAAGTTAGGAGAATTTGAATTTAAAAATTCAAAAAGGATAATTAATCTCAACAGCTCATAATTGATTTGTTTTAATTAACTAGGGATTAGAAGAAATGATTTTGGATGAGGGAATTAATTAATTTGAATTAATTAATTAAAGGGGTGAAATGAACCTATTAAATAAATCCTTGGATTTATTAATAAGTAGATGAAAGGGGAAATTTAATCAAATTGCTTAGTGAATTTAATTAAATTGGAGAGGAGGATTAATTAAATAATTGCTTATTTAATTAATTATCTTTAGACCATTTTTAGGTGTATACATTTTGCTCCTCTTTGAAGCGAGGTGTGATGACACGTTGATTCAAAGAATAATCTCATTTTGATGATGATATTGATTTGATAGGATGCCCTAGCTCAAAATGTTGTGCTCTATGAAGTGTACTTGTACCTACAAACACAATGCACTCAATAAACCATTACAAGCAATAGTTAGTAAATTGAAACAATGAAAGACAAAACCATAGCTAATCAACTTATTGCCTCCTAGTAAATGCGAGTATGAAAAATGCTCTCAGATCTTGCTATGCATATTATAGTGACTTGACTACAGTTAGATGGAGGATTTGAATGATGCAAATGCATGATCTAGAAATAATAGCATGATTTAAGCTACATGATAAGAAAATTAAGCTAAGATTTAAGCTAAAATGAGCATGATAACATTGCTAAGATGATAAACTAGAAGCTAGATGCCTATAATAACAATGCATAAGATGAGAATGAGATAGGATGCAATCATGATATGAAATTGGGATCCATATTGCTCAAAATGAGGTCTATTTATAGGAGATTCCAAGGCTAGGGGTGATGTGGCAAGAATCAACAGTCAAGATTGATCTGAAGATATCAATGGTTAAATTGGAGGAGGATGGCAAAGGGGGTTGGATTAAAGGGAACATCTATCATCTCTATGGTGACAAGTGTCAAGAGGCTTCTAGAAGGAGTAGGATGAAAGGGAACACTTAATGACAAGTATCACAATGGTTCTAGAAGATGTTGGATGAAAGGGGACATGGTGGTAGGTAGAATGGGTTAGGTTTAGGAGTGGTAGAAGTTAGGAGAATTTGAATTTAAAAATTCAAAAAGGATAATTAATCTCAACAACTCATAATTGATTTGTTTTAATTAATTAGGGATTAGAAGAAATGATTTTGGATGAGGGAATTAATTAATTTGAATTAATTAATTAAAGGGGTGAAATGAACCTATTAAATAAATCCTTAGATTTATTAATAAGTAGATGAAAGGGGAAATTTAATCGAATTACTTAGTGAATTTAATTAAATTGGGGAGGAGGATTAATTAAATAATTGCTTATTTAATTAATTATCTTCAAACCTTTTTTAGGTGTATACATTTTGCCCCTCTTTGAAGCGAGGTGTGATGACGCGTTGATTCAAAGAATAATCTCATTTTGATGATGATATTGGTTTGATAGGATGTCCGAGCTATTGATTGCTAAATTCCAATACGATGATGCCCCCTTGGGAGATCAATTTAGATAATTGATCTTTGGAGTTTTTGCGAGATTGATATCCCGATAGATTTGATTTGATTTCTACAACTGTGGTTTGATGAAAATGCGAGTTCTTTGATTAGCTTGATTGCTTAGATTGATAAGATTGAAAAATCTTGATTGATTAGATTCAGTCTAGTTTCAGGAATGACACCTCCTATATAAGACAACGATGATCAAAGCATCTGGTTTCAGGAAGGATTCATCCTATATAAGACATGATCAGAACGTCTGGTTTTAGGAAGGAAACATCCTGTATAAGACATGAATCAGAATTAGGTCGTCTAGTTTCATGAAGGATACATCATGTATAAGACGTGATAGAATTGATTAGGTTTGATTGATTGATTTGATTTGATAAGGTTGATAGATAAAGAACTAACAGTTTGTTGATAGCAAGTTGTAGAAATATTTAGATATGTTGATTGTTGATTTTGTTGAGAGAGATAGCATAAAATTTTCACTGGGTCGCTAATATCATGAGAGATATGAGTCATCATTTTGATTGTGTATACACTTGTGATGATGCTTTGATGATTCATGTGATAGATTTAACCTTGGATAAAAGGAATCTTTATGATCCCATGCAAGAATGAAATGAAAGCTAAAATGCAATGAAATGCAATGGAATGACCGGACCAGTCACTAGATTATTTTGCATTTTTTTCATCTTCCAGCTTTTAAAATGTGGAAGTGAGTGCAAACATCGACGGTATAATTAAACCATGATGACTTGAGAACTTCTTTCCTATATTTTGATATAGCAAGTTAACACAAGCATCTAGGTATAATTGAACCGAGATGACCTGAGTGTTGTTTGCATAAAATAGGCAATATTAATCATTTTATTACGCAAATTGGAAATGTCTTCAATGATATTCTGATGATCATGTCTCGAGACAATTTGCACATATTAATGATTAATTTTCAGATAGTAGACAAGAAAAATATCATGTTTCTTCCTTGTTCCTCTAGTTAAGGACATCTTGGAGTCACTTAGAAATCATGATTGCAAAAAGCAATATAGAAAATATGAACAATCATGTTACAATCATTATTCGAAAAGATATTATACACTAAAAAGTATGTGATGTGCTTTGATTGATTTCATGATAGCTTGATGGTTGATAGTTTGATCTTGTGTTCAATGTTGGATGTGTCTCAATTTTTGCTTGATAAAAGTTGTGTAACTGTTTGTTCTACTTGTTTGATTAAGATCAAAATTATCAAGAGTGTTGCCCCCAGCTAAGTGTAGGATTTTGCCCCAAGCCTAGAAACAAAGTCATTATGATATATCCAATGATCCAAACCATGGTAAGAAGCCACCTAGGATGTCTACGTATGTCCAAAGGCTTATGATGCATATGGATAGCACTAATGGAAGAATGAATGAATGCAAGCGGAAAAAATGCATGAACTAATAGATGGAAGAGCTAGCTGACAGATAGCGCTTGTTTGCTAGGTTTTCACCATCTATTTTTATTGCATTTTTTCTGATATTTGATTTTTTTTTTGTTCTTTTTTTTTCCAATTTTTTTCATTTTTTCAGATTTTTGATGTTTTTTGATTTTTCTACTTTTTCCCTTTTTTTGATTTTTTCTGATTTTTCACTTTTTAGGATTTTTCTGATTTTTCACTGTTTTTGCTTTTTCAGACATAAAAGTTTTTTAGATGCATGTTATTGATGGGTTCCTCGAGTTGATCCTCATCCTATGTTGATAGTTGATATGCTCCTGATCCAAATACTGTTGTGACCACAAATGGACCTAACCAGTTTGGTTCAAATTTTCCTTTCTTTTCTCTATCTACCTGGTTGCGTGGATTTTCCTTTAGCACTAGTTCTCTCACTTGAAAGATTCATGGTTTAACCTTATGATTATAGCTCCGACACATTATTTGTTGATATACCTTTAGATGATCAAAGGCATTGTGTTTGCATACATGGATCAGTTCTAACTCTTGTATTCTAGATACTCTTTGTTCTTCATCTGGGATGAGACCTTTTAGTGATACACGTAGATAAGGTATCTCTACTTCAATTGGCAATATGGCTTCTGATCCATATACAAGAGAGAAAGGTGTGGCACCTATCGGTATGCGGATACTGGTACGGAAGGCCCATAGAGTAGGGTTTAGTTGGATATGCCAATCTTTCCTAGCATCGTTCACTATTTTTTTAAGAATTTTTAGAATAGTTTTGTTAGATGCTTCTGCCTGCCCATTTCCCTGTGGATAATATGGTGTGGAGAATCTGTGCTGGATTTTGAACTTCTCACATAGCTCTTGTACATCTTGATTTTTGAATGGTCGCCCATTATCAGTGATAATGGTCATTGGTATTCCATAGCGACAGATGATATAATTCAAGATAAATGCAGCAATTTGTTTTCCTGTCATGTTTATGAGAGGTATCACTTCAATCCATTTTGTAAAATATTCAGTAGCTACAAGAATGAATTTGTGTCCATTAGATGAGGAAGGATTTATCTTTCCTACTAGATCAAGTCCCCATTGACAAAAAGGCCAAAATGTTTTTAAAGAGAGCATTATGTGGATGCTGCAATGAATTAGTGCTTGGATATGAAGGAGATGAGCTTTGAATAGGATCCTCTAAAATATGTTTGATGGAAATCATGGATATCTCTTGGGGAATTTTAGCTTTGGATGTATTGTTTGGAAGGATGCTATGGAAGGTTCTTGCAAGCATTCAAGAGGTGTAGGAATAGATTCCTTTGGAGAGTCAATTTGCTTATGGATGGATGGATCATTGTTAGATATGGATGTACAATTTTGATCTTCTTTAGCCAAATCCTTTAGGGATCTCTTTAAGAGGTGCATAAAAGAGCCTCCTTTCTTTTGAGATGTATTTAAATCCTTGTGAGGTTTTAACATAGTTTGATTTTGATTTTGTTTGATTTCTCTGATATGTTGGTTTGTCATGTTTTCTTCTTGTGTTTTGCTTTGGTATGTCATGTTGATATGTTTTTTCAGCTATTTCAAATTTTTTTGTTTCTATTTTAGGGGTTTGATTGTCTTAAAGGTTGTTTTGGGTAAGTGATCAATAGTCAATTTCAAGGCAATAGAGTGACATGACACTAAAAGAGAATTCAAGTGTTTAAAAGTTTGGAAGTTTTTCGATCTTCAGTTTAGGAGTGCAATGATGGTGATTTGATAAGAACCAAGTCCAGTAGGAACAATATATCCTATGATGTGGGACAAGGTTATCCTAACCAAAAATTTCAATTTTGTGATAAAGGATGATTGATCCTGATGAGAAACTATGTTTGAGTGATCAGTTTATCAAAAAGGGTGATAATGCACTTTGAGATGTTTAGTTTTTGAACTTGTTGGGGGTGAGCACTTTGAAAATCTTGAGGTGTATATCTTCTAGAGTCTGATTTTGATGGATGAAAACTTGACCAAGAAAACCAAGCAAACAATCTAAGCACGGATTGATAGATAACAGGTGTTTATTCTTACTGCAAATTGATCAAGCATAAATGATAAATCTGAAATAGGCATGTAAGACACAGTTCTAGACTGATAGATGCAGAGTTTCATACGACAGATTATGCAGCATAGAACGACAAGAGATACAAAACAAAATGACAAACTAGTGACTTCATGTGTAAAGCAATGTTTCGTACGACATAGAACCTTGAATCATACGATAGAAGATCAAGCAGTACGACAGAATATCTTGACTCGTACGACAGGAGATCAAGAAGTACGATAGAATATCTTGACTCGTACGATAGGTATTTTAACAGGTGTAAAAGGTGTTTGTTTGTTTGAGTTTTGATCAGTGAATTTTGATGTTTTACTTTGGTTTTCCAATTTTCAGGTGTCTGATTTTCTCATTTAGGGATGAATACATAGCAAACACATGATGTGATAAATGACTCCAATCAAGATAAACCCTAAGGAAGTTGGTTGAGAATGAAAACCTTTGCTTGCTGACTTAGGTACACACCTAATAGCTAATCAGAATATGACCGCTGAGTCTCACACAATGGATTCTCAACACCGTATTATCTGACTCCAAACGCTAATGGGGGCACGATATGGAAAGTGTCTTGGGATAGTTACTATCTCTCTTGCACAAAGATTATCACCCTTTTGGAGGTGAATCAGGTAGCTTCTATTTTAACCAGCACTAGTAAGGGATCCGTTCGGCGCATCGTGGTATAAACTCAATTAAGAGGTCTCCCAGCCTTGAAAACCAAGGTTTGATATACCTAAAGGTATGGAGGAGAGTTATTCCCGAGAACTGCCGTTGCTTTGATTTTCATCAAAAACACATTTATTTTATAGTGGGTTGGATCACTTGGTGTTAGTCATTCCCACTTAGGTCGCTCCCCTCTCACCAACTTTAAGGGCTAAGAATTAATAACTCCTTGGGAGGGCAGGCCTGCTAAAGAGATGCACTAATGAAAGCAAAAGATGAGTCTAGCTTTCTGATCACCTAAGAAAGTTGAGAGCATACTCGCCTATCATCACAAGCACATAAGACATGATAGTTCATTTCTTTAAGCCCAAATTGAAGTGTGCCTAAAAATCTTAAAGAATACACAAAGTTTTTGTTGAATCCTTAGGCAACCTGCAAAATAGATCCATTAGTAGTCATGATTGTGTTTTGAATTTGTCTTTGACAAGCATCCTGCAAAAAAGAGTTAGGCTTCCAAAAATCTCACAGACATAACAAGATTAGCATTAGTGATCCGAACTATGAAATTTTCAAAAAAACTATATGAAATTTTATCTTAACTTCAAATAGGCATAACTTTATGCTCGGGACTCGAAATGATGAACCATTTAACTCATTGGAAAGGTCTCCAAGAGTTCTAGATGAAAATTTGAAAGAGCATGCATAGCTAGGCACTTTCAAGGGCTAAAAAAGACCAGAAGGCCTTCAAAAATGCAAATTACCAACATATAGACAAATTTGAAAATTCTAATTTGTAGTTTATTAAAAAATCACAGAACCAGAGACTCGTATGACATTCTTTTCCAGTTAGTACAACAAAAATTTAGATTTCGCACAAGAATAAAAGTAGACTCATGCGACATAGGATTTTGAAGTCAGAAATTTGTATGAAATAGAATTAGATACAGTACGATAGTGCAAATAAACTCGTACAACACAAGAATGAGCTAGAATGAATAAAGAATTTTCAATGTAAAAGCTCGTACGAGTTAGCATTATACCTACTACAAGTCAAGATGAAGTGTCATCCTGGGCTAAAAGGTAGTTTGTATGAGTTGGAAAATCAACTCGTACAACATTCTAATTCTGATCTGGCAGAGATGAATGTTTATTGAACCTTGAGAGGTCGAAAATAATGATTTTTGCCCCATGATGGGTGCCAAAATGTCATGCTTTGTGAAGTGTACCTGTACCTGCAACCATAATGCACTCAATAAATCATTACAAGAAATGGTTAGTAAATTGAAACAATGAAATACAAAACCATAGCTAATCGACTTATTGCCTCCTAGTAAATGCGAGTATGAAAAATGCTCTCAGATCTTGCTATGCATATTATAGTGACTTGACTACAGTTAGATGGAGGATTTGAATGATGCAAATGCATGATCTAGAAATAATAGCATGATTTAAGCTACATGATAAGAAAATTAAGCTAAGATTTAAGCTAAAATGAGCATGATAACATTGCTAAGATGATAAACTAGAAGCTAGATGCCTATAATAACAATGCATAAGATGAGAATGAGATAGGATGCAATCATGATATGAAATTGGGATCCATATTGCTCAAAATGAGGTCTATTTATAGGAGATTCCAAGGCTAGGGGTGATGTGGCAAGAATCAACAGTCAAGATTGATCTGAAGATATCAATGGTTAAATTGGAGGAGGATGGCAAAGGGGGTTGGATTAAAGGGAACATCTATCATCTCTATGGTGACAAGTGTCAAGAGGCTTCTAGAAGGAGTAGGATGAAAGGGAACACTTAGTGACAAGTGTCACAAAGGTTCTAGAAGATGTTGGATGAAATTGGACATGGTGGTAGGTAGAATGGGTTAGGTTTAGGAGTGGTAGAAGTTAGGATAATTTGAATTTAAAAATTCAAAAAGGATAATTAATCTCAACAACTGATAATTGATTTGGTTTAATAAATTAGGGATTAAAAGAAATGATTTTGGATGAGGGAATTAATTAATTTGAATTAATTAATTAAAGGGGTGAAATGAACCTATTAAATAAATCCTTAGATTTATTAATGAGTAGATGAAAGGGGAAATTTAATCAAATTGCTTAGTGAATTTAATTAAATTGGGGAGGAGGATTAATTAAATAGTTGCTTATTTAATTAATTATCTTCAAACTTTTTTTAGGTGTATACACTATCAACACATATTCAAAATGGCAGTTGTACTTTGATGGTTCCTATACACAAAATGGGTCAAGGGCAACTATCTTGTTAATAACAGCTCAAGGAGATTGCATCCCTAAGTCATACAAGATATCCTTTGCATGCACGAACAACATAGCAGAATATGAAGCACTCATCACTAGAATCCACTTGGCTATCCACTGGAAAATCACATAACTGCAATTATATGGAGATTCTCAACTTGTCATCAAACAGGTAAATTATGAGTATCAAACTAAGGGTGATAAGTTACTCCCTTACTGCAACATGGTTGAAGATCTCAAACAACATTTCACTCTCATTCAATCTGATTAGATTCCTAGGACAAACAACAAAGTTGTCGATACCATGGCTATAATCAGCTCCATCCTCTAGATGCCAGAAAATAGTCAAAAGTGTCAGTTCTTGGTCGAGAAACTCCTAATATTGACATATAAGGTCTCTGAATTAGAGATGGTGTGTATGATCATTGGTCCTCAATCCCCTTAGTACCAAGAAACTTTTTCCCACTTACGAGACAACATCATTCCCCCTCACCTCACAAAAACCAGCAACAAACCTTCCTCTGTTGATCTTCCTAATATACTATCCTTGGTGATACCCTATTTTGAAGGCATTTTGATGGAACCCTCCTAAGGTGTTTAGAGAAAGAAGAGGCTGAATGGGCACTACATGAAGTACATGTTGGCAAATGCACACTCCAATGAGACATTGTAGGTGATTGAAGGTTTCGTCATTGATGGAAACCTTACAATCCTATGACATCGGCAAGGAAATCCACCGGCACTAGCAAAGTTAGATTCTACACCGACACATAGACCACTAGCATCGGCACTGAAAGGAAGCAAACTGACATAGAAGCCGACAGGAATTTTGTTTGTAATTTATTTTGTTTATTACTGTAAAATCATTGTAAGCTGACTTGGCAAATTGTAAAATGACTCATATATATAAGAAATCATTATAGAACAATAATGTAAGCATGGAGGAATGTAATTAGGCAAAATAAGGTAGACCTATTATGCGAATTATAGATTAAGGATTTATGTAAGAAGTAGAGCTATAAACCGGTACTGGATCTGGCATAGTAGATGCTATTTTGAAGTAGTACAAGACATTGGATTTACATAATCTATTTTGTAAGTCAGTGAGACTTCCCATTTTGTAATTGAGCAATGAGCTCTAGGCACTTGGCCTTCCTGCATGTGCAGGCCCCTCTTGTAGCAGTAATATTCTCTTATTGGCCAGTAAGTGAATATTGTGGGTCACAAATCCCACTGAGGTTTTTCCCACATCGGGTTTCCTCGTTAAACTATTATGTTATGGTGTGTTTTTCATGTGGTTTCTTTTATCTCTATTTATTGCAGTACTGTCTGTTTATTGGTATACTGCATTAATATGTTCTACATGTTTTAAGTTAAGAAAATCTTATTACCAGTTAGATACTTATTCTCCCCCCCCTTTTAGTATTTGTGGGAATCCTAACAATTGGTATCAGAGCCTGGTCCTCTATTTTCAAAAGCCTAACAGCTTGAGGAAGATCTTGACACCGGTAGAGATGGAAAACTTGATGAAGCAATTAGAAGCAGCTCTCTCAGACTATGATGCAAAAAAATTAAAAAATATCAAACTTGAAGATGATCTAAAGGCTGCACAGGATATTATTCAAGCACTTCAAGAAAATCTTACTATTGCAAGAAATAAGAGAAGAGAACTTTGTGAAAAGATTCAAAATGAGAATGATGAAAGGGAAACTCTTAGTGATCTGATGAATAAGCTGAAATAAGAAAACATGACAACAAAGAATGAAATGCAGGATATGACTATGAGATTTTGTAAAGAAATTGAAGATAGAAAGAAGAATGAAGAAGATTTGACTAGAAGACTAAGTGATGCTGCAAATGAGAACACCAGACTTAGCTATGAAAATGATATGTTGAAGACAGATCTGATGCATGCACAAAATGACTCAAATGAACTCATGAGACAAAAAGGTATCTTAGAAAGAGTACTGGATACTGCAAATCAGCACAAAGAGAAATTCAAGAAAATCTCAGAAGAACTTGGTGACTTGTTGAAGAATCAAAAACCAAATGGTGACACTAATGGCCTTGGCTTTGAAGTTGGTGAAAGCTCTGGTACTGCAAACACACAGGATCATAACAAACCGGTAAGACAACCTAATGCTTTAATTGTAATAAGTATGGTCATAGAGAAAATCAATGTAGATCTAGAAATTATCAGAATACCAATACACCCACCAGTCAATGTTCAAAATGCAACAAAGTTGGTCATAATTCTGAAAATTGCAGAATGAATGTGAGATGTTATGTTTGTGGAAGATTTGGACACTTATCTAATCAGTGCAGAACACAAACTAGCATAGGTTATGGGAAAGCTATTCAGAAAAACAATGTGACTTGTTATGCTTGTAACAAGATTGGACATATTGCTAAATTTTGTAGAAGCAAGTCCTCACCAGTAAACAACAATGGTGCTAGTTTGAAAGGTAAAGAAAAGGTTGAAGAGGTAAAGCAAGAATTCTCAAAACAATGGGTCAGGAAATCAGAACTAAATGTTGATAGGAATACTCCTCCACCAAAAGAACAGAGTAGCACTCCACCAGTAGGAGACTCTTCATCTAATTGAAGAAAATTCCTTTGAGGGTTTGGCAATCAAATGTGAAATATGCTATTATTCCCTCGGTTGATGGTGAGAAGTTGAAATTACTTCTATACCAGCAGATAAGTTAAGTGATTAATTAATTGGCAAGCATTAAATATGGTGGTTGGCAAATTAACATTATAAATTAGTGTTTTTGGCTCCATTCTACTTCACCAAGCATTCAAACATTCGAAGAGCGCAAAAATTTTGAGCAAAGACATTTCGAGCAAAGTAGCAAAGCAATTCAGCAATCAATCATTCCTAAGGTAGAGAAAGGTATTTATAATCATGTCATCTTCTTTTGTACCCAAATTCATAGCAAACCCTACTGTAGTCGAAGTAATCAAATGTCCTAGGCTCGTATTTTAGTTAGTTCCTGAAATCGCTAAGAAGGATGATAATGTTGGTGCATTTTCTCAAATTCTCAAAAAAGTAGTTTTTGCAGAAGACCCTAGAATGTACATTCATTGCCACATAGATGAATTAGCTGATGAGGAAATTAAGAACATGTATAAGACTATAATCTGTGATGATTCCGATAAAGTGAAACTTGAACACAAAATAGTTGAAACCCTAGGATTCACTGAAATTCTTAGTATTCTGAATTTCCCTAAGGAAGTGATAAGGATAGTTTTAAGTAGGGTTCATGGTGAATTTTTCTAGTTAGACTCAGTTCACAAAATAACTAAAGAGGCAGTAAAGGTTGTGATAGGGTTACCTTCCACCGGTAACAGACTTGATAAGACAAAGAAGGTCTCAAATGACCTAATGATCAACCTAACAGGTGCAACATCTGACAAGAGATCTTTAAGAGTGAATGATGTAACTAAAATCAATTTCAAATTCATTAGCATGATTATAGGCTACAAAACAACACATGCAAATAGGTTAAATTTAGTTTCTAGTTTATGTATAAAGAGTGCTTATGATATGATCAAAGATAATGCAAAAATAGATGTGTGTGAATGGTTGAAGGATGAACTGATTGATAATCTTGGAAAGATCAAGAAAGACAAAAAGGGGACATTTAGATTTGGTAACCTACTTGTCTATTTAATGTTGCACATAACAAAATAGGTGCTCGGTATTGGCAACAAAAATCTAGGTTTTGACATAGCGGTAGGCAAACAACTGTCTGATTTACTGCACAACATGGGTGAAAACAAAATATAAATGAATATTTTCAAGCATTAAAGGCCCGGATGAAGACTAGAGTCAGATTATCACAAGCAATTGTAGATAAGTATAAGGATGAAATATGCTTTGTTATTAAGAAGGATGAGATCTAGATGGAGGCAGTTGTCCCAAGAACCATTTGGGTTACTAAAATGGGTTATGAAACTGATGACAACATAATTGAAACATATGCAAAAGCCTTTCTAGAAGCACCCAAGGAACCTAAAGAAGAGGTATTTGGCAGTGCTGAGACTATTGAGAATCAAATTCAATAAAAGAAAAGGGTAAAGAAGGTAGAAGCAATAGTAAGAAGAGGATCTAGGCAAGCAAAGGCTATCAAAGAAGATGTACTTAAACAAACTGATATCACTGAAGATGAGTTAGAAACACTACAGCCAGAAACTCACCTTTCACTGGTAGCAACTTCTTCGAAGAGTGATATGCCAGCTGCATTTAAAAGAGTTGTGAGGAAAAGAGAACCTTTGCCGGTATCTACACCTTTGCCTAGAAGAACCAGACAAAAACAACAGGCAGTAAGGCCCCCAGCTAAGAAGACAACTCCAAAGAAGAAAAAGTTAACACCCAAGAAGAAGACTCAATGAAACATTGCTCCAATTGATAAACTACTAGATGAAATAACAGAGGATGGACAACTGAAAAAACATCAATAAATTATATGATACATTATCAATTGATGACAAGAAAAAAGTTGAAAACAGTGTAATTCTACACTTGGATATCTATAAGAAATTCTTGATGCAAGTTGTAGATGAATTACCAATAGAATTGTTTAAGAGACTTGAAGCTAGAAGGCAAGTTGTTGTAGAACTTGACAAGAAAATAAAAATTGAGAAAATACTTGTTGTTTATCCTATTAACTCACCATAGGAGATAGATGATATGATATCAGAGGCTAACCAAACAGTATTCTCAACTGCACACTGGCATGTAGCACTTATGGTTGGTAGATTAAATGAGGTTGCAGAGGAAACTGCTAATGCATGGGACATATTCCTTGTTGAGAAAGAAAAGCAGGGAGAGTATAGAAATCCTAAACCTATCAAAGTATATCAGAAAGATAAGGATAAGGGCAAAGGCAAGGTTGGTGGACCTCTGAGCATAAAAATAAAACATAACTTATCCCCACCGCCTCTAGATACTCCACCGGTAGTTACAACTGAAGATCAACCAGCTAATGAGAGTATGGAGATACCACAAGAGGACACAAATCCAAACTCTAAGATGTTATACATAGTTGACATTGATACTTAGAAAGTTAACGTTGTGGTAGATAAGGACACAACTGGAAAGACAGATATGACTAGTGCGGCACCGGTAACAGATAACACAGAAGGTAAACCAACAGATGTTAAAGAACAAGCAGAGCAATAGGCTCCATCACAACAACAGGTTCACATAGAGTTAGTAGCATCGGCAATAGCTGAGCAAGACAAACCTTTTCTTAAGGAAATGGAAACACAAACTGGCCTACCAGAGGTCACCACAAGCAAGGATATTGCTCCCACTGGTAGGATATAGAGTGTTGGCCCTTCAACTACAGGATTCAAATCAACTAATGTAACAGAAGTTCTTTTGAACTCCATAAAGAAAATAATAGATTGTAGCTCACAAGCATACAAGGCTATAGATGATACAATTCCAATTCTGAAGATGATAGCTCCAAATTGTAATGTAGATAATAAAGATTCTTTGAGTCAACTTGACACTTTATCTAAGTATATTACTAAAAACATTGTGACAATTGAACAAATAAAAGAGGAAGCATTCAAGGAGAGATTAGAAAAGGAAAAACACAATTCTTTGAGGAAGAAATAAAGAAGTGTACAAGGCAATTTGACACACTTCTACCAGAATTATGTAGCACATTAAAGGAATTAAAAACTTTGTACAGAGATACTTGTAAGACTAACTTTTTGACAGTTGATATAGACAAGAAGATCAACAAGATACAAGAGGAAATCAATCAACTAGCTGACAATTTCATCAACTCATCTGATTCATTATCAGTTTTTGAGTAGAAAATAACAGGTTTTGAGGAAGAACTATTAAAGTTGGAAAGAGACAAAGAAAGAATAAAAGGAAAGGCTAAAGATCTAAAATGGAGACTTAGTCCAAAATTGGACTACCTCACCTCCTTAAGGAAAGAAATATCTAATGCTTTGGTTCAAGGACAGAAAACAATAGCAGAGCAAATGCAACACCTCACCGATACAGTTCAGAGGACAGAGGCCACAATAAAAGATAGCAAAAAGTTCATTGAGAGCTTGAATCTGGTTTTGGCAGATCTTTTTCAGATTGTAACCAACCGGTTACAAGGATGAAGTGGAAACCACACTCTATTGACACCTTGACAACCTTTGTCATTGATGCCAAAGGGGGAGTAGTGTTATGAGAAAAATCCAATAACTTAGGGATCATTTTCTCAGGGGGAGCACACACTTTTGGTAACATTTTTTTGGACTTCAATTTTTGGATACACTTTTGAATTTTTCTCATGAGTGTTGCCATCAATGCCAAAGGGGGAGATTGTTGGCAAATGCGCACTCCAATGAGACATTGTAGGTGATTGAAGGTTTTGTCATTGATGGCAACCTTACAATCCTATGACACCGGAAAGGCAATCCACTAGCACCAGCAAACTCAGATTCTACACTGGCACACAGACCACCGACACTGGCAGTGAAAGGAAGCATACTGGCACAGAAGCTGACAAGAATTTTGTTTGTAATTTATTTTGTTTATTACTATAAAATCATTGTAAGCCGACTTGGCAAATTGTAAAATGACTCATATATATAAGAGATCATTATAGAACAATAATGTAAGCATGGAGGAATGTAAGTAGGTGAAATAAGGCAGACCTATTATGTGAATTATAGGTTAAGGATTTATGTAAGAAGCAGAGCTATAAACCGGTACTGGATCTGGCATAGTAGATGCTATTTTGAAGCAGTACAAAACATTGGATTTACATAATTCATTTTGTAAGTCAGTGAGACTTCCCATTTTGTAATTGAGCAGTGAGCTCTAGGCACTTGGCCTTCCTGCATGTGCAGGCCCCTCTTGTAGTAGTAATATTCTCTTATTGGCCAGTAATTGAATATTGTGGGTCACAAATCCCATCGAGGTTTTTCCCACACCGGGTTTCCTTGTTAAACTATTGTGTTATAGTGTGTTTTTCATGTTGTTGCTTTTATCTCTATTTATTGCATTACTTTTTGTTTACCTATATATTGCATTAATATGTTCTACATGTTTTAAGTTAAGAAAATCTTATTACCTGTTAGATACTGATTCACCCCCCCTCTCAGTATCTGTGGGAATCCTAATAGTACACAAAGGTATTTGTGGAGCATACTCAAGTGGTCTCACTCTGGCTAAAAAACTCCTACACATGGGATACTACTAGCCTACAATGAAATAAGATGCATATCACTATGTCAAGAAATGTATCCTTTGTCAAAAGCATGGTGACAAGATTCATGCACCTTCTCAAGATTTGCAGCCTTTTATCACATCGTGGCCCATCTCTCAGTGGGGGCTTGATCTCATAAGGAAAATTCACCCCACCTCATCCAATGGACATAAATTCATAATAAATACTACATAGTACTTTACCAAGTGGGTGGAAGCCATACCCCTCACTTTCACCACTGGTAAACAGATCTCTAAGTTTATCCTAAACTACCTAATCTATCGCTATGGAATTCCCAAAGTTATCATTACTAACAATGGTCAACCTTTCAAAAATTAGGATGTCAATGAACTATGCCAAAAATTATCCATCCAACACCATTTTTCCACCCCATATTATCCACAAGGTAATGGTCAAGCTGAGGCTTCAAATAAAACTCTCATCAAAATCCTCAAGAAAACGGTTAATGAAGTTGGCCATGATTGGCACTTGCAACTTCATCCCACTCTTTGGGCCTACCACATAAGCATCCACACTCCCACTAGAGCCACCCCATACTCTCTAGTCTTTAGTTCTGAAGTCATCCTCCCCCTTGAGATTGAGATCCCCTCACTCTAAGTGTCCCTATAGAACATCCTCCCTGATGAAGAATATAGAGTTGCGAAATTGTAAGAGCTAGATCTGCTGGATAAAAGGTGCCTCAAGGCCTTAAACCATCTCTAGGCATATCAAAATCTCCTTTGGCTCAGCTATAACAAGAAATTAATAACCCACAAATTTGACATCAGTGATCTAGTACTTATGGAAAATTAGAAGAATCTCTAGGATCCTGTAAAGAAAGGCAAGTTTGAGCCTAATTGGCTTGGACCCTATGTGATTATAGAAAAATATGGATCAGGAGCCTCGAAGTTGGCTACCCCTGAAGGAGATCCTCTAGAGGAGCCCACAAACATCATGCATCTAAAGAGATTCTATGCCCAATCTTCAAAGGTTATCAAAATTGGAAAAAAAAAAAAAAAAATTTAAAAAATAATAAAATATACAAAAAAAAAAATTAAATTTTTTTTTAAAAAAATCAGAAAATAACCCCAAAAAAGTAAAGAAAAATCAATTTGTCCATTTGTGAAAATCACTTTGTGGCACTATGGGAAAGTACCTTGGTTAAAACCTTGTTTCAGACATCAAGGTAAATAAGCTAGATCCACCATCTCTTCGGATGACCATCCCACCTTGCCATCATATTTCACCACTAAGGTCTACCCCCAAACCAACACAATTATGGGCATCTGTGCAAGATGTGCCCATTTGGATCACTTGTCCCCTCCCCTCCTTGCATTAATTCATATTCCATTAGTGATGTAGGAATTAATTCGCCACTTAGCTGTTAACAACAACCAAGAAGGAAAACTGAGAGGGGGTTGAATCAATTTTCACTGGATTAGACAATTTAAGCATAATCTCATATCTAAACAACAACAACAACAATAAAGATAAACACAATAGCACCAAAACACATAACACCAAAATTTTGACGTGGAAAACTTGGTTAAAGGAAAAACCATGGTGGGAACCTCCACACAATAAGATGATACTCTGTAGTAGTATGTGTAAATATTACAATGGGGAATGTACATGCATTCAGGCACACTACCTAGAGCTCACTACTCAAAGGGAAGGCTCACTACCTTACAATAAGATTCGGATTACAATCCAGATTACATGAACTGCAAATATAGCATCTCCTTATGCTTGTTGATAGTTCTGGTCAAGACCATTTGTCTGCCTTGCAACAATCTCTTCTCAATACACCACACCAAAGGATAAATTCTCTTAAGAACCACATATACCACTCTCTGATAATGCAGACACAACACCCATACCCAAATTACATGACTATACCACTTATATATACAATTCATCAACCTTGACAACAAGGTCGGCCAAACGGTCCTCAACTCTCAATTACAAAATTACATCACATGATACATATGTGAACCATGAGATCAATATAATAATATAAATGACATAGCATGGACCTAAATAAAATCTCCAAAAATGCATCACCACTGGAAATGTTGCCAAGATCAACCACAACACGCTATAGCACCAAGAATACCACATAACACAAAGAATATCACTGGATCAACAAAATCACCAAGAACACACACAAGAATCAATGTGGACCACCAAGACAAGTAAGACATGATCAGGAAGCACCAATAAGTACATTAGAACCATCCTTAATAGTTGCACCAACATCACTTATGCAAATCTTCATCAATCAAAATGCTAATTCTCAGGAACACTCAACAGCAACAATTCAAACTAGAAAGATAACTTGTAGAGCACCAAATCACGAACCATCTGAACTAAAGATACACATGAACATCCAAA
Organism: Cryptomeria japonica; assembly: GCF_030272615.1. Lineage (NCBI taxonomy): Eukaryota > Viridiplantae > Streptophyta > Pinopsida > Cupressales > Cupressaceae > Cryptomeria > Cryptomeria japonica. Next base: position 469,910,728 of record NC_081410.1, read on the forward strand.
ACATTCTCCCAAATCTGCAACAAAAAATATGATCATACCAAAGCTCACCAGAAAAACACCAAACTTTGTCAACCACTGCACAGAAAGATTGAACTATAAACCGGATCAAATAATATGATCAAGCAATCTTCTAGATTATTGAAACCAATAAGGAATGAAGTATTCCAACATCCCAAATAGATAAATCAACTATATCAGCTCAATGCAATCACTAGAACATGAAAATAGCTCACAACAACATGGGAATATGTTGACATCAATGACAACAACATATCCTAGCAGTAGCAATATCCAACATTAGCCACCATATTCACACCCACATTCACTTTCCCCTTGCATGAGATGATGAGATTTTGTTCAAACTCTAAATAAGGATCATCCCAATAACCTGAGATTTTGTCCCATTACACTAAGCTTCTCCCCCACTTTCTGAGCTTCTGTAATCAAGTTGAGCTTCTTCTTGACTTATGCATCATCCAAACATTCATCCACACAAGCTTAATCGAATTATATCCATCAGTTTCATATCTTCATTCACTTACACACTCTACCTACTCCATTGGCTACCCAATCATATCAGTTACCTTTGCCCATCAGGATACATCCTCCCCATGTCTGGCACCATCATCATAATCCTCATCCTACTCTTGGAAAGAGATGTCAGTTGACCATGTGTGTCATTTTCATGATTTGCATCTTTGTGTCCTATGACTACTCCTTTCTAAGGCTGCCTAGATCATTCCATATCATGGTATGTCTTAGGTTGGTGTATACTGGGGCATGTTTTTATGGTATGGCATGTTTGATGGTCTCTCTTGTACAAACCTAAGTTGGAAATTTGGAGGAATTGATTATGTGTTGCATTGATGTTTTTCATTGATATCAACACTAGCTTCTTCAGTTTGTCTACCAGGTTCCGGTAGAGTGGTTGGACTTTGATGATGATTAAGAGATTTGTCTTTGGTATATTTTGATTGGTTGAATTGGTTTGGTTTGGTCATTCATATTGATCTTCTACGTATCAAATTCAGTTGGTTCGGGATTTGCTGATCCGGAAGCTATCATAAGTTCTATTAAGCCTTTTGGTTACCAGTAAGGGTTCTGCGGGTAGAGCTTCGTTGAAGATATTTTGATGGATTCTAAAAGTGGTGTTGGTGCGACTTCTAGAAAGTTTTTGAGGATGCTGATAGTTATCATGTTCGTGTTGGCATTATGTGAAACAGTATGAGGACATAATGACATTTTATGTTGTCATTGATGTCAATATGCTGAAGAAGTGAGAATCGGCATATGAGAGAACTGGTAGAACACTGTGAACCGGCATTTGTGCCAAAGTGAAGCAGTGTGTTTGTTCATGATGAACTGGTGTATAATTATGGGAACTGGCATATGGAAGTATTGTATGACTACTGGTTGGTATTCTCAACTTTAGGGTTTCCGGTTTAAGTGTTTCAAGCTTCTGTGGCTCAACCGATGACTTTGTGTGATGAGTTAGCATGGTAACAAAGAACAGATCATGTTGCCATGTAAGCCTTGTGCACGTGAAGGATCTTGCATGAAGGAGATTGTTCCTATCTTCCTTGGGAATGTGAGAAGTCTATAAAATGGTGATAACGTGTGATGGGTTATCAGCCGCCATAAAATCGGTGGAAATGGACGATAGAGAATGTCTTGAGATTGGATCAAGAACTACTACATTTAATGCAGTGTGCTCAACGGTCAGGATTGAATCATTTGAATTCCTTAACCTAATAGGTTTAGGGTTTAGGGTTTATGCTACTGACCTATCTATTTTCCTATAAGGTCGATGTTGTGTCTCTTTCTAAGGTTGTTGGCAAAATTTGTGTGTGTGTATCCAAGAGAAGGGATACATGATTCTTGCCAGACCAAAAGGAGAGAAGTGATACATGCAGAGTGTAAGTGCAGAAGGTGAAGAGGAGCTTAAGAAGATCTGCATTGGAATTGAGTGCTGTTACCAGATCATTGTAATACCTGTTGATCTCTAACCACCTCAACAGTTGGAAAATCCCTTAACAGGGTAGCCTTAACTGGCTTGCTGTAAATCCTTTAACAGGGTAATTCAAAGCTATTGAGTTTGAAATCCTTTAGCTATTGAGTTCTTGAAATCCTCTAACAAGGTAACCTTTAATAGGGTTTAACTCTTAACCGGGTATTGTAGCCATCCCTTAACCGGGTGATCTCTAATAGAATCGGTTCCTAGCAGAACCTATTGTAATGTCTCTAACCGGACAAGGCTCCTAATAGAGTGAACTTCTAAAGAGTTGAAAAACAACTTGTGGGTATTCATCCCCACCGTGGTTTTTCCCAGTTGGGTTTCCACATGAAAAATATGTGTGTCATGTGTGATGCTTTTATCTTGTGATGCTTTGCTATTGTCTGTGAAGCATATGATGGTTCTGTGTTTTATGTCTGTCAATAAAACATGTTGAACTAGCTGTTATTACGATCTAATGATAGATTACTTGTTTATGCATAAGGGAGAAATGGTAGGGTAGTCTTGAGTTGAGTGAAAAACTAAGTGAGTAACTGGTTAATGCTTGTCTCAGTTAGTCTTAGATTTACCGGTTGCACTCTATTTCAAACCGGTGTCACTGTTTGCTAGTCAGTTGAAGTGTCTGTTGTCAAACCGGTTTAGGACTGTATTTTTGTCTATACTGATTCACCCCCCCCTCTCAGTACCAGGTTAGTACTATCAATTCATCATTGAGTTATCAATTGGTATCAGAGCATCCTCTAGGTCCTCTATGTTATAAGCCTAACCGCTTGAGGTAAAGATCCCATTCTAATGATGAAGAGGGAAGGTCCAAAGTTTAACAAAGAAAATTCCAGTATATGGAAAGAAAAAATGAAGATATTCATCAGAAGCATGGGTGCTCAACACTGGAGCTATGTTAAGAATGCCTATGTTGCCCCTACCGGTACTCTTACTGATGACCAGAAGAGAGAGATGCAGGAGAATGGGCAAGTCATGGAAGCCCTAATTAGTAGTTTATCTGACATTGAGTTTATTGATGTCCAAGATAAGGTAAATCCCAAAGAGGTATGGGATACTCTTGAAAATATCTATGGTGGTGATGAGCATGTAAAAAAAGCTAAGGAAGAAAGCCTTAGAGGGAAGTTTGAAGATATGCAGATGATTGAAGGTGAGACCATTCAACAATATGGAATAAGAATCAAAACCATTGTTGGAGATATTAGGAGTGCAGGTGGTAAAATAGAAGATTCCACTATGGTAAGCAAAGTCCTAAGATCCCTATTGCCGGTCTATGCAATAAGGGTTGCTGCTATTCAGGAGCTAAGATCAATAGACAAGACTAAGGTATCCCTAGACTCCATCATTGCAAAATTGACAGCCTATGAGCTAAATAGTTTTGATGGTAGTGTTCAAAAGACTGAATCAACTTTTAAAGCTTCTGCAGTACCATCCAGAAAAGGAAAAGAAGCTAGCACTAGTGGTGAGCCAAAACAAGGCATAGAAATGGATGATGAGGAGATTCTGAAGGCATTTGAAGCTCTCCTTTCCAAGAAACTTCCTAAAGGAACTGGCAAATACAGAGGTAAGCTTCCTTTGAAATGATTTTCTTGTAACCAAATAGGACATATTGCTGTAAATTGTCCTAATGGAGACAACAAGGACAAACCGGAAAGGTTCAAGAAGTTCAAAGGAGGAAACTAGAGAAACTATTTTGTGGTAGTTAATGAAGGTGTCACAGATGAGGAATCAGAGGATGAAGAAAATAAATATATTGTGTTTGTTGTTGTCAAAGAAGATGTGTCAGACAAGAAGGCTCTTGTCTCCCGGTTTGATAATCCCAATGAGTGGATCATTGACAGTGGTTGTTCTCACCATATGATTGGTGACCGGAGCAAGTTTCTATCCTTGGAGGAGTATGATGGTGGTGTGGTTCACTTTGGCAATGATGCACCATGCATGGTCAAGGGCAGAGGGTCCATCTGTCTGAATGGAAAGAGTAGTGCTGACAATGTGTACTGGGTTGATGGTCTCAGACACAACCTTCTGAGTGTTGCCTAATTGAATGACAGTGGCCTCACTCTAGAATTCAAGAATGGAGTTTGCGGAATCAAAGGAAAGAATGGTGAATTGGTGGCCATTGGCATGCAGACCAAAGGTAACCTATTTCATCTGAATGCAAATATAAGTACATGTCTTATGGCTAAATTTGATGATAGCTGGATATGGCATAGGAGACTTTGCCATGTAAACTTTGATAACATTGTGAAGGCTAGTAAGATCAAGGCAGTTAGAGGGTTGCCAACGCTAAGAAAATCAGATAATACCTTGTGCAGAGAGTGTCAATTGGGGAAAATGTCTTCCTCAACCTTTAAAGGAAAATCTTTCACTACTGACAACTTGCTTGATCTTGTGCATACTGATTTGTGTGGTCCTATTAAAACTAGAAGTGTGTAGGGTGATAGGTACTTCATGATTCTCACTAATGACTACTCAAGAATGATGTGGGTCACATTCCTGAAAGACAAGTCTGAAGCCTTTGTAAAGTTCAAAGCTTTCAGAGCATTAGTGGAGAAGGAAAGTGGTAAAAGGATCAAGTGCCTGAGAACTGATCAAGGAGGGGAATTCACTTCCGGTGAATTCAACAAGTACTGTGAAGAACATGGCATCAAGTGGCAATTGTCTGCCCCCTAGACTCCATAGTAGAATGGCCTAGCAAAGAGGAATAACTAGAGTGTGGTTGAAGCAGCTAGAACCATGTTGATTCAAGGAAAGGTAGCTCACACCTTTTGGAGAGAAGCGGTGAGCACTGCAGTCTACACAATGAACCGGGTACTCATCAAGAAAGGTAAGGATAAAACTCCTTATGAGTATTGGACCGGTAAGACACCTGTGGTCAGCTACTTTAGAGTGTTTGGTAGCAAATGTTACATCAAGAGAAGTGAACACAAGAGCAAATTTGATGTGAAATGTGATGAGGGAATATTCTTAGGATATTCCACCAAGAGCAAAGCTCTCAAGTGTTTCAACAATAGGACTCAGAGAATTATGGAAAGCATCAATGTAAGAGTTGATGAAACCTCTAAGAAAATTGAGGAAACTGGTAGTGAGCAAGCAGTAAACGAACCGGTTGCAAGCTTCTGGGAACCAGTTGATAGCCAACCGAGTACCAGTAACAATGTTCCTACACCGGAAAATGTAGATGTTGATACTGATGGAGATGAGGATGAAGAAGAAAAGAAAGATGAATCTATCAAGACCATTCCTCGGTATGTCAAGCTGAATCATGATCCTAAGCAGATCATAGGAGATAAGGATGCAGGAATCCTTACAAGAAGAAAGGTCAGAGAAAACTCACGTATGATCTCTAAATTTGAGCCTAAAACATTCAAAGAGGCACATAAAGATGAATACTGGATCAAAGCAATGGAAGAGGAACTTGACCAGATAGAGAAAAATGGTACATGGTCTTTGGTACCTAGACCAGAGCATAAAAATGTCATTGGTACCAAATGGGTCTTCAGAAATAAGCTGAATGAGGATGGCACAATGATTAGAAACAAAGCTAGATTGGTATGCAAAGGATATGCTCAAGAAGAAGGAGAAGACTATGGAGAAACCTTTGCTCCTGTAGCTAGATTGGAAGGAGTTTGTATGCTTCTTGCATATGTAGCTTTTAAAGGCTTCAAGGTATATCAAATGGATGTAAAATCTGCATTCCTAAATGGTGTATTTGAAGAGGAGGTGTATACAGAGCAACCAGATGGGTTTTCTCTATTTGAAGATAGTGACATGGTATGTAGGATACATAAAGCCTTATATGGCCTAAAGCAGGCACCTAGAGCATGGTATGAATGTCTACATTCCCATCTTGTGAAGATTGGATTTGAGAGAACAAGTGAAGCTAGTAATATCTACTTGAAGTCTAAAAGAGATCAGATCATGATCTGTGAGATATTTTATGATGACATTATCTTTGGTGGAGATGACAAGATGAGTCATGAGTTTGCAGATGAGATGAAGAAAGAGTTTTAAATGTCACTTATAGGGGAGATTAAATTCTTCATTGGATTGCAGATCCAGCAGATGAAGGATGGAATCTTTATCACTCAGTCCAAGTATGTCAAAGAGGTGTTGAAGACCTTTGGCATGGAAGATAGAAAACCGGTTGGTACTCCGATGGTGATCGATTGTAAACTATCTAAAGAAGATGACTCAGAATTGGTTGATGAGAAGGAATACCGATCAATGATTGGTAAGTTACATTATGTAGTGCATAGCAGACCGAATATTGCACATGTAGTTGGCATTACTGCAAGATTCTAGAAAAGCCCAAGAGAATCTCACTTGGTTGCAGTCAAGTGGATTCTTAGGTATCTGAAGGGAACTGCTGACTATGGATTGTGGTATCCTTATAGCAAGGATTTCAACTTGAAAGTATACACTAATGTTGATTGGGCAGGCAATATAGATGACCGGAAAAGCACAACCGGTGGTGCATTCTTTCTTGGTGGTAGACTGGTCTCATGGATGAGTAAGAAGCATAGTTGTATCTCTCAGTCTATAGCGGAAGTAGAGTATGTTGCATCTTTCATGAACTGCACTCAGACAATTTGGATGAAGGATGTATTAAATGGCTTCAAAGTTCCTGTATCTAAACCGGTAAGTATATTTTATGACAATACTAGTGCAATTAATATCTCCAAGAATCTGGTTTTACATTCTAGAACCAAGCACTTTGAGCTTAAGTATCATTTCTTAAGGGAAAAGGTTCAGAACAAAGAGATTGCACTGGAACATGTTTCCAGTAAGGAGCAGTTAGCAGACATATTCACCAAGCCTCTCCCAAGGACTACATTTATGTACTTAAGAGGTGAATTAGGGGTGTTGCCCCTTCAGGAGGTAAACTAAAAGCATATGCTCCACATTAGTCAGGTATTGCATAGTCAAATTTATTCTGGATTGATGTGTTGAAGGATGCTACTCCTCAAGGGGAGCAACATAATGGAACAAGGAAGCTTGTGCCTCCACTTTGAAATTGTTGTCAAAGGGGGAGAAGATGTGAAGTGGAGAAGATATCTACAGAAATTGGGGGAGAAGATGTGAAGCGGAGAGATATCTTTGTATATTACCATCAATGCCAAAGGGGGAGATTGTTGGCATTATGTGAACCGGTATGAGGACATAATGACATTGTATGTTGTCATTGATGTCAATATGTTGAAGAAGTGAGATCCGGCATATGAGAGAACCAGTAGAACACTGTGAACCAACATTTGTGCCAAAGTGAAGCTGTGTGTTTATTCATGATGAACCGACATATAGTTATGGGAACCAACATATGGAAGTATTGTATGACTACCGGTTGGTAGTCTCAACTTCAGGGTTTTTGGTTTAAGTGCTTCAAGCCTGTGTGGCTCAACCGATGACTTTGTGTGATGAGTTAGCATGGTAACAAAGAATAGATCATGTTGCCATGTAAGCCTTGTGCACGTGAAGGATCTTGCATGAAGGAGATTGTTCCTATCTACCTCGAGAATGTGAGAAGTCTGTAAAATAGTGATAACGTGTGATGGGTTATCAGCCGCCATAAAATCGGTAGAAATGGATGATGGAGAATGTCTTGAGATTGGATCAAGAACTGTTGCATTTAATGCAGTGTGCTCAATGGTTAGGATTGAACCCTTTGAATTCCTTAACCTAACAGGTTTAGGGTTTAGGGGTTATGCTATCGACCTATCTATTTTCCTATAAGGTCGATGTTGTGTCTCTTTCTGAGGTTGTTGGCAAAAGTTGTGTGTGTGTATCCAAGAGAAGGGATACATGATTCTTGCTAGACCAAAAGGAGAGAAGTGATACCTGCAGAGTGTAAGTGTAGAAGGTGAAGAGGAGCTTAAGCGGATCTGCATTGGCATTGAGTGCTATTACCAGATCATTGTAATACCTGTTGATCTCTAACCACCTCAACAGTTGGAAAATCCCTTAACAGGGTAGCCTTAACCGGCTTCCTGTAAATCCTTTAACAGGGTAATTCTAAGCTATTAAGTTTGAAATCCTTTAGCTATTGAGTTCTTGAAATACTCTAACAAGGTAACCTTTAACAGGGTTTAACCCTTAACCAGGTATTGTAGCCATCCCTTAATCGGGTGATCTCTAATAGGATTGGTTCCTAGCAGAACCTAATTTAATGTCTCTAACCGAACAAGGCTCCTAACAGAGTGGACTTCTAAAGAGCTCAAAAATAGCTTGTGGGTATTCATCCCCACCGTGGTTTTCCTAGTTGGGTTTCCACATGAAAAATATGTGTGTCATGTGTGATGCTTTTATCTTGTGATGCTTTGCTATTGTCTATCGAGCATATGATGGTTCTATGTTTTATGCCTGTCAATAAAACATGTTGAACTAGCTGTTATTATGATTTGATGATAATTACCTATTTATGCATAAGGGAGAAATGGTAGGGTAGTCTTGAGTTGAGTGAAAAGTTAAGTAAGTAACCGGTTAATGCTTGTCTCAATCAGTCTTAGCTTTACTGATTGCACTCTGTTTCAAACCAATGTCACTGTTTGCCAGTCAGTTGAAGTGTCTGCTATCAGACCGGTTTAGGACTATATTTTTGTATTGATTCACACCCCCCTCTCAGTACCAGGTTAGTACTATCAGTTCATCATTGAGTTATCAGTTCATGTTCATGTTCTAGTTGATTGGTGGTATTTCATTTGGCTTATGGTGACCTATTTTAGGTCCGGTCTTATTCTTCTAGGTTATGGACCGGTTTATGTAACGTGTTGGTGGATGCTCCCGATGCATTACCGATTGAATTTATTGTTTGGTTAATGTTGTTCTGGTATTAGGCTGACTTGGTTTATCATTGGTTTGTGGGTTTATATAATGGATTTATTGTATTATCTTTTAGGTGGCCAACCTAATTGTTTAGGTCTCAGATTGGTATAAATATGATGTAAGATCTCTTTCTAGATCGTGGTCTGGGATTGTGGTTATGGGATTATCTGTGTGCAAATAAAGTTGTAATCATATGCAGAAGGTTTGGTCAATCATAGGTGATTGAATTGGGTTTATGTAAGAGGTTTAAGACCTCTGACATTGAGCTTAACCGGAACTATACTTAGGCATATGAGATGCTATTCTTGTAGTTCAATCTTATATTTGGATTGTAGTCTAGATTTATTTTGTAGTCAGTGAGGCTCCTTTTGTGATGAGTAGTGCACTCTAGGCTATTGGCCTTCCTGCATGTGCAGGCCCCTTATTGTAATCACATACTTACTATAGAAGTATCATCTAACTATGGGTAGGCTTCCCACAGTGGTTTTTCCCTTTACCAGGTTTTCCATGTATAAACCTTGGTGTTATGTGTTGTGGATGTGTGGTAATTAGTTTATGATTTATGTTTGTCCTTAATTGATATATCTTCTATTCCTGTATTTGGTTTATGAATTCTAGTAAAAGGTTTTGTCTGCTCAAAGTTTCATAATCCATTAACAACTAATTCACCCCCCCTCTCAGTTGTTCACCGATTATCCTAACAATTGGTATCAGAGCTTGGTCCTCTTTGCAGAAGCTTAACTACTTCAGAAAGATCCTATGGTGACTAATCATTCAATTTCAATTGCTTACTAGAAGGGTAACCCTAGGCTTGAAGGAACAAATTACAGAGTATGGAAGCTTTAGACAGAAACTTATTTGAGATGTCTTAGCAAGGAGATTTGGGAGATCACTGAGAAAGGCTATACCCCTTATGATCTAGCATCTGGCAACCCTCCTCCAGTAGACTTGGATAAGAACATTGAAAATGACTATAGAGATAGAGAAGCCCTTTTGAGCACCCTTTTAGATCAGCAGGTAATGGGATTAATAGACAAATAATCTACAAAAGCTATATGGGATAAGTTGGAAACTTTGAATGAAGGTGATCCTACTATTAAAATTGGTAAACTTGATGGTTAACAGGTAAGGTATGAAAACCTAAGAATGGAGGAAGATGAAAGAATTACTACTTTTATGGAAAGAGTCAATGCAATTGGTTTGGGAATTCAATGTTGTGGTGGATCTTTGAGCGAAGATGAGATTGTTTCTAAAGTATTCAAAGCTTTACCATCTGCTTACAAGATGAAAGCTACTATAATTAATGAGCTGAGAATGATGTCTAACACTTATAGCAATAGGGATACTTTGGTTGGAAAATTATCTTCTTTTGAGCTTGAAGAATTTGGTCCTCAATGAGCTACAAAGATAGATTCTCCATTCAAGGCATCTACATCATCAACTGACAAGAGTGACTGGATATGAGGAAACAAGATGAAGAGATTGAAGAACTTGAAGCCCTATTTGCTACAAGAATACCTAAAGGTCCAACAAGAAGTAAGTATGAAGAAAAATCACCTTTCCAATGTTTTGCATGTAATAAGATAGGTCATTTTGCACCTAGATGTAGTGTAGGGCACCTCTTGGTTTTGGATTTTGTTTGTTGTTTTGTGTTAGTAGGTGGTCTTACACCCTAGGATGGTGTTTTGGATCAGTGTGGATCTTTGGATCCTATGAATGTAATAAAGAACCTCTTCTAAGGTTAGTTGGCTTTAGGTCATTTATAAACCTAGTGACCAACTCTAACCATGGGTTCATGTAGGGTAAGAGGCATGTTATTAAGTTTTCCTAAGTTTTTTAGCCTTAGGATTGGTCTACAAGTCCATTAGGGACTTTGAAATGTCAAATTTGAAAAGTTGTCAAAAGATGTAAAAAGTTGTAAAAGTTGCTAAGCAACATTTCCCGGCCGATTGACAAAGAAGTTCCAATGGTCCTAACTAGTTGAAAATCAGTTGTAACCATTGGGGGAAGGTCTATTTGTGCATTAGAGATCATCTATTAATTGGTTGGATTATGGATGTAAGAAGTTGGTGGTTAGAATAAACAAAAAACTCAGATTTTGCCCATTTTTCACTGGTTTTCCGTACTATACAATTTGACAGAGCATTGGTTGGTATGAAATTTTGAATTAATTGGATTGTGGTGTGAGTGTAGGTTTCAATGCAAGTGGTTTGACTTGAATTGGTGGAGTTTGGAGCAAGTTGTGGACAGTTTTCCAAAAGCTATCACTCAGAAATCTGGTTCTTAGGGTTTCACCATAAGAATGGCCCTAACTTGTAGATCCTATTGAGGAACTCATCGGCCCTTTGGTAAATGTAGGTTGAGGGTGTGTATATTTTTATTCCAAAATAGTGGAATCTGGGAGTGAGTTTGGGTGTGGTTTCCACCATACCCTAGGTTAAACAAAGCCATGGGTTTAGCCTAGCCTTAAGGAGGAATGAGAGAATAGTCACCTAAGGAGAGTTTGGGAACTAGTCTAAGGGTGGTTATAGTATATTAAATACCTAATTAACATTCCCAAGGAGTGATTTAGGTTCTACAACCTCATTCTTAAGTAGTTTCTTTAAAAAATAGACCTAATTAGGCCTATTAGGTCTATAATCCTAGTAGGTGCTTGGGGGTGCTGGAGAAGGGTCATAACTCTATCTTTTGTAATTTAATGTAAGCCCCAAAAGGGTACTCTAAAATGTAATTTTTTCCTAGGATTCTTTTAGTAAAATTTGAATTAGTTGAGAAATACCGGTCAAAAAGGGCTACAAGGAATAGGCCTATTTGGGGTTCCTTGACCCGGGTGTAGTAGGAAGTCACCAAAATTGGGTGAAAGGCACAGGGTGAGTGACCTTTATTTTAAAATATCCTAAACCCACCTTAGGAAGTGTTGTGGTTGATTTATTAAATTGGTATGTGTGTAGAACCCTAGTTGGGGGTTGTAATAAGCCTTGATTTGACAGAGAAGGGTGTATTGGGTCTTCTTACCTTCTTGTAGTCCACTCTGCATCAGGTGGTATCAGAGCCTTAAAGGTTCTTCAGGTTGGAAGAAGGAGTTTGGCAAGATGTTAGAAGGAGAAGACACTAGTGATGGAAGAAGGATGACCCATGTTGAATTGGCCAAGTTGGTAAGAGAGTAGGCGACAACCAACAAAGAGATGAGAAAAGAATTGGATAGGTTGAAGGGTAAGATGGATAAGAAGCAAGGAGACTCTCAAGAAGAAGAAGAAGAAGAATAAGGGAATGAGGATGATTCCCTTTTTCAAGTAAGAGAAAGGATACTTGTAGATCAAAGAAGTTTCCTTGAAGCCCTTGGGAGAGTAGGTAGCAGAGATGACAAAGAAAGCCTACTTGTGTTTACTTGGAAGATGAACCCAGAGGAGGTCATGGATTGTTTGGAGGCCTTATAGAACCACTTTGAGTGTGAATATGTTCCTAAGAACCAAAAGATGAAGACTGCTAAGTCCAAGATGAAAGGATCTCCCCTTAGTCGGTGGAACTTCTTGCAAAATGGGAGAGTAGAGAGCGAAAGAACCCCATCTCCTCATGGAAGAGGATGGTTGTAGAGGTGAAAAGACAATTTTTACCTAAGGACTATGAAGTGACAATACACTAGAAGTTGCATAGCCTAAGACAAAAGGATTTGGATGTCAGTGGGTACATAGAAGAGTTTCACAAACTGTCCTTGAGAGCAAAGGTGCTAGAGAATGAGAAGCAAAAGTTGGCAAAATACATGAATGGCCTCAAGTATGCCATTCAAGATGAATTAAGTCTCTTCAATCCTGAGATAGTTCACAAATCCTATCAAATGGCACTAAGGATTGAAGAAAAGTTTAGAAGAAAGGGAGACCAGCAAGGTAGAGGAAGAAGAGGTAACTTTAGAGGAAGAGGCAAATTTGGTGGAAGAGGAACATCTCTTAAACCACAAAGAGAGTCAAGTAATCAGGAATCAGAAGAAGAACCAAGTCATAGGAGTAGTTTCAGAGGAAGGAGACTGAATGGATGAGGTAGATTTGGGAGTAGAGGAGCCAATGTGTTCACCGACAAGTGTTTCACATGTAATCAAGTTGGCCATCAGTCATTTAGATGCCCAAGAAAACAAGGCTCTAATAGTCAAGGTGGAGAAAGGAGAGTTCATTTGGCACAGGAGGAGAACACCCAAAGAGTGAAATCACCTTCAAGACATGCAAATCCAGAGCAAGGGGAGTGTCTAATGTTCCAAAGGACCCTCTTAAAGGTACCAACTGTCAAGGAGCCATCACCGAGGAAGACACTGTTTAAAACTACTTGCAAGGTAATTGGAAAGGTATGTAGAGTCATTGTGGACTCAGGGTCAACTGATAATATTGCTTCAACTAAGATGGCCATAAATCTTGGATTGAAGAAACTTTCTCATCCCTACCTACAAAGTCTCTTGGTTTAGCAAAGAGTAGCAAGCCTTGGTAAGTGAACAAGTTTGGGTTGATTTCCAAATAGGAGAATATAGAGACAATATTTTGTGTGATGTTGCAGAGATGGATGCTTGTCATTTACTCCTTGGAGCACCATGGCAATATGATGTAAAATCAAGACATGATGGGAGGAAAAATGTCTACAAGTTGACTAAATATGGTGTGCAATACACTATGACTCACTACCAGATGATGGTAAGAACAGACATGTTGTGACTAGTGTCATGCTAGTAGGCAAAGAGGAGTTTATGCATTCAATCAGAGAAAAGGGTACCCCATCCTTTGCCATAGTAGTGAAGCCAAGAAAAGAAGTGAGAAAGAAAATGGAAGACAAGGTGCAAGAAAGGACTGCAAGTCCTAGCGAACTGCAAGAGTTATTGGAAAGATACAAAGGTATAGTTGTAGGAAGAAAACTAGAGACCCTACCGCCTTTCAGAGATGTGAGTCACTGTATTGACCTCATACCAGGCTCAACATTTCCCAACAAAGTAGCATATAAATTGACCCCTAATCAAAATGAAGAGCTTGCAAGGCAAGTACATGAGTTGCTAGAAAAAGGGTTCATAAGGAAGAGCATTAGCCCTTGTGTTGTCCCTGTAGTATTGGCTCCTAAGAAATAAGGTACATGGAGGTTATGTATAGACTCAAGAGCCATAAATAAGATCACAATCAGGTATAGGTTCCCTATGCCTCGGATAGAGGGCTTGATGGAATATCTAGCAAGAACCAAGTACTACTCTAAGGTGGATTTGAAGAGCATTTACTGTCAAATCAGGATAAGAGAGGGAGATGAATGGAAGATAGCCTTCAAAACAAATGAAGGACTTTATGAATGGATAGTTATGCCATTTGGCCTCTCAAATGCCCCTAGTACATTCATGAGACTCATGAATGAAGTCTTGAAAACTTTTATCAATCATTTTGTTGTTGTGTATTTAGATGATATTTTGATTTTTAGCAAGGATAGGGATGATCATCTAACACACTTGGATTTAGTATTGAAAAGGTTGAATGAAGAACAGTTGAAGATCAATTTGGAGAAATGTGTCTTCTTGTAGGAAGAGTTGGTGTTTCTTGGTTTTGTAAAATCTAAGAGAAACCTTAAGATGGACCCATCCAAGGTGGAAGCAATCCTCAATTGGCCTACACCTAGAAAAGAAAGTGAGGTAAAGAGTTTTCATGGTCTTGCAAGCTTCTATAGGAAGTTCATTAAGAATTTTAGTGGTGTATGTGCACCTGTGATTGATACTATCAAGGGGGGTAGAAAATGTCAGTTTGTATGGACTAGTGAAGCATATAAGTCCTTTGATTATTTGAAAAGAAGAGTAGCAGAGAAAACTATATTGCTTTTACCTGATTTTAATAAGGTCTTCACCATAGAATGTGATGCAAGCAACAAGGAAGTAGGGGGAGTCTTGAGTTAAGAAGGTAGACCAGTAGCCTTCTTTAGTGAAAAATTGAATGAGGATAAATAAAAGTACTCAACCTATGACTTAGAGATGTATGCAATCATCCAATCCTTGAAGAAATGGAGGCATTATTTGTTGCCAAAGGAATTTATAGTCTATACTGATAACCATGCTCTGAGTTTCTTGAATAGGCAGGACAAGTTGAATCATTGGCATATGAAGTGGATGGAATATCTTCAAGCATTCACTTTCACCATCAAGCACAAAAAAGGAGTAGCAAATAAGGTAGATGATGCCCTTAGCAGGAGGAACATGACAATGAAATAGATTCAGTTGGAGAGAATATACATCAATTACATGAAGGAGATGTACCAGGGAGATGAGGATTTCAAAGAAGCATACCAAGTGTGTCAGGAAATGAGTGACAAGTACCACAAGGAGTTCTCAGATTTTATTTTGTAGGAAGGTCTACTTTTCAAGGGAAGTCAACTTTTCATCCCTAAAGGTTCCATGAGGGAAAACATTATGAAAGAGAAGCATTATGGGGGATTGGTAGGTCATTTTGGGATTGACAAGACCCTTGAGTCGCTCAAGAGATTCTATTTCTGGCCTAAGATGCAGACTGAGATAAAAAAGTATGTGGAAGGTTGTATGATTTGTCAAAAGGCCAAGGGTAGTAGTTTAAATGCAGGTTTGTATACTCCTTTTCCCATACCAAGCAAGCCATGGGATTCAGTCAACATGGACTTTGTATTAGGACTTCCAAAGACTAAACAGGGTCATAATAGCATCTATGTAGTTGTTGATAGATTTTCCAAAATGGCTCACTTTCTACCTTGTAAATCACACATGATGCATCCCATATAGCAAGTATATTCTTCAAGGAGGTTATAAGATTGCATGGTTTACCACTATCAATTATCTCAGATAGGGATTTAAAGTTTCTTAGACATTTTTGGCAAACTCTTTGGAGAAGGTTGGGTACCAATTTGTCATTCACATCATCCTATCATCCCCAATCTCATGGACAGACTGAGGTCATCAATAGGTCATTTGGAAACCTATTAAGGTGTTTGATTAAGGATCAAGGAACTACATGGGATTCAATACTTCCTCAAGTAGAATTTGCTTATAATGACTTAGTGAATAGAAGAACTGGTCATAGTCTCTTTGAGATAGTGTATGGATCACACCCTAGAGGTGTATTGGAGGTGACAGGTGTGAAATATTTGGAGAAAAGAAGTGCACAAGCAGAGGAATTTGCAAAAGTAATGAGGGATATCCATCAACAAGTCAAGGATAGGTTAGAACAAACCTCTGACAAGTACAAACATGCAACAAATAGGAAAAGGAGAGATTTGCAATGTAAGGTTGGAGATATGGTGATGATTCATCTCAAGAAGGAGAGACTCCCTAAGGAGAAATACACCAAGTTGATGATGAAGAAGATAGGTCCTTTCAAGATCATTCAAAAATGTGGCAGCAATGCCTACAAGATTGATCTCCCACCAGATATTGCTCTCTCTATCACTTTCAATGTTTCTAATATCTATGCATATAAAGGTCATGTTATTAATGTGAGTGATGTAGGTTCAGATGCTTCCAATAGGGAAGAGATGTTACTGGACATACCCAAACAGCCTAAGCTTGTAGTTGAGCATGTACTTGATAGGAGAGTGAGTAAGAGAACAAGGAGGCATACTTACTATGAGTACCTAGTCCAATAGAAGGACAAACCCTTAGAAGATGCAACCTGGATGACAAAGCAGGCTTTGGAGAAGATTGGATGCAAGGTTCCAAATTTTCCAACACAATAGACTTGAGTTATTTCTAACCCCAAGAGTATGGAGCAAGGCACCTCTTCATTTTCGAGTTTGTTTGTTGTTTGTGTTTTGGTAGGTGGTCTTACACCCTAGGATGGTGTTTTGGATGAGTGTGGATCTTTGGATCCTATGAATGTAATAAAGAACCTCTTGTAAGGTCAGTTGGCTTTAGGTCATTTATAAACCTAGTGACCAAGTCTGACTAGGCTTCATGTAGAGAAGGAGGTATGTTGTTAGGTTATCCTAATTTTTTTTAGGCTTAGGATTGATCTACAAGTCCATTAGGGACTTTGGAATGTCAAATTTGAAAAGTTGTCAAAAGATGTAAAAAGTTGCAAAAGTTGCTAAACAACATTTCCCCACCGATTGGAAAAGAAGTTCCAATGGTCCTAACTAGTTGAAAATCAGTTGTAGCCATTGGGGGAAGGCCTATTTGTGCCTTAGAGATCATCTATGAATTGGTTGCATGATGGATGTAAGAAGTTGGTGGTTTGAATAAATAAAAAACTAAGATTTTGCCCATTTTTCACTAGTTTTACGTACAGTACGATTTGATAGAGCATTGGTTGGTATGAAATTTTGAATTGGTTGGATTTTGGTGTGAGTTTAGGTTTTAATGCAAGTGGTCTGACTCGAATTAGTGGAGTCTAGAGCAAGTTGTGGACAGTTTTCCAAAAACTGTCACTTAGAAATCCGGTTCATAGGGTTTCACCAAAAGAATGGCCCTAACTTGCAGATCCTATTGAGGAACTCATCGGCCCTTTGGGAAATTCAGGTTGAGGATGTGTATATTTTGATTCCAAAAGGGTGGAATCTAGGAGTGATTTTTGGTGTGGTTTCCACCATACCCTATGTTAAACAAAGCCATGTGTTTATCCTAGTCTTGAGGAGGAATGAGAGAACAGTCACCTAAGGAGAGTTTGAGAACTGGTATAAGGGTGGTCTTGGTTCATTAAAAACCTAAGGAACATGACCAAGGAGTTAGTTAGGTTCTTCAACCCCATTCTTAAGTAGTTGCTTTGGAAAATAGGCCTACTTAGGCCTATTAGGTCTGTAATCCCAGTAGGTACTTGGGGGTGCTAGAGCAGGGTCATAACTCTATCTTTTGGAATTGAATGTAAGACCCAAAATGGTACTTTGAAATGTAATTTTTTCCTAAGATTCTTTGAGGAAAATTTGTATTAGTTGAGAAATACCGGTCAAAAGGGCTACAAGGAATAGGCTTGTTTGGGGTTCCTTAACCAGGGTGTAGTAGGAAGTCACCAAAATTGGGTGAAAGGCATAGGGTGAGTGACCTTGATTGTCAAATAGCCTAAAACTAACTTAGGAAGTGTTGTGGTTGATTGATTACATTGGTATGTGTGTAGAACCCTAGTTGGGGGTTGTAATAAGCCTTGATTTGATAGAGAAGGGTGTATTGGGTCTTCTTACCTTCTTGTTGCCCACTCTGCATAAAGATGTCTTGAGAGGAATTAAAGATTTGAGGAGAAAGATAGAAAATATTTTAAGCCTAACCATGGATATAAGAACAAGTTTAAGTACAAGAGGAACAAAGACAAATCATGCTATTATGCTAATGAGGAAGGTGTAACTGATGATTTTGATGATGAACCGATAAAAGATTCAGCTATTGGATCCGACAATGGAAAGGAATGGCTATTCTTAGCTATCAAGGAAGATGCTCCAGAACCTGTCATTCATAATCAAGAGAAGGCACTTGCTCCTAAATTTGAAGACAAGGATGAATGGGTAATAGATAGTGGATGTTCACATCATATGACTAGAGATAAAAGGAAGTTTTTATCTTTGCAAGAATTTGATGGCGATCTGGTCAGATTTGGAGATTACAAAGAATGCATGATTAGAGGAAGAGGATCTATATCATTGGATGGTAAAAATAACAATGATAATGTTTACTATGTTGAAGGTTTAAGGCACAATCTTTTGAGTGTAGGACAGTTGGTGGATACGGGATTTCAATTACAGTTGAAGGATGGAAAATGCATCATCATCAACAGATCTTGATTGGAGATTGCAACCCGTACTCAGACTAGAGGTAACATATTTCATTTGAACTTCAGTGAGAAGACATGTTTGATTGCACATATTTATGAGAGTTGGCTATGGCATAAGACGTTGTCTTCTATGAATTTTGTTTGCATTGTAAAGATCAGTTCAACTAAGGTAGTTAGAGATATACCTAAGATTGTGAAGCCTCATAATACACTATGTAAGGAATGTCAAATGGGAAAGCAATTCAGAACTTCTTGTAAGAGTATTGAAGATAAATATAATGATATTCTTGATCTTATTCATATTGATTTATGTGGTTCTGCTAGAATAAGAAGTTTTCAAGGTGATAGATATTTCATGCTAATCATTGATTACTATTCTAGAATGATGTGGGTTACTTTTCTAAGGGAGAAATATAAAGCCTTTGAAAAATTCAAGAACTTTAAATCTATGGTTGAGACAGAGACATGAATTACGATCAAATTCTTAAGATTTGATCAGGGTGGCGAATTCATATCCAATGAATTTAACAGTTATTATGAGAAACATGGGATAAGGAGACAATTGTCTGCATCCCTAACACCTCAACAGAATGGTGTTGTGGAAAGAAAGAACATAACTATCCTAGATGTAGCTAGATCTATGATGATGGAAACTAATTTGACACATATCTATTGCAGAGAAGCTATGAGAATGATGGTGTACACATTCAACAAAGTTCATATCAAAGGAGACAATGATAAGACACCTTATGTGTTATGGTTTGGCCATAAACCTACAATTAAGTGTTTCAGAATCTTTGGTAGTAAATGTTGTATCAAAAGAGATGATTCCATTAGAAAGTTTGATCCTAGATGTGATGAAGGAATATTTCTTGGTTATTCAAATGAAAGAAAAACATATAGATATTATAGTGAAAGATTGCAGAGAATTGTGGGAATTGCTAATGTCAAGGTGGATGAGCAGTACAAAGGTCAAATCAGAACTTATGAGAGAGAACCGAAAGTGGAAATGACATTAACTGGACTGGTAACACATGTACTGGAATAGAATGTTGAATCAGTTACCCTGGTAGTATCAAAAAATTCAACAGTAACTGAAGATTAGAGCAGAGAAACAAAAAGTTAGAAGACTCCTAGGTATTTAAGGTTGAATCATTCATAAAATCAGATCATTAGAGACAAAAGAAAAAGAGTGATGACAAGGAAAAGTTTGGCAGCTGAAGAGGTGTTTAATTTATCAAATTGAACTGGCATTGGTAGATGAAGCATGTCAAGATGAATGTTGGATGAAAGCTATGGAAGAGGAATTGGATTAGATAGAAAAGAATAACACATGAACTTTAGTTCCCCGACCTAAAAATAAGAATGTTATTGGAACTAAATGGGTTTTTAGGAATAAATTGGACATGTTGTGAGGAACAAGGCTAGATTGGTATGTAAAGGATATTATCAGAAGGAAGGAATTAATTATGATGAAACTTTTCCTCTAGTAGCTAGGATTGAAGCTGTGAGATTATTTCTTGCTTATGTTGCCCATAAGAAATACAAGGTTTATTAGATGGATGTTAAGTATGCATTTCTAAATAGAGATGTTGAAGAGGAAGTCTAAATTGAGCAACCTCATGGATTTTCTCTTTTAGATGACAATAACATGGTTTAAAGACTAAGGAAAGCTTTATATGGATTGAAGCAAGCACCTAGAGCTTGGTATGCTAGATTGGACAAATATCTTTTGAAGCTTGGTTTTGATGAACTTATAAGGCACTAGGAGGGGGGTGAATTAGTGAAATTAAAAACAATACAAATCTGATTATCAATTTCACCAACTTAACAATTAAGGGTAAAAGCACAAAACCGTGTCACGTTTCAGGCGAACTTATCAACACAAGTGAATTTAAGTAATTCTAACTAAAAATTGATTTTAGTCACACATATGGTCTATATAGATTCATTATAGATAATTTATATATGGGCCACAACTTTTCCAATTGGAAGTGTCTAATAAATGTATATTTAATACCACTCTTGATCTAAATACCAAAAAAAATTAAAATTAAAAAAACTCGATGTTTCAACAACTCGTACTCTTATAAATAATATTTCTTTTGAAATGTAAAAATACCCTTTTATAGATCTATAAGTGAATTTTCCAAAATACATATCTTTTAATATTTTAATTAGTTTTTATATTTTTATTGAAAGTAGGTCATCAACACCAAAATATAAGGTTGATTATCTTGTCAAGGAAAAATACTAAAATTTATTTAAAAATTTTGAAAAAAATATGATGCAGTAGAGAAAAGAATCTATGTCAAGATGATATAATTCTTTCCTAATTTTTATAAATAATTAAGAAAAAAGGTGGTGGGAATTGGAAAGAGTTATATTTCAACACACAACTTTTCAAATTTATTGAAAAATATATATTTATAAAAATAGTAAAAAATATATCCATGCACTAAGTTTCAAGTTATCAATATACACAAAAAAAATTGAAGAAAAAAAGGTAAAATTTACTAAGTAAAGTGTGGTGGCTTGTGTAACTTCAATTTTAGCATTTTAGGAGCAACTAAAGTATTGTGTTTACTTTATAAAAACCTAAATTCAAATAATTTTCTAATTTTTTTTTAAAACTACAAACATAAAATAGACAAAAGAATATAAATTTTATTAGTTTACATCATTTACAAATTCAAAACATAAACTTCACTTTCTATTGATTTAATTTAAAAAGTTGAATCAGTATTGACCATTTCCTTTATAAAAGTATGACACAACTTTGTACTTTTACCCTTAATAGGCATATAAGAAATAACACCACGTATGCAATCACCACACAAATCATAAACCACATGACATAAGAGATTATATGTGGAAAAACCAAATTGGAAAAACTACAGTGGGAGTTAGTACCCACAAGATCCATTATCTGCAGTATAGAGATATGACCGGTTAAGGTCTACAACACCCAGTTAGGGGAACACCCTATTAGAAGTGTCTAATACTGGTTAAGAGCTATACAATAAGGCCTATGAGGACCAACCCTGCTAGGAGCTACCCAACTTAGTGGGATTTGCAAACACAAGTTATTGTGTCACCTGGTTGGAGGATTTTATGATCCAAACTATTAGGATCTGACTACACCCTGTTAGGAGTGACCTTGTGAGAAGATTTTCTTGCTGCAAGTGTTAGGCAGACAACAAGTACAAATGATCTCAGTATAACACCTTTAGTGTCTGATAAGAGCCACTTTAGAATATTACAACATCACATAGACTTCATCTCTCAACTCCTCTGATCATCACACTATCAGAAATACAAAATTCACTAATAATCTTTTACACTATCAAGCTCATACACATATATCCTTTCATACCTCATCACACATTTAAAATCATCATAAGGTGGGCTAGAACCTTGTTACAAATCCCTAGGTTCAATGCATCTAGACAATATTTCATTGTATGCTTTAGTTATGTCGGTCACCGACATAACAAATCCAATTATGTGTCGTTTTACCGATTTGAGTGATTTTCATCACTATCGGTTAAGTCTCAGTCAAAATACCTACTTTGTCAGTCAAATCTTGTTCATCTGATTGAATTAGCATGTGCGGTTATGACCATAACTCCATCTACCATCCTTCATTGCTGTTGTAAAATTGCATCATCTCATTCTTCATAGATTTCCTGTACCGGTTGTCAGAACATAACTCTATCTGTCTTTTACCGGTTAAAGTCGTAATTACCGGTTTTGATAAAACTATCTCTTCTTGTTGGTTAAGCCTTACCAGTTGACCTATATGACTTAGATGACTGTAAAAACATAGTTGCCATCAATGACAACATACAACATAGTCATCATACAACAATCTAATCAAACATGTACCGGTTCCATCAAACAAACAAACAATTACCGGTTAAGATCAAATGATCAAATACCAACAATCTCCCCCTTTGTCATTGATGGCAACAGTTAGAAAAAAAAATTGATGACTAAGTGTGCAATACAAAACTTGACTATATGACATGTATTCCCCCTTAGCAATTACTCCTATTACTCCCTCTTTACATTGCATACCAAATTTTGAATGACTCTTGACTATTACTCCCCCTTTGACAACAATGCTAAATAAAGAAGTAAAATACATGAAAGATATATACATTTTACATCAACATTTGCATCAGAGCATATATAAATATAAGAGTCATAAAGTTTTTACAAAGCAATTTTAGAGAAAGCATCACTGAAATGGAACTTCAACTATTTGAGATCATTATCCCATGTCTCTAACAGTGTGTTGGTAATCTCAACATGTGTCTTTATCTACCCAGCTAATTCCTCCATTGCATCAACTATGCTCATCTCAGGTGTAGCCAAAATAGCTTCTAACTCCTTATAGGCTCACTGTAAAATTTCAACTTTAGGAATCAGTTGAGTCTGCAGCTCCTTCAATGATCTAACCCATTTTACCTGCTCATGTTCATACATCTCAAGTTTGTGATGTAAGTCTACAACTGATCTACCAAAAACAATAGCTGAGTCATTTAGTGGCCTAAATGTCTCACTCAATATTTCAAGTTCTCTCTCAGCATCTTCCCTTTTCTCCTTCAAGTCAGCACAAAACAGTGAAAACTTAGAAATAGTAGCCAAAATCTTTCCTCCAGTTACTAGTGTATTCTTCAGTAGGTCTTCATTAACTGTGAGTGCTACCTTACCTTTGTCTATCTCAGACATCAGGATTTGTATCATTTTCTTCTTGTAATCCTTTTCAACTAATATATATGCTGCATCTTAAAAAGCTTTGAGTTGATATCTGACATCGGTAACCAACTGTCCAAGTTTGTCAATGGGAGTGACAAAAATTTTAGTATTAGTCTTTGGTAGGAGACTAGAGAAAATATCAACTGCTATCTTGATTGTCTCTACCTCTCTCTATTGTTCCTTCATTCTTTTCTTTTGATCTCTAGATTGCATTGTTGTTGCCATCTACAACAATTGAGAAGAACTCAGATTGTCCATATCAATAGGTCCTTTAATGCTCATCGAGTCACCATCATCATCATTATCAAATATTTTCTTCTCCTTTGACTCCTTTTTCTCTACCTTTTCTTTCTCTATTTTCTCCTTATTGGTCTTATCTTCTTCTATCTTGTCTTCCTTTGTGGTGTCCTTGACCGGTGGTGGTTGTGTCTCCACATTGTGTCCATTCACCGGTACTTCTTCATTTGTCTTTTCAGTAGTCTTTCCCTTTTTACTATCATCAAAATTTACACTTACTGATGGAATTTGATTATCAGTATGCTATGTGTTCATTGGTGGCTCATTAGAGCTCTTTTCTTCAATTTTCTTCTCCACTTGTTCCTCTTGTTGCTCATGTTATTCGAACATTTGATCATCAACATATAGTACATCTATATGATCAACAGTATTATCAACATTATCTCCAGTGTTATCATCAGGAATAAATATCGGTTCAATATCAATCAGATCATCCTACATATACTTGTTATCCAGTTCAAAATATGTGATCTTAACACCTTTAGGAAGTTCTTCTGACTTTGGCTTTTGAGAACTATCCTCCTCAACTTGTTCATCTTTGTCTTCATCTTCATTCAAGATGAGACCTAAAGCTTTCTTAATCGAAATCTTAATCTCCTTTTGGACTGATTTGGTCTCTCCTATTAACATTCTTGTTAATCTCTTCTTGGATCTGAATGATGCCTTTTCTTTAACCTTTATTTTTTCAATTTCTTCTTCGCAGGTGCTTAAAGATATAATCAATTAATTCTTTGTCTTGGCTAATAGTTGCCTGCTACCTTACATCAATAAGATTATACAAAGAATCAGGAATTTTCCCTTGCAACTCAATAAGGGCTCTTCTATATTTATTCATACTAAAGATGATTGCATCTTCAATCTCCCTTTGTTGACTTTCAGATAAATGAACAAACAATGTATTCAAACCTTTGAATATCCCATAATCCTTGATTATTTGAACCATTCTATTGAAAGAATATTCTAATATAATTGGTTTCTTAGGTGGCTTTCCCTTACCAATTGCCTTAGGATTCTTAACACTTTCTCTAAGTGCTCTTTTATCCTCCTCGGATTCAGTAGCCTCTTCCTCATTTGCCGATTTGTGGGCTTGTTGCTTCTTCCTCTTTCTGGTTTGAACTGGTTTAGAAGGTGGATAAATAATTTTCTGCTTCCTCCGGAACTGAATTTTAGATGGTTTCCCTCTTTATGATTTAGGCAGTTTGTCTTCTTCCATCTTCTCCTCTATTGCTTTTTCTTTTGTAGCTCTAGTCTTACCGGTAAGGGAATTGGTAGGGGTACCGATAGGTACACTTGATGTTTCAACTTTCTTTGTCGCATACTTGGCCCTTGCTGTTGCTATCTGCTCCTTTGTAAAATCTACCTGCTCAGCAAATGCTTCAACCTCCTTCCTTATTTTCTTAGCAATTACTTATCTTTGTAGCACAAAGTGCACTTGTAGAGATTTTTCTTTGTATGTCCCAAATCTCTCTGCAGTGGTATCCGTTGGTTGCTCTAACAGATGATTAGCATAAGAAATGAGTAGATCATTATCTACCTCATATCCCACAGGTAATACCCATGTGGTTCTAGGGATAACTACTTCCATCATACAAGTGTTGGTATCCACCATAAAACAAATTGTCTTCTCATACCGGTTGACTAATTCTGCCGATATACACTCTCTAGCATGCATTTTATTTTAAAATTCCTTACAGTAACCCCACGAAATATTATCAAACTTATCCTTTAGTATCCTAATGTTGTTCTTCATCTGAAATAGTGTAGGGGGTGTTAGGGTTCCCATAGATACTGAGAGGGGGGGTGAATCAGTATCTGACCGATAATGTAATTTTCTTAAGACAAAACATGCAGAACATAAAGTAACAGTATACCGGTATGCAAGAATTAATGTAATTAACAGAATCAGAAACATCCACATGAAAAGAACACCATAACACAAGATGTTTAACGAGGAAACTTGATGTGGGAAAAACCTCGGTGGGATTTTTGACCCACAATATTCACTTACTAGCCAATAAGAGAATATTACTTACAATAGGGGCCTACACATGCAGGAAGGCCAACTACCTAGAGCACACTACTCAGTAAGAAGTCACACTGACTTACAATGAGGATTAAGTTAATCCAATTTTCTGTACTGCTTTACAATAGCATCTTCAATGCCAGATTCAGTACTAGTTCTTGCTTTGTTCTTTACATATACCCTTGACCTATAATTCACACATTAGGTCTGCCTAATAATTTTCTTTATGTTCCCCTTCTTATTTTTTTTCAAATGTCTATAATGATCTCCTTTATATACAAGAGTCATTTTACAATTTGTCAAGTTGGCTTACAATAATAAACAAAATATTACATATCAAAAATCATGTCGGCCTCTGTGCCGGTATACATCTTTTCTTCTGTGTTGGTGTCGGTGCCGGTGTAGAGTGGTCTTGCTGATGTCAGTGCACTATCTTGCTTGAATAATGCTTTGGCGGTAGAATGTCTTGCCGGTGCCATAGGATTGAAAGGTTGCCATCAATGACAAAACCTTCAATCACACACAATGTCTCATTGGAGTGTCCATATGCCAACAATCTCCCCCTTTGGCATTGATGGCAACACTCATGAGAAATTCCAAACAGATGTCCAAAAATGTGTAGACCAAAAAATTTACCAAAAAAATGAGTGACTCCCCCTGAGCATATGATCCCTATGTTTTGAATTTTCTCATCCTACTACTCCCCCTTTGGCATCAATGACAAAGGTTAGTAGAGTTTGTAGTTATACCAGTCCATAACCTCAACCTTGTAGTTGGGTAGTTATTATCTAAAAAAGATCACCCAAAATTAAGTTTATACTATCCATAAACTTTTTGCTATCTTTTATTGCGGTTTCAGTTCTCTTCATAGTGCCGGTGAGATGCTGCAATTGCTCTGCCGGTGTTTTACTTCCCGGTGTTAATGCCTCTGAGATTTCCTTCCATAGAGATGCTAGATAATCCAATCTTGGACTCAATTTGGATCTCAAGTATTTTGCCTTATTTATTATTGTCTCTTTCTCTTTCTCCTGTTTAAGTAATTCTGTCTCAAAATTTGCTAACTTATCTTCAAAAACAGATAATGAATCCAGTGAGTTGACAAAATTGTCTGCAAGCTTGTTTATCTCTTCTTGTGTCTTGCTTATCTTCTTGTCTACATCTATAGTCAGGAAGTTTGTTTTGCATGTGTCTTTGCACAGGTTTTTGTGCTCTTTTAACAAACTACACAGTTCCGGTAGAAGTGTGTCAAAATCTCTGTTACACTTCTTAATTCCTTCTTCAAAGAATTTTTGTTTCTCCTTTTCTACAATTTCCTTTACAGATTCTACCTTTATTTGCTCAATATCTCGAGAAATGTATTTACATAGTGTATCTAACTGTCCTAAAGAATATTTATTATCTATATTATAATTAGGAGCTATTGTTTTCAAAAATGGGATTGAATCATCTATTGCTTTGTAAGCTTGTGAGCTATAGTCAGTTATTTTCTTGATGGATTCAAGTAATACCTCAGTCACATTTGTTGACTTTGATGGTGACCCAACAAACTGAGTATTGGTGGAAGTGACCATGTTTGTATTGACCTCTGACAGGTCAGTTTGTGTCTGCATTTCCTTTAGCACTAGTTTTCCTGCTTCATTTCTTACCGGTGGCATCTATTCTGGAGCCTTTAGCTCTGTCGGTTTCTCTGTTTGTGCTTCAGATTCCATCTTTTTCCTTGTATTCGTTGTCGGTTGCTCTGTATTTCCTGTTACTGGAGGCTCTTTGGCTATATCTGATTTTACACTTGGGTCTTTATCAACTGTTATGTTGATCTTTTGGGTATCAACATTTATAGTGAATAGGACTTTAGGATTTGTATTTCCATCCTCTGTATCCATGCTTTTAGTTGCCTGTTGGTTTTCAGGGATTGTAATTTTTATAGGTGGAGGTAGATTATCTTTAATCTTTATGCTTGGAGGTCCACCAACTTTCCCTTTCCCTTTGTCCTTCTGATATACCTTAATAGGCTTGGGATTCCTATATTCTTCTTGTTTTTCTTTTTCAACCAAAAATATGTCCCAACCATCTTTTGTTTCCTCTGAAACCTGCCATCACTGAAATTTGTCGATGTGCAGTGGAAAAAACTACCCAGTTAGCTTGAGCTAATAGATCATCAATTTCTTTTGGGGAGTTTACCAGATATACTGCAAGTAGTTTTTCTATTTTTATTTTCTTGTCCAGTTCAATTACTCCTTACCTTCTGGCCTCAAGTCTTTTGTATAAGTCATTAGGAATTTCATTTAAGACTTGCAACAAAAACTTTTTAAACATGTCCATGTGTAATATTACACTCTCCTCAACTTGCCCTTTCTCATCAGCCAATAGGGTGTCATAAATTTTCCCTATGTTCTTCAGTTTTCCTTCCTCTGTGATCTCATTTAACAAAATTTCTTGAAGTGCCAAGTCAGTTGTTGTCTTTTTCTTTTTCTTAGGGGTCAGCTTCTTTTTAGGTGTGACCTTTCTGACTAGAGATCTCATAGCTTGTTGCTTCTGCCTTGTCCTTCTAGGTGAAGGAGTGGTTGCCGGTGAGGGATCTATTTTCCTAACAACTCTTTTAAAATTTGCTGGCATATCTCCTTCTAAGGAAGTACCTACTGGTGATAGATGAGCTTCAAGTTGTGGGTCTACCAACTCATCTTCAGTTATGCCAGTTTTCTTTAATATGTCTTCCTTTATGGCTTTTGATTGTCTGGATCCTTTTCTCACAAATGCCTTAACCTTTTTCACTCTTTTCTTTGAATGAATTTGGCTTTCTATGGTTTCAACACTACCAAATATTTCTTCTTTAGGTTCATTGGGGGCTTCCAGAAGTGCTTTGGCATAAGTTTCCACTATGCGGTCATCTATTTCATAGCCCATTTCTGTTACCCAGATTGTCTTGGGGATGACTGCTTCCATCCATATTTCATCCTTTTTGATAACAAAGCATATATCATCTTTGTATTTGTCTACAATCTTCTATGATAACCTTGTCCTTTTCTTCATTTTTGTTTTTAGTGCTTGGAAAAAGTCATGAATGATGTTTTCCTTATTGTCGCCCATGGTATTGAACAGTTCTATCAGTTGCTTTCCTACCGGTATGTCATATCCAAAATCTTTATATCCTATATCGGGAACTTGTTTTGTTATATGAAGCATTAGACACACTAACAGATTTCCAAATCTGAAGGTTCCTTTCTTATCCTTCTTTATCTTCCCAAGGTTGTCTATCAGTTCATCCTTTAGCCATTCATAGATGTCAATTTTTGCATTGTTGGTTATTATGTCATAAGCACTCTTGATGCATAAACTTGAAACTAAGTTGAGTCTATTGGCATGAGTGGATTTGTAACCTAATATCATGCTTATGAATCTCACATTTGTATCCTTTACATCATTAACCCTTAAAGATCTTTAATCAGATGTTGCACCTGTTAGGTCAATGACTAAATCATTTGAAACTTTCTTGTTTTTATCTGGTCTTTTACCGATGGTCGGTAACCCTGTGACAGCCTTTACCACTTGCTTGGTGATCTTATGAATTGTATCTGACCAGAAAAATTCTCCATGAACTCTGCTTAATACTATCCTAATCACGTCCTTAGGAAATTCTGGAATACTAAGGATTTCTGTGAATCCTAGGGTTTCAATGATTTTGTGTTCAGCTTTGATATTGCCGATATCATCACATATCTCAGTTTTGTATATGGTTTTGATTTCCTCGTCTCCTAGCTCTTCAACATTGTAGTGAATATACATTCTAGGGTCTTCAGCATATACAACACCTTTAGGGATTTAAGAGAATGCACCAAAAGTATCATCTTTCTTTGCTATTTTGGGGACCAACTGAAATACGGGCTTAGGTCTTTTAATTACTTCCACAACAGTAGGGTTCGCTATGTATTCAATTGTAGAGGAGGATGCCATGATAAAATACCTTTTTTCTATCTTGGATGAATGATTGCTTGGAGTGTGCTTGCTTCTTGCTTGAAATGCCTTAGCTCGGAAATTTTTGTGCTCTCTAAAGGTTTGAAATCACGGTGAAATGAAATGGAAGCAAAACCTTATTTTATAAGGTCTTTTTTGCTACCTACCACATTAATTGCTTGTCGGTAATGTATTAGCTTAACTTTATTTGCTGATAATGAGTGATTTTCAACTATTTTTTTTTTCTCTAACTAAGGGAATATCATTAGATTGCCAAACCCTCAAGATAATTTTCTTCAATTAGATGAAGAACTTCCTACCGGTGGAGCACTGCTCTATCCTGCTGGTGGAGGAGTATTCCCAATATTTAGATCAGCTTTTCTAATCCATTGCTTTGAGAATTCTTCCTTAACCCCTTCAACCTTTTCTTTACCTTTCAAGCTAGTACTTTTGTTGTCTACCAGTGTACCTTTACTTCTACAAAATTTAGCAATATGACCAATCTTGTTACATGCATAACAAGCTACATTATTTTTCTGAATAGCTTTCCCATAACCTATGCCTGTTTGTGTTCTGCATTGATTTGATAAATGTCCAAATCTTCCACAAACATAACATATTACATTCATTCTGCAGTTTTCAGAGTTATGACCAACTTTGTTGCATTTGGAGCATTGACCGGTGGGAGGATTGATATTCTGATAATTCCTAGATCTACATTCGTTTGCCCTATGACCATATTTATTACAGTTAAGGTATTTTCCATTGAATTTATAAGTATTAGGAGGTCTTACCGGTTTGTTGTGATCCCAAGTATTTGCAGTACTGGAGCTTTCTCCAACTTCAAATCCAATTCCAGAAGTGTCACCTTTGGGTTTTTGATTCTTCAATAAGGTACCAAGTTCTTCTGAGCTTTTCTTGAATTTTTCTTTGTTTTGATTTGCAGTTTCCAATTCCCTTTCCAAGATTTCTTTTTGTCTCATTAGTTCATTCGAGTCATTCTGAGTATGCATCAGATCTGTTTTCAACATGTCATTTTCATAGCTAAGTCTTGTGTTCTCATTTGCTGCATCACTTAGTCTCCTGGTCAATTCTTCTTCATTCTTCTTTCTGTCCTCAATCTCTTTGCAAAATCTCAAAGTCATATCCTGCATTTCATTTTTTGTTGTCATGATCTCTTGTTTCAACTTGCTTATCATATCATTAAGTGATTCCTTTTCATCATTCTCATTTTGCAATTTTTCACAAAGTTCTCTTCTCTTATTTCTTGTAACAGTAAGATTTTCTTGAAGTGCCTAAATGATATCCTGAGCTGCTTTTAAATCATCTTCTAATTTGATATTTTTCAACTTCTCTGCATCATAGTCAGTAAGAGCTCCTTCAAGTTGCTTCATCAGATTTTCCATTTTTACCGGTGTCAAGATCTTCCTCAAGCTATTAGGCTTCTGAAAATAGAGGACTAGGCTCTAATACCAATTGTTAGGGTTCCCACGGATATTGAGAGGGGGGGGTGAATCAGTATCTAACCGGTAATGTAATTTTCTTAAGACAAAACATGCAGAACATAAAGTAACAGTATACCGGTATGCAAGAATTAATGTAATTAATAGAATCAAAAACATCCACATGAAAAGAACACCATAACACAAGATGTTTAACGAGGAAACCTGGTGTGGGAAAAACCTCGGTGGGATTTCTGACCCACAATATTCACTTACTGGCCAATAAGAGAATATTACTTACAATAGGGGCCTGCACATGCAGGAAGGCCAACTGCCTAGAGCACATTGCACAGTAAGAAGTCACACTGACTTACAATGAGGATTAAGTTAATCCAATATTTTGTACTACTTTACAATAGCATCTTCAATGCCAGGTTCAGTACCGGTTCTTGCTCTGTTCTTTACATATACCCTTGACCTATAATTCGCACATTAGGTCTGCCTAATAATTTTTTTTATGCTCCCCTTCTTATTTTTTTTCAAATGTCTATAATGATCTCCTTTATATACAAGAGTCATTTTACAATTTTCCAAGTTGGCTTATAATAATAAACAAAATATTACATATCAAAAATCCTATCGGCCTCTGTGCCGGTGCCAGTGTAGAGTGGTCTTGCTGATGCCAGTGCACTGTCTTGCTTGAATAATGCTTTGCCAGTAGAATGTCTTGCTGGTGCCATAGGATTGCAAGGTTGCCATCAATGACAAAACCTTCAATCACACACAATGTCTCATTGGAGTGTCCATATGCCAACAAGGGGTACCTTCAATCCATTGAATATCTCCAATACCGGGGAAATGATTTTGGAAATAGAAGAACAATCCCAAAATCAATTGACCAAATTTGAATCTAATCTTCTTATATTTCTTCATAGCTTCTAGATTCACCATCAGTTGACTTCTTAGTGCCTCTTCTAGGTCATAGTCAACATTCTCCTTTACCATCCAATAGGCAGTATGAATAGCTGATGTCGATATGTTGTTTATTCTACTAGAATAGTAAATTCTATATCCGATCACTATGGAGGCATATTTCATAGCCAGATCATTGATGTTATTTATCGTCATGGCTCTACCATCCCATCTTGATCTTGTCAACTTCTTAACATCATTCTTGGCTACTGATTTAAGTAAGGATACTTCACCGGTTGAGAAGAATCCAGTTACTACATGAATGACCTCATTAGTTATTTTATGCAGTCGATCCAACCACATAAATTGACCATTAATGTGACTCAAAAAAAATCTAACTAACTCATTATTGTTCAACCCAACAATAAGAATAATAGCTCTAGTCGAAGTCTCAACTCAAAGTTTGGACATTCACTTGGCAAAGTCACTATTTCTATATCTAGTGTTCATTTGATTATCAACCCATTGACATAATACTTGAAATGGGTCTGCACTATATATGCACTAAGTTCCTGCAATAGCTACTTTGCATTACTGCAGCAACTAGCATCATGTGGAAAAGATAAGCAAGAATTGAAACTATTGAAAGGCTACATGAAAACTTCTGCATTAACATAAATTCATTCAAGCAATATTGGCTAAGTTCAATGCTGATAAACAAAAATTACTCTATTTTGGTTTGGATGTAGGAATAGTTAGTGGATCTGTTTCCAATGGCTATAGGAACTGTCAATGCAAGAACATCTATTGCAGCTAAAGAAGAAAATTAATCTTAACAAAGCCACCGGAACACACACCAAGTGGGCCCCCTTGGATGAGTGATTCTAGGCTTCCCAAAAACAACTCTAGGTGCTCAGAATAACATATTTTTATTCATTATTCTTCAGAAGTCATTACATGATTCAACATAAAAAGAAACTCAAAAGCACTTGTAACTTTATTTCCAAAATCCTTTGCTCTGCTTTCTCTCTTTTTTTTCTAACCTCTGAGAAGAGATGAAGAGCTTATTTTAAAAGAAAACATCTACTTTAAAAAACATAGATCACGTCGAAGAGAAGAGGTGGATAACTAATCGACAAAGGTGATAGCTGGAGTTAAGCTATAGAAAATGTGGATCTAAACCGAACCACAGTCATAAGATACTGTAATGGTATTTAGAACATACTCTAGCATTCCTTACACTCTTCAACATCTCTGTTGTTCGATCTTCCAGCCATCTCCTTGAATATCTCTTCCTACAACTGGCATGATAGGAGAGCTTCTACCACAACATCATTTATTCCTTGCACTTCAAAAGAAATAACATACAAGAATATACATACATATTTTAATTAATCAAGACATCTATTAATTTCACACATGATATTGCCTTAAACAATCTGCATGGAAACAAGAATGAATAACATGGCTGTAGGAATAAACTGGCAAAGACAAAACATGTTTTTTAATAGGTTCAGGGTAACATCTGAAACACATATAGTAAACTTTTGATACATCATTACTATTATGTAAATCAAATATGACAAAAGGTTAAGAGTTCTAAGGATAAAAATATGCCAATGTCTCAACTCATCATGCCCCCAATTTTAAGGTCTTGCTGATCCTCCAGCAAGAGGAAAATTTTTGATTCTTGCACTAACTCTTAGGTCACCAATGGTTCCTTGCCTTGTTCCTCCTAAAGCTAAATTCTAGTAAAAACCTTTCATCTTTTCCAACCTGGACCATCTGGCCTCTTTTGTAACTGCTTCATAGGGCTTATCTATAGTCTTACCTCCCAATAATGGCCACATAAGAATAGGAGGGTGAAAGAACAAAGGTAACCAGTTATTGGTTTTCACTCTACCTAGTTGTATATATTTAGGGGCTCTTTGCATAGCTGCATGGAAATTTGGTAGTGAATGAGGTTCTCCCTGTTTCAATTCTTCTGGCAAATTATTCTAGTGCTGAGTTAAGCCATCAATTGTAGTTGCACTTTCATTTTGAACTAAATGCTCATATGCTTGGAATATTTCTTCCCTCATCGGCAGCACTAGATTCCTATCATCTTGCCTTACCAGTAGCTTCTGCCATTCATAACAAAGAACTCTTGGCTCTTTTGCTTCCTTCCTCAATGGCAATGGACAATAAAATTTGAAATCCTTGTGTGCTCTGTCTTGTGCCCCCATGCTGATCTCATTTTGAATCCATGACATTAAAGCCTTTATGTAGATATCACCAATGTATAACAAGGGATTCCACTCACTATCAGAAGCTACTGCATATTTATGCAAATAAAGCTAACACAACAAATTTTTCACAGTTGCTGGGGAAGTCTGGTAAGAATCATAAAATTCCTCAGGAGTTTCTAAAGAGGGGCTAAGGTCCCTAACAATGCGGTTCAATTTGAAATTTAATTACTGCTCCCTTAAATGCAGAGCGTAAAACCTTGGTGGTGCCCTACATTGCATCAATTCAGGGACCATACTAGTGATTGTATCAGCTTTAACCTCTAATTCTTCAATTTCCCTTTGTTGTTTGTTAATAATCCCCTGTAATCTAGTCCTCTCTATTTCCCATTGCCTATAAAATGTTAACACAATAGATAAACTACTTAAGGATGATGGAGGTCTAATAACTGTTAGGAATCTCTTCAACATGTGCCTCAAGCTACTCTGCCACATATGCCAAATTTGAGAGTCTATCAACATCATCTTCCTTCTGAGTTTCAACATCTGTAGGGCTCCCTTCTTCTGATGTTTCCACTGAAATAACCTATTTCAGGCAGCATGGTTGGATTGTTTACTTTCTGAAAATAAGGGATTATAATGAAGAAATTTCCTCAGAGTTTATGCATTCATTCAATGAAGGAGAGGCTATTATCAAAGGATTAAGGGTCATTGCTATAGAGCAGCAGATAGCTGAAGTTATAGGGTTGCCGCAGGAAGGAGAATTGTTTCCAGAATCAAAAGATGTCAGAAGTGCTAGAACATAATTTACACTTCCCACAAATAGACCTCTAACAGTGGACAAGCAAGGAACTAGGAGGGTTTCTCTTGTAGCAGAGTGGACCCAAGTGGCTTTATATGTAATGAAGTACATTACTTGCAAAGGGAGGTATTCAAATTTACATTCACCCCATTTCAAATTGCTTAGTCATTTACAGCATGGCTCGAGAGTGAATGCTCCTAATTTTCTATACCACCTCATTTCCATAAGTGCCAAAGAAACACAGAAGAATGGAAATCATTCTATCAGCCATCATGGTTTGATTAAATTGCTAGTAGAATGTTCTCTTAGGGATGTTTCACAGATGGAATGGGGGGTATTTAAAGACATATTGCAATTTAGGGTTGACGATGCTCCTGTTGCAGATGAGCCAATAGTTGAAAAAGAAAATATTAAAGAACCCTCTTCTCCTATATTTTCTGTAGAGAATGAATCTCCTACCGTTGAAGGAGCTATTATTGTTACGGAGAAAGAGATGACTGAGACAAGCATTGAGCAGCCCTCCACTTCTTTTCATAAAGAAGTGACATCTTCTAAAAGAAAAGGGAAAGAATTGGAAATAATTGATGCAGATGATGAACCTATGGTTCAGCTATAGGCAACTCAAGTTTCTCTTGCAACCAAGAGGTGTAGGTCAAAAAGAAATACTCATGCAACAAAGCCATAGGTAGAAACCATTCCTGTAGACAATCCAAAGGTTTATGTGAGATGGACTCAGAGAAAAACCCAGAAGGCTCATCCAGCAGGTGATCCAACAGAGGTTATTTCAGTGGAAACATCAGAAGAAGGGATCCCCACAGATGTTGAAACTCAGAAGGAAGATGATGTTGATGTTAGGTCCCGGAGACAACTGAAAGGGGGGTTTGAATCAGTTGTCTAATTAATTCAAACCAAAAACAACTCAACCAACTTAATGCTTAATACCGGTAAACTAGTTAAGTATGCCGGTAGACAGTGTTAACAGTTAATTGCTATACCGATAAAGATTAATGCATGAAACATAAGCACAAAGTCATCCACAACACATAACACCAATATTTGTATGTGGAAACCCTGTAAGGGGAAAAACCACGGTGGGAAACCTTACCCACAATCAGATGATACTAATGCAGATGGTAAGTGTACATAAATGGGGTCTGCACATGCAGAAAGGCCAACAGCCTAGAGCTCACTGCTCAATCACAGAATGGGAGTCACACTGACTACAGTTGGATGGTTAAATCCAATAAGAATGTACTGCACAAAATAGCATCTTCATATGTTGGATTCAGTACTAGTGTAATGCTGATATGCTTCCACAAAAACCTAGCTTCACCTTCAAATGATGTCTTCGTGTATAGCTCTGCTTAATCTCGCATATACCTTCACTTAATTCTTTTTCGCATTCCACATTCGATCTTACAAATAAGATCTTACATTTATACCGTAACCTAAGACCAATTTTAGTAGGTCATCTCTACAAGATATTACAATAAAAACATTTTACAAACAATATATTATCCGATGCAATAACCGATTAAACATGTTAGCTTAAAGCATTTACAACAATAATAAATCATCTCCATAGCATGCCATGCTGATCTGGAAAAGATAAACCTTCTAGTGTAACCCTAGGTAACCCTGGACCCATTTGTCGGTAAAAGCAAATATGCAAATATGATTATACCAATGATTAATTCTTCAAAACAAAATGTCCAGATGATGTCTTCGACATTACCAAGTTTCTTCCATATCATTCCAAGTGCTGGTGATCATTATATCCTACTTGTGAACCATATACCAGTAACTGTGCAATAGTTACTTGCTTGCCGATGAATGCTACTGGATCTCCAAAGTGCTAGTGTTTTAGTAGGTGTTGACATCAATGACAGAACCATACCAAAATACCAACAATCTCCCCCTTTGGCATTGACGACAACACAAGATGGAAAAACCATCAAATTGCCAAAATAGAAATGCCAAAAACCAAAAACCAACAATCTCTCCAAAAAGATCATAACCAGAATACAGAGAGTAATAGTCTCTCTCAAACAACAATCTCTCCCTCTGGGATCAACATGTGTTATCCAAAGTTCTCTTAAAAGATAATGTGTTTTGCAATAGATATCTCTCCCCCTTTGACATCAAATGCCAAAGTTATAATAATAAAACCAAGTTCATATACAAAATACCAATCAATTCTATATACCAACTACTCCCCCTGAGAAGTAGCTTCTTCATCAAAGACTGGAGTAAAAGATTTGTCTTTTAATTCTGTCGGTTGATGACAATCATCAACTATCTAAGTCTCTACCAGTGGTGGTATGACTCCAAGCTGATCTCTGAGATATTCAAAAGTCTCCTTAGGCAAAGGTTTTGTGAAAATATCTGCAAGTTGTTCTTTAGTATTCACATAAACCAGTTTTATCTCTTTTTCTTCAACTTTTTCTCTTAGAAAATTTAGTTTGATAGAAACATGTTTTGTTTTAGAATGTAATACCAGATTCTTAGATATATCAATTGTTGTAGTGTTATCAAAATATATAGTAATAGGTTCCTTGCATTTTACCTTTATGTCTTTCAACATTTGCTTAAGCCATAGTACCTGTGTACAGTTAGTTGCTGCTGCAACATATTCTGATTCTACTATTGATAAAGATGTACAACTCTATTTCTTACTCAACCAAGAAACTAATCTCTTTCCAAGAAAGAATGCTTCGCCGATGGTGCTTTTTCTATCATCCACATCTCCTACCCAATTTGCATCTGTGTATGCACATAGATCAAAATTTTCATCTCTAGGATACCATAATCCAAGATTTGCAGTGCCTTGTAAGTACCGGAAAATCTTTTTTACTACTGATTCATGATTTTCTCTAGGATTATTTTGAAATCTAGAAATAATACATATTGAATTCATAATATTAGGTCTGGTTTGTGTCAAATACAGTAAACCTCCTATCATAGATTTGTATCTAGTTGGATTAACAGGTGTAGATTCATCCCTTTGAGATAATTTGTCATTTGTAGTCATAGGTGTGCTTACCGGTTCAGAGTTCTCCATCCCAAATTTCTTTAGTAACTCTTTCAAGTACTTGGATTGACTCAAAAATATACCTTTGTCAATCTACGAAATCTGCAATCCTAAAAAGAATTTTATTTCTCCAATCATAGACATTTCAAATTCTTGTTGCATTTTAATAGAAAATTCTTTACATAATCCATCTTCTCCTCCAAAGATTATATCATCAACAAATACTTCTATAATCAAGATATCATCATTAGTTATTTTGTAATATAAATTGATGTCTGCATTTCCTTTAGTAAAACCAATCTTTAAAAGATACTTATCCAACCTTGCATACCAAGCTCTTGGGGCTTGTTTCAATCCATACAGAACTTTTCTTAACCTGCAAACCATATTATTGTCATCTGTCAAAGAAAATCCATCAGGTTGTTCAATATAGACTTCCTCTTCAAGATCTCCATTCAACAATGCACATTTAATATCCATTTGATAAACTTTGTAGTTCTTGTGAGCTACAAAAGCCAAGAATAATCTGACAGCCTCAATTCTTTCTACTGGTGCAAAGGTTTCATTGTAATCAACTCCTTCTTTCTAAGAATATCCCTTACACACTAGTCTTGCTTTATTTCTGACAGCCTTACCATCTTCATTAAGTTTGTTTCTAAATACCCATTTGGTTCCAATTACATTTTTATCTTTAGGTCAGGGAACTAATGTCCAAGTATTATTTTTCTCAATTTGTTCTAATTCTTCTTCCATAGCTTTAATCCAAAATTTATCTTCACATGCCTCATTAACAGATGATGGTTCAATTTGTGAAATAAAACATACCTCTTCATTTGCCAATCTTCCTCTTGTCATAACTCTTTTAAATTTGTTTCCAATTATTTGATCTTCAGAATGATTCAATTTTACATACCGGGGTGTCTTAGTTTGTTGTTGTTCTTCAATTGCTATGGAATCCTCTGATGGTACCGGGGTAACTGGATCTTCATTCTGTACTGGTAGATTTAGTGTAGGTTCTGATGCTCTGCAAAAAGGATTAGAAAATCTGTTTGATGGCAACACACACAAGAGCACAAGAAACAAACGTTAGTGTTAGCAACAAAAGATTATCCTAAACAGGCATATCAAGAGAGATATTAAGAATGAAATAGAAAGCATATAAACATAGAATAAAATAGCTAATCAAGATGCTCATAGTTGCTCCTCCCTTGTTCCTCTCCTCTCCAAGTCCCAAATGAGTGTAGCTCTCAGCTTTTAGCACTAGCCATGGATGCCATATGGAGATTCAAGATGGTTGAATATGATAAGCAAATACTATGCAAGAGTAGATAGTGATGCTATGAAAAAGCTCTATGCTAATGCCAGTATAACAACAATACTCTAATGCTTCTTTCTTTGCTTGAGGAGAAGGGTTCTATTTATAGAAGAAATGGGGAAATGAAGGGTTAAGATTGAGCAATCTTAACAAGGGTTAGGATTGAAAGATATTCAATCCATGTGAGACTTTCAACCCAATCCCATGTTGACAAGTGTCACCATGAGGAGGCTTGAGAGGAGAGATAAGGAGCATTAAATGCTTGAGGGGACATGATGGTTACCCTAGTCAAAGAAATAAATGCTTTGAAGAGACACATGGGTTACATGAGGGTTAAGTTAGGGGTCAAAGTCCTTAACCATGGGTGCAAGTGGAATTAACCATTAATGGTCATGTAAGAGCCATAAGTGGTTGGGAAGACTTTAGAGGTTAATTTGTTGAACACACAAAGCATTAATTGCTTTTCAAAGACTTTGGAGTCTTTGAGAAGTGACTCCAATTTGCTTAGGAATGTGACAATATTTAGGGGATGGATTAGGTTAATTAGGAAAGGTTTAGAAGAATCTAGAAGGGGTTTAGGCATGCAAGTGGGAGAAATTTTGGTATTTTCAATTAAAATAAAATCATTTATTTCAATTAAATGGTGTAATTTGCATTTGGATAAATATTCAAATAAATATTAATTTATTTAAATGAGAAAAAGGAAGATAAAGCATTAAAATGCTTGAAGACTTTGAGGGAAACCATTAAAGGCTTGAAGACTTTAAGGAAAACCATTAAAGTCTTAAGAAGACTTTAAGGGAAGCCATTAAGTTTGAAGACTTTAAAGCCATCAAGTTTGAAGACTTTAAGGGAAACCATTAAAGGTTTCAAGTGGGTGAGGATAAATAGGATTTTAAATAAATAATTTATTTAAAATAGTTGTGCAACTTACTTTAGTAGAAAAATACAAGTGGGTGGAGGATAAAGGTGATTTAAATTAATTATTTATTTAAAATAATTGTGCAACTTGCTTTTGTAGGAAAATACAAGTGGGTGGAGGATAAAGGTGATTTAAATAAATGTTAATTTATTTAAATGTGAGAGGTGGGATTTTGGGGGATTTAAATAAATATTAATTTATTTAAATGTGAGAGAAGATTTAATTAAACAAATATGATTTATTTATTTAATTAATGGTCTGAATTTGGTTAAGTGAATTAAATCAAATAAATTGAATAATTTATTTAATTAATAGGAGAAGAGGGTTAAGATGAATTAATTAAATATTAATTTAATTAATTATTAATTGATGGTTAAATAATCAAATAAATACTAAGTATTGATTTAATTAAGTGGACAGATTTATGTGACTACAGGTTCATTTGTCACAATTTCTGTTGCCGGTTCAGAGTCTATATACCTTGAAGTTCCTCTAAATTGTTCATCAATTTTTACATTTGTACTCTCAACAATTTTCTGCAATCTCTTGTTAAAACATCTATATGCCTTGCTCTTAGATGAATAACCAAGAAATATTCCTTCATCACTTCTAGGATCAAATTTGCCAATATACTCATCTCTTCTAATATAACACTTACTTCCAAAAATTCTGAAATACTTAAGAGTAGGAGTATTACCAAACCATAGTTCATGAGGGGTCTTACCTGTTTCACCTTTAATGTGAACTTTGTTGAATGTATAGACCGCTGTGCTAACTACTTCTCTCCAATATACATGTGGTAAATTTGCTTCAGATAACATACTTCTTGTTGCATCCAAGATAGTTTTGTTTTTCCTTTCAACAACTCCATTCTGCTATGGTGTTCGAGGTGCTGATAGTTGTCTTCTGGTTCCATTCACTTCACAGAATGTATTAAAGTCCTTATATGTGAATTATCCTCCTTGATCAGATCTTAAACATTTGATTTTCTTACCGGTATCATTTTCAACCATTGCTTTGAATAGTTTGAACTTTCCAAGTGCTTCTGATTTTTCTCTAAGAAAAGTAACCCAACACATTCTAGAATAATCATCAATAATTAGCATGAAATATCTATCACCTTGTAAGCTTTTAGTTCTAGCTGGACCACATAAATCAGTGTGAATCAAATCAAGAGCATTATTGGATTTTTCTAGAATACTTTTGAAACTCGCTCTAACTTGTTTTCCAAATTGACATTCCTTACATATTGTATTCTGAGGTTTCATAATTTTAGGTAGATCTCTAACTGCCTTAGAAGTACTGATCTTTACCATGCAATCAAAGTTTACATGACACAGTCTTTTATGCCATAACCAACTTTCATCTATATGTGCAATCAAGCATGCCTTTTCACTGTTACTCAAATGAAAGATATTACCTCTAGTCTGATTACTGGTTGCAATTTCTAAACCAGTTCTATTCACGATTTTGCATTTTCCATTTTTAAATTGTAACTGAAAACCTTTCACAACTAATTGACCAACACTTAAAAGATTACGCTTTAATCCTTCAACATAGTAGACATTGTCAGTGTTATGCTTACCATCAAGAGATATTATACCCTTACCTTTGATTGAACAGGCTTTGTCATCTCCAAATCTTACTAAACCTCCATTGTATTCTTGAAAGTTCAAGAATTTTCCTTTGCCTCCTGTCATATGATGTGAGCATCTTGTGTCAATGATCCTTTCATCCTTTACTTCAAATTTAGCTGCTAGGGCTTGTTCTATCAGTTGAGCAGTAGGTGCTGGTTGATCTTCTATTATAGCAACAAAAACCCATCCATTGTCTACTGGATCCTCATCAGAATCATCAATCACACATTCATCGGCAATGTAACAAGATTTGTCTTTGTTCTTAAATCTGTATCTCTGATATTCAGGATTAGCCTTGTATGTTCTTCTAGCTTCTTCTCTTAGTCTAGCATGTCTATCAGGGCATCTCGAAGCCATATGACCAATCTTATTATAGTTAAAACATTTAAAGGGTGCTTTACCTTCATACTTACTTCCAACTAAACCTTTAGGCATTTTCCTTACAAATATTGCTTCAAG
Organism: Cryptomeria japonica; assembly: GCF_030272615.1. Taxonomy (NCBI): domain Eukaryota; kingdom Viridiplantae; phylum Streptophyta; class Pinopsida; order Cupressales; family Cupressaceae; genus Cryptomeria; species Cryptomeria japonica. Next base: position 469,953,066 of record NC_081410.1, read on the forward strand.
TTCTTCAAGTTGTTCATTCTCCTTCCTAGTTTCTTCAAGTTCTCTTGCATAAAAGGCTTTCCAATCTGATTTGTCAAATGATGGAGTAGATGATGTTGATGCTTTAAAGGCCAAATCTGTCTTTATAGTAGCAACAGGACCAAATTCCTCAATTTCAAAAGCTGAAAGTTTTCCAATCAATGTATCCCTAGTTACTGATGTATTAGGCATTGTTCTTAGCTCATTTGTAGCAGTAACCTTCATTTTATATGCTGGTGGCAATCCTCTTAAGATTTTTGAAACAATTTTATCCTCACTCAAGGTTCCTCCACAACATTTAATACCCAAAACAATTTCATTTACTCTTTCCATAAAAGCAAAAATCATTTCATCTTCTTCCATCTTCAGATGTTCATACCTGACTTGGAAGCTTTCAAGTTTTGCAATCTTGACTATGGAATATCCTTCATTCAGTATTTCCAAATGATCCCAAATAGCTTTAGCAGTAGACCTATCTGATAATCCCATGATTTGTTGATCTGATAAAGTGCTCAGAAGTGCTTCTCTTGCTTTGCAATCATTCTCCTCATCTTTAGGTAAGGTAGTTGGAGCAATCTAACCAACTACAACAGCAATATAACCATTCTTTGTAACTTCCTAGATGTCTTTACCAATGCAATTTAGATGTGTCTCCATTTTGATCTTCCATATCCCATAGTTGGTTCCATCAAGTTTAGGACTGGCCTTCCTAAAATAATTAGTAGTCATTGGATCTCCTCAAGTTGTTAAACTTTTGCAAAAAGAGGACTAAGCTCTGATACCAATTGTTAGGTCCTAGAGACAACTGAGAGGGGGGGCGGGGTGAATCAGTTGTCTAATAAATTCAAACCAAAAACAACTCAACCAACTTAATGCTTAATATCGGTAAACCAGTTAAGTATGCCGGTAGATAGTGTTAATAGTTAATTTCTATATCGGTAAAGATTAATGCATGAAACATAAGCACAAAGTCATCCACAACACATAACACCAATATTTGTATGTGGAAACACTGTAAGGGGAAAAACCATGGTGGGAAACCTTATTCATAATCAGATGATACTACTGCAGATAGTAAGTGTACATAAATGGGGTATGCACATGCAAAAAGGCCAACAGCCTAGAGATCACTGCTCAATCATAGAATGAGAGTCACACTGACTACAGTTGGATGGTTAAATCCAATAAGAATGTACTGCACAAAATAGCATCTTCATATGCTAGATTCAGTACCGGTGTAATGCTGATATGCTTCCACAAAAACCTAGCTTCACCTTCAAATGATGTCTTCATGTATAGCTCTTCTTAATCTTGCATATACCTTCACTTAATTCTTTTTCGCATTCCACATTCGATCTTATAAATAAGATCTTACATTTATACCATAACCTAAGACCAATTTTAGTAGGTCGGCTCTACAAGATATTACAATAAAAACATTTTACAAACAATATATTATCCGATGCAATAATCTATTAAACATGTCATCTTAAAGAATTTACAATAATAATAAATCATCTCCATAGCATGCCATGCTGATCTGGAAAAGATAAACCTGTCGGTGTAACCCTAGGTAACCCTAGACCTATTTGCCGGTAAAAGCAAATATGCAAATATGATTATACCAATGATTAATTCTTCAAAACAAAGTGTCCACATGATGTCTTCGACATTACCAAGTTTCTTCCATATCATTCCAAGTGTTGGTGATCATTGTATCCTGTCAGTGAACCATATACCAGTAACTGTGCAATAGTTACTTGCTTGCCAGTGAATGTTGTTGGATCTCCAAAGTGCTAGTGTTTTAGTAGGTGTTGACATCAATGAGAAAACCATACCAAAATACCAATAGTTGATAGACTTTCAAATCAGGCATATGTGGCAAAGCAGCTTGAGGAACCTGTTGAAGAGATTCCATAGCCTAATGTAATAGCTATTAGACCTCCATCATCCCTAAGCAGTTTATCTATTACATTAATATTTTATAGGAAATGGGAAATAGAGAGGGCTAGATTACAGGGTATTATTGACAAACAACAAAGGGAAATTGAAAAGAGGGATAATAAAATTGAATAATTAGAGGCTAAAGTTGATACAATCACTAGTATGGTCCCCGAATTGATGCAATGTAGGTCACCACCAAGAGTTTATGCTTTGTATTTAAGGGAGTAGTATTTAAACTTCAAATTGAACAGCATTGTCGGGGACCTTAGCCCCTATTTAGAAACCTCTGACAAATTTTATGATGCTTACCAGACTTCCCCAGTAGCTGTGAAAAATTTGTTCAACCCAACAATAAGAATATTAACTCTAGTTCAAGTCTCAACCCGAAGTTTGGATATTCACTTGGTAAAGTCACTATTTTTATAGCTAGTGTTCATTTGATTGTCAACCCAGGGATGTAATACTTGAAATGGGTCAGCACTATATATGCACTAAGTTCCTGCAATAGCTACTTTGCATTACTGCAGCAACTAACATTATGCAAAAAAGATAAGCAAGAATTGAAACTATTGAAAGGCTACAGGAAAACTTCTGCATTAACATAAATTCATTCAAGCAATACTGGCTAAGTTCAATGCTGATAAATAGAAATTACTCTATTTTGGTTTGTCTATAGGAACAGTCAGTGGATCTGTTTCCAATGGATGCAGGAACAATCAATGCAAGAACATCTACTATAGCTAAAGAAGAAAACTAATCTTAACAAAGGCACAAGAACACTCACCAAGTGGGCCCCCTTGGATGAGTGATTTCAGGCTTCCCAAAAACAACTCTAAGTGCTCAGGGTAACATATTTTTATTCATTGTTCTTCGAAAGTCATTATATGATTCAACATAAAAAGAAACTCAAAAACACTTCTAACTTTATTTCCAAAATCCTCTACTCTGCTTTCTCTCTATTTTTTCTAACCTCTGAGAAGAGTTGAAGAGCTTATTTTAAAAGAAAACATCTACTTTAAACAAGATAGATCACGGAGAAGAGAAAAGGTGGATAACTAATCGAGAAAGGAGATAGCTGGAGTTAAGCTACAGAAAATGCGGATCTAAACCGAACCACAGTCATAACATATTGTGGTGGTATTTACAATACTAATGTCCACTTGAGTTAGCCATCAGTAGTATCGCGTGATTACTTCTCCTCTGTCATTCCTTACACTCTTCAGCATCTCTTTTGTTCGATCTTTCAGTCATCTCCTTGAATATCTCTTCCTGCATCTGGCATGATAGGAGAGCTTCCACTACAATATCATTTATTCCCTACACTTCAAAAGAAATAATATACAAGAACATACATACACATTTTAATTAATCAGGACATCTATTAATTTCACACATGATGTTGCCTTAAACAATCTGCATGGCAACAGGAATGAATAACATGACTACAGAAATAAACTAGCAAAGACAAAACATGTTTTAACAAGTTCAGGCTAACATCTAAAACACATATAGTAAACTTTTGATACATCATTACTGTTAGGAATCCCAAAGATACTGAGAGGGGGGGGGGGTGAATCAATATCTAACCGGTTTATAGAATTTCTTAGCTTAAAACATGCAGAACATATTATAACAGTATACCAGTATGCAAGAAATAATGTAATAAATAGAATTAAGAACATCCAAATGAAAAGCACACCATGACACAAGGATTTAACGAGGAAACCCAGTGTGGGAAAAACCTCGGTGGGATTTGTGACCCACAATATTCACTCACTGGCCAATAAGAGAATAATACTTATAATAGGGGCCTGCACATGCAGGAAGGCCAACTGCCTAGAGCTCACTACTCAATGGGAAGTCGCATTGACTTACAATGAGGATTATACAAATCCAATATCTTGTACTGCTTTACATTAGCATCTATAATGCCTGATCCAGTACCGGTTGCTACTCCGCTTCTTACATAAACCCTTAGCCTATATTTCGCATAATAGGTCTGCCTAATATTTTCCTTATCACTTACTTCTCTTCTCTTCAAATGTCTACAATGATCTCTTTTATATAGAAGAGTCATTTTACAATATGCCAAGTCATCTTACAAAATAATAAACAAAATATAATATAACAAAATCATGTCGGCCTCTGTGCCGGTATACTTCCTTTCTTCTGTGCCGGTGCCGGCGTCCTGAGTGTCGGTGTAGAGTGCGATCTGCTGATGCTGGTATAATGCCTTTGCTGGTGCCATAGGATTGCAAGGTTGCCATCAATGACAAAACCTTCAATCACATACAATGTCTCATTGGAGTGTGCATATGCCAACAATCTCCCCCTTTGGCATTGATGGCAACACTCATGAGAAATTTCAAAAATGTATCCAAAAATGTGAAGTCCAAAAATATTACCAAAAATGTGTGTGCTCCCCCTGAGCATATGATTCCTGTGATATTGAATTTTCTCATCCCACTACTCCCCCTTTGGCATGAATGACAAAGGTTGTCAAGATGTCAGTAGAGTTTGTAGTTTCAACCTTGTAACTGGGTGGTTACAATTTGAAAAAGATCTCCCAAAATCAAGTTTATACTATCCATAAACTTCTTGCTATCCTTTATTGTTGTCTCTGTTCTCTTCACTATACCGGTGAGATGCTGCAAATGCTCTGTCAGTGTTTTTTGTCCTTGTATTATTGCCTCAGATACTTCCTTCTATAGTGATGCTAGATATTCCAATCTTGGACTTAGTTTTGATCTCAAATGTTTTGCCTTATTCACTATTCTTTCTCTCTCTCTTTCCAATTTAAGTAATTCTTCTTCAAAATTTGTTATCTTTTCCTCAAAAACTGATAGTGTATCAGGTGAGTTAACAAAATTATCTGCAAGTTTATTGATCTCATTCTGTATCTTGCTCATCTTTTTGTCTATATCTACAGTCAAAGAGTTTGTCTTACAGGTGTCTTTGTACAGAGTTTTGTACTCTTTCAATAAATTACATAATTCTGGTAGAAGTGTGTCAAAATCTCTGTTACACTTCTTTATTTGCTGCTCAAAGAATTTCTATTTTTCAATTTCTACTTTATCCTTCAATGACTCTTCCTTTATTTTCTCAATGTTTTCTATGATATATTTACACAGTGTATCAAGTTGTCCTAAAGAATCTTTATTGTCTATATTATAGTTAGGAGCAATTACCTTCAAAAATTGGTATGGTATCATCAATTGCCTTGTAAGCTTGTGAGTTGCAGTCGGTTATCTTCTTGACTGAATCTAGTAGTACCTCAGTCACATTAGTTGATTTGTAGCCTGATGATGAACCAACATTCTATGTATCAGTGGAAATAACCAAGCTTGTATTGACCTCTTGTAGGTTTGTTTGTGTCTCCATTTCTTTAAGCAATGGTTTTTCTATTTCACTAGTTGCCGGTGGCACTGTTTCCTTATGTACCTATTCCTATTGCTATTGTTTTTGTTCTAGAGCCTTTTTCTCTATTTGTTTCTCTGTCTCAGTCTGAATCTCTACCTTTTTCTCTTTATCTTTTGCCGATTTCTCCTGTGTGTTATCAGTTTCCTCAACTACTAGAGGCTCACTAGCCATATCAGTCTTATCAGTTGTATCTTTGTCTACGACTATGTTGGTCTTTTGAGTATCAACATCCACAGTATATAAGACTTCAGAACTAGGATTGCCATCCTCTACATCCATACTCTCAGCCGCCAGTTGATCTTCTATAGCTATTGTTTTTACCATTGGAGTAATCAAAGGAGGTGGGGGTAAGCTATCTCTAACTTTGATACTAGGTGGTCCACCAACTTTACCTTTACCTTTGTCTCTGTCTTTCTGATAAACTTTTATGGGTTTGGGGTTCCTATATTCTTCCTATTTTTCTTTTTCAACTAGGAATATATCCCATCCATTTTCTATTTCCTCAGTCACCTCATTAACTCTTCCTACCATTAAAGCAATGTGCCGATGTCTAGTAGAAAATACTGACCGGTTGGCTTCAACAATTAAATCATCAATCTCTTTAGGTGAGTTCACTAGATAAACAACTAGTAACTTTTCTATTTTGATTTTCTTATCAAGTTCTATTACTGCTTGTCTCCTTGCCTCTAGTAATTTGAACAGATCAAAATATGACAAAAGCTTAAGAGTTCTAAGGATAAAAATATGCTAATGTCTCAACTCATCAATTATCAAAGTCATTAATGAAGTTGACTGCATGATGGAACCCTTTCTCAGTGACACTTTTAAACTATTCTTTCAATATGCCCTTGTTATCACACAATGATCTATATTGTTCATGAATGAATGATATATCCATGTCCTCTAGTTTGCAGTGATAAAATGATCTAACATCCTTGACATGCAAAACTCCATACGGTACACTAGATAGGGCGCCAACAAGGTTTGTTTTCTCTGATTTGTAAGGATGTCATTTAAAATCCAGTCGTGGCCTCTTGGTCATGTCAACTAGATGCAGAGTATCCATACTACACTATGCAAAAATTTGAAGCAAAGAGTAAGATTCACTGATAAATACCTTTCCTTCTTCTGAACTAGGGTTACACATTGTCAAAAACTTCAACATTGTTCACTGATTCATAATGAACTTCTGATCACTTCAGATCTCTTCTAGACACACTGAATGCTGCAATCACAAACTTTCCTCTTCTCTGCTTGCTCACCAAATGCTCTAAAGATCACAATGTGTAAAATGAAATTCAAAATGTTCCTTTTATTTTCTTTCAAACTACTACATTAAATTCTACTGACAAAACCCTAAAATACCTTAAAACACTCTAAAGATATTACCGGTTGCAAAACTGTATGTCATTTATTGGTTATGATCCAAAAACACATCAAAACATCAAAATGCATCAGAATATGCAAATTCAACTTATAGCACTTTATCCAAGGGTTCATCTCAAGATTTGACATTATGTACACCCCAAGTTGTAAAAATAATTTAGTTTGTCGGTGATGGATTCTCCACATTAGGTGAAGAATTGGATTCCTCAGATGTTTTTTAATCACGTTTCTTCTTCCAACTTTTATCATCTGAGCTCTGGTTTCTTCAATATCAACTTTTTGCTTTCCTTTCTAGTCTGCACGATGATTCACTAGTTGGTTCTTCTGTGTTCTCTAAAACTTGGCAATGTGTCTCGGTTTGTTACAATGATAAAATACCATTCCAGATGATTTCCATGGTTCTACATTTCCTCTACCTGTCTTTCTTTAACATTTCATTGCCACATGTCCAAAGTTGTTGTAGATTGCACAAATCACATTAATTTTTTTCTCCATCTCATAAGGACTAGACCGGTTAACATGGGGTCTTTGCCAATTAGTGCTTCTTTGGTCAATGAAATTCCTTTTCTAATCACCATTAGTTCTTGGATTCATATGAGGTGTTGGATAATTAGCTACATACCCGCATTCAATAGATCTATGCCCACACATGTTGCATGTATAATAGTAACCTTGAAATTTTCTAGGCACATATCTAATATTACGTCTATAACCAATATTAGCATCAGATCTGCTTCTACAAACATTAGCAGTATGTCCTGGTTTATGGCAATTAAAACAAATAGGTTTGTAAGCTTTCTTACCGATAGGATTCTGAGCCCTAGGAGTTGTTTTACCTTCATTCATATTTCTTTTGGTACCTAAAGGTTCTCCCTTCTCAAATGTATTGTAACCTAACCCAGATGTATCATCTTTCATCCTATTAGATTGGATCTGTTCTTCCAGCATGGTAGAACTCTTATTGAATTTTGCAAGCTTCTCATTAGCTTCTATAAGCTTTTTAGTAAGATCTTCATTTTTCTTCATAAGAGTCTCTCTAAGAGACATTTCCCTATCAAGATCTACTTTGATTTCTTCTTTCTCTTCTTTCTCCTCATGCCAATGTTCATAAAAAGTGTTATTCTCCTATTTTATCTTAAAGATCTCATGATCTTTCTCTTTGATCTTGTCTTCGACTGCCCTCCTAGCTTCAAGTGATTGACTCATATAGATTGTAAGCGCTTCAAGTCTCTCCTTAGGTTAAGTTTCTCACCATTCAATTTCTCCACTTCCTCAACCAATGCATCTATATTTGCTTCATCAGTAGAGCTACTTTCATTGATCTCCAACAATTGTTTGGCCAGTTCCTTCCTTTTTGCTAGTGATGTCTTATACTTGCCTCTTAGGGTTTCTAGCTCTTCCTTGGTTTCTACAAGTTCCTTAGCCATCTCTCAATAACTCATTCCTTTCCCATATTTAACTTAGGATTAGAGATCCCTTCCAATCAATTGAGCCTTAAGAAAGTTAGACTCTGATACCAATTGATGAAATATAAGGCATTAAGATGAGGGGGTGAATCAGTGCAAGTTAAAACAATACAAATCTGATTATCAATCTAACCAACTTAAAACTTAATAGGCATATAAGAAATAACACCAAGTATTCAATCACCACATAAAGCATAAACCACATGACACAATAAATTATACATGGAAAACCCAAATGGGTAAAACCACAGTGGGAGTTAGTAGCCACAATATCCACTATCTATAGTATAGAGATCTGACCCATTAAGGTCTACAACACCCAGTTAGGGGTGCACCCTATTAGAAGTGCCTAAGCTTGGTTAAGAGCTATAGAATAAGGCCTGTGAGGACCAACTTTGCTAGGAGCTACCCAAGTTACTGGGATTTGCAAACACAAGTTATTGTGTCACCTAGTTAGATGATTTAATGATCATAACTATTACGATTTGACTGCACCCTATTAGGAGTGACCTTGTGAGAGGATTTTATTGCTACAACTATTAGGGAGACAACAAGTACAAATGATCTCAGTATAACACCTTCACTATCTGATAAGATCTGCTTCAGAACATTACAACATCACATAGACTTCATCTCTCAACTCCTCTAATCATCGCACTATTAGAAATACAAAATTCGCTAATAATCTTTCACACTATCAAGCTCATACAGATATATCCTTTCATACCTCATCACACATTTAAAATCACCATAAGGCTGGCTAGAAACTTGTTACAATTCCCTAGGTTCAATGCATCTAGACAATCTTGCATTGTATGCTTTAGTTATGTCGGCCACCAACATAAAAAATCCAATTATGTGTTGTTTTACCGATCTGAGTGATTTTCATCACTACTGGTTAAGTTTGAGTTAGAATACCTTCTCTATCAATCAAATCTCATCATCTAATCAAATCAGCATGTGCGGTCATGAACATAACTCCATGTACCATTGTTCATTGTTGTTGTAAAACCGCATCATCTCATTCTTCATAGATTTCCTATATTGGTTGTCAGAACATAACTTTGTCTGTCTTTTACTGGTTAAAGTCCTAATTACCAATTCTGATAAAACTGTCTCTACTTGCCGATTAAGCCTTATCGATTGACCTATAGGACTTAGATGATTGTAAAAAATAATTGCCATCAATGACAACATACAACATAGTCATCACACAACAATATAATCAAACATGTACCGGTTGCATCAAGAAAACAAACAATTACAATTAAGATCAAATGATCAAATGCCAACAGGTTTCACTAAAGGGAATGCTGACAATAATTTGTATTATAAGATCACTAATGATGACATATTGATTATTGAGTTCTTTATGGATGATATCATTTTTGGAGGTGAGGAAAAGTTATGTATGGAATTCTCTGATATTATGAAGAATGAATTTGATATGTCTATGATTGGAAAAATGAGATTTTTCTTAGGTTTCAAGATTAATTAGACTGATAAAGGTATTTTCATCTGTCAAACTAAGTATGCTAGAGAGTTGTTGAAGAAATTTGGTATGGAAAATTCTAAACCAATTGGTACCCCTATGGTTACAAGTGAGAAATTGACAAAGAAAGATGTATCAGATCTGGTAAATCCTACAAGGTATAAATATATGATTGGAGGTTTGTTTATATTTGACTCAAACTAGACCGGATATAATGAATTTTGTTTGTATTGTATCAAGATATCATAGTGATCCTAGAGAGAATCATGAGAGTGAAGTGAAAATGATTTTTAGATATTTAAGGGGAACAACTGAATATGGTTTGTGGTATCCTAAAGATGATGACTTTACATTATGTTCATATACAAATGCAGATTGGGATGGAGATATAGATGTCCAGAAAAGCACATCTAGTGGAGCTTTTTTTCTTGGAAAGAAACTTGTTTCATGGATCAACATGAAACAATCATGTACTTATTTATCTACTGCTGATGCTGAGTATGTTGCTGCTACTACTAGTTGTACACAAGTTCTATGGATGAACAAATGCTAAAGGATATAAGGGTAGATTGCAATGAACCAGTAGTTATTCACTATGATAACTCTGATGCTATTGACATATCAAATAGTCGGATATTTCATTTTAAGACAAAGCACATATCAATCAAGTATAACTTTTTTGAAGGAAAATGTGGAAGCAAATGAAGTCAAATTGGTTTATGTGAACAATAAAGAGAAGATTACATATATCTTCACTAAACCTTTTCCCAAGGAATCATTTGAGTACTTTAGAGATAGATTGGGGGTCTCTGCCCCATTGGTTTAGACTTGAGTAATGCTAACTGGCATCAGTCCGATATGCATTATCAAAAATATCATTCATTCTGGATTGATGAGTTGGTGCTACTACTGAAGGGGAGTAGTCAGATGTGTGGTTCAAATATTTTATGATTTTTCTTTGATGTTTATGTCAGGTTTCTGGTATTCATGTCAAAGGGGTAGAGATATACATATGAAAAATAGAGCTTAACTGAGATATCAATTACAAGGGGAGTTTTCTCTATGGTTTGGTTATTTGGTTTAGAATTTCATTGTCATATCATTTGTTGGATTTCTTCCATTGGGGGAGACTTGTATGGCACTTCTTGGTAGTTGGATGTTTTTCACATCTAGTGTTGCCATCAATGCCAAATGGGGAGATTGTTGGAAATTTGGAGGAATTGATTATGTATTGCATTGATATTTGTCATTGATGTCAAAACTAGCTTCTTTGGTTGTCTACCGGGTTCTGATAGAGTGGTTGGACTTTAATAATGATCAAGAGATTTGTCTTCAGTATATTCTGATTGGTGGAATTGGTTTGGTTTGGTCATTCATGTCAATCTGATGCGTATCATAATTAGTTGGTTCAGGATTTGGAGATCCGAAAGCTATCATATGTTCTAGTAAGCCTTTTGGTTACTAGTAAGGGTTCTCCCAAAAGAGCTTCATTGAAGATATTTTGGTGGATTCGATAAGTGGTGTTGATGCAACTTCTAGAAGGTTATCATGTTCATGTTCCAATTGATTCATGGTATTTCATTTGGCTTATGGAAACCTATTTTAGGTCTGGTCTTATTCTGCTAGGTCATGGACTAGTTTATGTAATGTGTTGGTGGATGCTCCTGATGCATTACCAGTTGGATTTGTTGTTTGGTTAATGTTTTTTTGGTCTTAGGATGACTTGGTTTATCATTGGTTTGTGGGTTTATGTAATGGATTTATTGTATTATCTTTTAGGTGGCTGACCTTATTGTTTAGGTCCTGGGTTGGTATAAATATGATGTAAGATCTCTTTCTAGATCGTGGTCTGGGATTATGGTTATGGGATTATCTATCTGCGAATAAATTTGTAATCATATGCAGAAGATTTGGTCAATCTTAGGTGATCGAATTAGGTTTGTGTAAGAGTTTTAAGACCTCCGACATTGAGCTTAACCAGAACTATACTCAAGCATAGGAGATGCTATTCTTGCAGTTCATTCTTATTTTTGGATTGTAGTTTAGATTTCTTTTGTAGTCAATGAGGCTCCTTTTGCGATGAGAAGTGTGCTCTAGGCTGTTGGCCTTCCTACATGTGCATGCCCCTTATTGTAATCACATACTTACTGCAAAAGTATCATCTGACTACGGGTAGGCTTCCCACCATGTTTTTCCATTTACCGGATTTTCCATGTACAAATCTTTGTGTTATGTGTTGTGGATGCATGGTAATTGGTTTATTATTTATGTTTGTGCTTAATTAATATATCTGCTATTTTGGTATTTGGTTTATGTATTCTGGTAAAAGGTTTTATGTGCTTAAAGTTCAATAATTTGTTAACAATCGATTCACCCCCTGCTCTTAGTTGTTCACTAGTTATCCTAACAACCTACAGTCTCACATTTACATCATCATGGTGTTTGTGAAATTGTGTGCATTGAGATACCTATTGTTTGAGAGTCTAGTCCATGCCTCAGATACTCATAACATCATGATTCCTATAATAAGTGGTGAAGATGGTGAAGATACATCCTTGGAAATATTAAACTAGGTTTTCTTAACACATCTACACAACAACAATCTCTCCACATTCACCCATCCCGTAGACTCTAATTTATTCATCTCTCTTCTTCCTCCCTTTCCTTCTATCTAGTCCCATTCATTATATTATGGTTGGTTCATTATAAATTGTCTATCCTCATTTCATATTCATATTTAGTATTCATCCCTTACATTAAGACATTTTATATACATGCATCTTACCATTTTGTTGCATTAGGTTATTTTCTGCATTCACTATCATTTCACTACACTTCATATCATTATTGCATACTTATGTAGGTCATGCATCAATACATCACCACATCATCATCAAACACATCCCATTCTCCATACATCATAGGTTAGACATATCACATCACACACCTATCCTGTACCTATAACATGTTAGACACAAAACATGTAAACACCATTAAAAAGAAAAAAATACGCATGTGCATCCACATCATATCCACATGCATACATCCTGCATCACAAATAGGCCATATAATCATAGCCTCAATTGTGCATAATCATGCATACTATATCATCATACAACCATGAAGTTCATCCTAAAGTCCATGCATAGCCACCAAAATCATACCTCATCTCATATATATCAAAAATAGTGACCAATCATGATACAATGATCCCTTATTGGGCCCCATGTGGCTTATATATATTCTTTCTATATTCTTCTTTTTCTTTTCAAGAATTTATGGAAAAATTTGGCATTTTTTGATTAAATTCTCGAGGGGGCATACACCACCCGCGCCTTCACACTGGAGCATGCTTCTTTGTCTTTCACTCATCGCTAATTTTGTCGCTACATAAAAGAGGGGAAAAATTTAGACGTCTAAAATTAATTAAATCAAACATTTAATTAATTTAGCCTTCCTACATAATTAATTTAATTATTCTTATCCTTATTCTTCTTGAAATTAATTAAATCAAATTTAATTAATTTTATCATTATAGTCTAATAATTAATTTGACAGCAAATTAATTATTTCCCTATTCTTTTAAAGTCATCCAAACCATTATTTCTTCTAAACCCCAATCAGTTAATTAATTATAATTAATTAACCTAATCATGTGATTCCTACAAATCACTTCTTCTAATCCTCACTTAGCCTAATTAACTTTTCTATAATCAGGCTTATCATTATCCTCCAATTTTAAATTCCCCCACTCATTCTCTCTCCTCATGTCACATCCTCTTAACATTCCCACTTGCATTATAATCTCTCATTAATCCACTTCCCTAATAACGTTCACATCCCTAATCACCATGATTAGGGGTAAGTCAACTCTTTTCCATAAATGGCTTTCCCATATCATCTCCCAACCTTAAATGCCACCCAATTTTGTCTATCCAAAGAATTTTGAATTCCTTGAATCTCCCCATGCCCTCTTCCCAAGGAATATTTAATTCCTTTTCTCTTTTATTCTCCCCACACAATCCATTATTGAAGAATTTTTAATTCTCTTGTCCTCTCCCAAAGAATTTTAAATTCATTTTTATTCTCCCAATGTACTTGGGGACCTATTCCTCATGTACCTTGAGGTGTGCAGACACAAGAAATGCCTTTATGTAAAATATCTTGAATCCCACACCTTGTCCTCTCAATCCTATCTCTGACTTTCTCTCAATCCTAGTCCTCCATTTGAAATCAATCTTGGCCCTTCATTTTGGCCTCCTCCAATATATAAATTGGAGTCTACTCCCTTCACATTTCATCTCATCTTTGTGCAACCTTATGTTGTCATTTTAGGCTTAGATTTCTCTTATAAGAATCCTTATCATGTCGATTTCATTCCACACTTAACTAGTCAATTTATCCATTCCATATCAAACCTTTTTTTGTTGTTGTAGTGGAGAGAAATCCACAATCCAACCAAGGACCAATCCAATCAAGTGAGGAAAGGGTGCATTCTTCACTTCACTAAAGGTCCAATTTAAGGGAGTAAGGAAGAGGTATAAAGGTTTCAATTATATGTTTTTTCTTTCTTTTGAGTTCTTGATTATTGTATGCATTTGAATTCTCTAACCCCCTTTTTCCTTGTCTCCAGTGCCTTCATGATTATGAAAGTAGATTTAGTATACAAGCACTTTAGTAGAATACTTAACTCCAAGGTCAACAATGTCCTCAACGGTCATTGCTCTCCCATCTTATTTAGCTCTTGTCTGTTAGGAACTGGGAAGGACAATTGAGAGGGGGGGCAGGTGAATCAGTTGTCAATAAATTATAACCCAAGACAAATTATTCCAACTTAAAACATAGTGTCGGTAAAACAAATTAACACTTATAGTATTACCGGTACAACTTAATGCATGAAACAAAAAGAAGAACAACATCCACAACACATGACATAAAGATTTTGATGTGGAAACCCTGTAAGGGGAAAAACCACAGTGTGAAACCTTACCCACAATCAAATGATACTACTGCAGATAGTAAGTGTATACAATAATGGGGTATGCACATGTAGAAAGGGAAACCTCCTAGAGCTCACTGCTCAATCACAAAATAGGAGTCACATTGACTACAATTGGATGGTTAAATCCAATAAAAAATATACTGCTTCAGAATAGCATCTGCAATGCTGGATTCAATACTGGTTTAAGCTCTGACCATGAGTGCCAAACACCTTCATAACCTTTCCTTCAACCTTCAGATAATATTTGCGTGATTCGCACAAGGATCTTCTTATTTTCCTACAATGATCTTCAATATTCGTACACACTCATAATGATCTTCAAATAAGATCTTATAATTATTTATACAAAACCCTAAGACCTTATCATGAGGGCGACTCCCTATAGATATTACATTTACAAAATAAGTCTTGATGTGATACAATATGTCAGCTCAATATATTTACACATTATTCAATGAACAAACCATTTCCAAAACATGTCATGCTGATCTGGAACATGATATCTTGTATCGGTCCATAACCTAGACCTATCTGCCAGTAAAGGCAAATATGTGAACCCAATCAAACCAATAAGAAAAACACCAAATCCAAACATCCAATCCATATCTTCGACATAACCAAATGATCTCCAGATGATAACAAGTCATCATCAACTTCCTGAGCTGTCGGTGAAATATATATAGGTGACTGTGTATAAGCCAATATCTATGTCGAGACCACAATGTGTTGGTTCAACAACAAACCAATATAACCATAGTGCCAAATCAACAATCTAGACCTCCAAAAAGATAGGTGTTGACATCAATGACAAAACTAATGCAACACATAATGAAGTCATTCATAATACCAACAATCTCCCCCTTTGGAATTGATGGAAACACTAGATGGAAAAACATCTAAGTGCCAAAAATAGAATGCCAAATACCAAAAATCTCCCAAAATAGATCAATACAAAGTTTTTTACCAAAAATAGAAACCAAAACCAAAATACATTCCTCCAAGTACAATGTTTTTCCATAGATATCTCTCCCCCTTTGACATCAAATGCCGAAGTAGTCAAGAATCAAAATCAGAACATAACATACAGCTAACTACTCCCCCTAAGAAGTATCTCTGCTGGTGGGGAAATTACCCCAAGCTGCTCTCTGAGATAATTAAATGTTTCCTTAGGTAAAGGCTTTGTGAAGACATCTACAATTTTCTCTTTAGTATTGACATAAACCAATCTCACTTCATTTGCTTCAACATTCTCTTTTAGAAAATTGTACTTAATAGAAACATGCTTTGTTTTAGAGTGAAATACCGGATTCTTTGATATATCTATTGCTGTTGAATTATCACAATGAATAATTACTAGTTCTTTGCATTGTACCTTGATATCCTTCAACATTTGCTTGATCAATAATACCTGAGTGCAATTAGTTGTTGCTGCAACATATTCTGCTTCTGCTATAGATAATGATGTACAAGTCTGCTTCTTGTTGATCCATGAAATTAGCCTTCTGCCAAGAAAGAATGCACCGCTAGTGGTACTCTTTCTATCATCCACATCTCCTACCTAATTGGCATCTGTATATGCACATAACTCAAAGTTGTCATTCTTAGGATACCATAAACCAAGATTTGTTGTGCCTTGTAGGTACAGAAAAATCCTTTTTACTACACTTTCATGATTTTCTTTAGGATTGCTTTAAAATATTGAAACAATACATACTGCATTCATTATATCAAGTCTAGTTTGTGTCAAATAGAGTAACCCTCCAATGATAGATTTGTACCTTGTCAGATTAATAGGAGCTAAATCATCCTTTATTGTCAATTTATCAGTTGTAGTCATAGGAGTGCTTACCAGTTTGGAGTTTTCCATACCAAATTTCTTCAAGAGTTCCTTCAAGTATTTTGTTTGACATATGAATATACCTTTATCTATTTGAGAAATCTACAAACCTATAAATTTTTTAATCTTTCCAATCATAGACATTTCAATTTCATCCTGCATCTTGTTAGCAAAGTCTTTACATAACTCTTCTTCACCTCCAAAAATGATATCATCCACAAATACTTCAATAACCAAAATGTCATCATTGGTGATTTTGTAATACAAATTACTATCAACGTTACCTTTTCTGTATCCAAGCATTAGAAGATATTTATCCAGTCTAGCATACCAAGCTCTAGGAGCTTGCTTCAATCCATATAAAGCTTTTCTTAATCTGCAAACCATATCCTTATCATCTGTTAATGAAAATCCATCAGGATGTTCAATGTAAACTTCTTCTTCAAGATCTCCATTCAAAAATGCACATTTTACATCCATCTAATAAACTTTATAGTTCTTGTGAGCTGCAAATGCAAGAAATAGTCTAACTGCTTCAATTCTGGCTACCGGTGCAAAGGTTTCATTATAATCAATTCCTTCTTTTTGAGAATAACCTTTACAAACTAATCTTGCTTTGTCTCTGATTACTTCACCATCCTCATTAAGTTTATTTCTAAATAACCATTTAGTTCCAATTACAATTTTGTCTTTAGCCCGAGGAACTAATGTCCAAGTATTATTCTTTTCAATCTGTTCTAATTCATCTTCCATTGCTTTTATCCAATATTTATCCTGACATGCTTCAATAACTGATGCTGGTTCAACTTGAGAAATTAAACATACCCCTTCATTTTCCAATCTTCCTCTTGTCATAACACCTTGATTTTTATTTCCAATTATCTTATTTTTTGAATGATTCAATCATACATACTTGGGTTTATTCCGATTTATACTTATAGGTTGTTGTTCTTCAGTCTCAGTTTAGTTCTCTAATGATGTCGGTGTGACTAGTTCTTCATTCTGTTCTGGTGCAATATGTGCCGGCTCATTTATAATCATTTCTTCTACTGGTTCTACAGATCTTGATTCTCCTCTAAAATGTTCATCTATCTTTACATTAGTACTCTCAATGATTTTTTGTAATCTTTTATTATAACATCTATATGCCTTGCTTCTAGTTGAGTAACCAAGAAATATTCCTTCATCACTTCTAGGATCAAATTTGCCAATAGACTCACCTTTCCTAATATATAATTTGCTTCCAAATATTCTGAAGTATTTAAGAGTAGGAGTATGACCAAACCATAGCTCATAAGGGGTCTTACCGGTTTCACCTTTGATGTGAACTCTATTGAAAGTATAAACCACTATATTCACTACTTCTCTCCAGTACACATGAGGTAGATTTTCTTCCATCATCATGGTTCTTGCTGCATCTAGTGTAATTATGTTCTTCCTTTCCACAACTCCATTCTACTTAGGTGTCTGAGGTACTGATAGTTGTCTTTTGATTCCACTCTCCTCACATAATGCATTGAATTCCCTAGATGTAAATTCTCCTCCTTGATCAGATCTCAAACATTTGATTTTCTTTCTGGTTTCATTCTCTACCATTGCCTTGTATATCTTGAATCTTCCAAAAGCTTCTGATTTCTCCCTGAGAAAAGTAACCCAACACACTCTAGAATAATCATCAATTATTAGCATAAAGTATCAAACACCCTGAAGACTCCTTGTCCTTGCTAGACCATATAAATCAATATGAATTAAATCAAGAATATTACTGGATTTTTCAAAAATGATCTTAAATGTTTTTCTAACTTCTTTCCCATTTAACATTCCTTACATACCAGATTATGAGGTTTCACAATCTTAGGTAAATCCCTTATTGCCTTAGTTGAACTGATCTTTACAATGCAATCAAAATTCACATGAGAGAGTCTTTTATGCCATAACCAACTCTCATCAATATGAGCGATCAAACATGTCTTATCACTGGTATTCAAATGAAAGATATTACCTTTAGTATGATTACCGGTTGCAATCTCCAATCTAGTTCTGTTCATGATTTTGCATTTTCCATTCTTGAATTGTAATTGAAATCCTTTTCCCAATAACTAACCAACACTCAAAAGATTCTGCTTTAAACCTTCAACATAATAAGCATTGTCAGTATTGTACTTAGCATCCAAATATATAGTGCCTCTTCCTCTAATTAAACAAGCTTTGTCGTCTCTGATGAATAATGATGAACAATAGATACCCTAATTGGTACTGAGAGGGGGGGTGAATCGATATAGGCAAAAACTTTCTCCACAACTTATCAAGTTAAAACAATACCAACTGATTGTCATCATTACTGAACTTAACCATGGCAATACCAGTTAAACACAGTAAGACATCAGAATCATAAATTGATAAGTTTGAACACTTCAACTACATTCAATACTTGATAACAATTTCACCCATAAACATATCCATGTGGTATACCAATAATACCATAACCTAACAACTCTGCATGCATAATCTTTCAACCAAATAATACATACACATCATATGAAAAATGCATAAAACATAACACAGATTTTTCATGTGGAAACCCAAATGGGAAAAACCACAGTGGGAATGAATACCCACAAGCTTGTTTTTGAAATATTTTGAAGCTCGCTTTGTTAGGAGCCTAGTCTGGTTAAAGACTTTACAATAAGGTTCTGTTAGGAACCGATCCTATTAGAGATCACCCGGTTAAGGGATTGCTATATACTCTGTTAAAAGTTGAAACCCTGTTAAAGGTTACCTCGCTAGAGGATTTGAAGAACTCAATGATCTTGAGTCACCTGGTCAAAGGTTTTACAATAAGCTTGTTAAAGCTACCTGGTAAAAGGATTTTGCAACTCGTGAAATGATTAGAAGACAACAAGTAAAACTTCTAATCTAATAACAGCAGTACATGCCAAGGAAGATCCTTTTCAGATCCTCCACTCCGCAATCACTTTCTGCAGTTCTCCACTTACTGGTTTGGCAAGTATCTCATCACTTGGATACACACACAACTTTTGCCAACAATTTTACAATAACAAATATCATCAACCTTATAGACAATAGTTAGGTTAGTAGCATAAACCCTAAACCCTAAGCATCTTACGTTTACAACACAGGCGGTCCAATCCTGACCATCCAAACACATTGCATAGAATATTACGATTTCAAACATATCACAAGACAATATGCATCATTCACTCTTCACTGCACATGGGAATCAGTATCCCATCATGCTCTCTTCTCATATCACCAATAAGAATGATCATTCCTAAGGTAGACTTCAAATGCAATCGATCTTCTCATGCAAGATCCTCAAGGAAATCCTTCACACGCACAAGGATGATGTGGCACCTCAATCTCACTCATATCTCTTAGCTAACTCATCACAGAGTATCACCAATTGTATTTCACAAGCTGGATCACCAAACTGATAACCCTAGAGCTGAGACTGCCAACCGGTAGTCACACTTAGTGAAACCTTAACACCAGTTCACTACATCTCCTCATACCTCTTCGTACCGCTTGACTTGAACCTATTGACATCAATGATAATATATATTATCATCATATCAACATGCTAGTTCAATATATTCCAACTGATGAATACTAAGAGGGGGGGTGAATTAGTATACCAAAAAATACTATACTCAAACTTCTAAACAGTTTAGCAGATAACTGGTGCAACAGATTCACTAATAAACCAGTTAAGATAAATGCAAACCAAATAGAAAATAAAGCATTCACCCACAAAAGCACAATCACCATAACACAAGATATTTGATGTGGAAACCCAAATGGGAAAAACCACGGTGAGCAGGAACTCACAAGTTACTATCTGCAGAATAGAAACCAGACCGATTAAGGTCAGATCGGTTAAGGTCATACAATGTTCTTCACAGAAATAGATCCTGTTAGGAATCTAGATCACTGTTAGGAGAGAAGTCCTATTAAAGACCACCTTGTGAGAGGATTTCAAATCCACAATTGTGAACCACCTTGTTAGAGGATTTACAAAGGCTTTGCTAGGCCTACCCTATTAAGGGTTTTAGACTTGTCAAAGATGTGAGTAATCAACAAGTGAATGATCTAGCTTATAGCACAGTCTGCTTAATTAGATCCTTGATAGCTCATTATTAATGCATTTCAGCATTACTTCAGTCTTCAATATCTCCACACTTTGTTTCTTCACACAGACTTAATCTTCTCTATAATGATCTCACATAACCTCTTCTATCACACATCTCTGATACTATGTCTCATACTTAAAAACCCTAGACATGATGTCCTTATAAAGGAATCTAATTTCATGTCAGTCCAATAGGATTAGACTACAAGTTCCTAGGTTCAAGGCATCTAGGAATGTTTGGTAACACGACACAAAATGACCACCAAAGTGTCGGTGGATGATAACTCATCACACATTACAGAAATACCGATTAGTAACCCATCACAAAGTAATACCGGTTAATACAATATACCGATTACCGGTTGTCAAAAATGAAGACTGGAAAATGTTACCTACCACTTTGCTCCTTCGTACTGCTTGGGGTCTCCATATCGCTTGGGTCTTCATACCACTCGGGTCTTCATACTACTTGGATCTTCAGTCAATCTATGACCGGTAAATATCTTCTGCAAAACACTGATAGTCTAAAGACTATAATACACAATAGTACACAATATCGGTTGGAAAAATTATCGGTTGAGCATAACTCGTAGATCAAGAAAGTGTGTGTCCATCAATGACAATCAAAACATCATCAAAATGCCAACAATCTCCCCCTTTGGCATTGATGGCAACACTTAGGAAAATTTTGACATCTAAGTGTTTTTACAACAGAAAATGCCATAATCAAAATTACTCCCCCTAAGCATATACACTATCCCTCTTTGCAGAAATTACAATATACACTACTCCCAAAATGAAAGTATACAGGAAATGGTAACATTCACCAAAATTTTAATGTACTACTCTCCCTTTGCCAACAATGACAAAGTAATGTAGAATAACCCCTGTTTGTCATTATCATTAAAAGTAGAGTAAATGTTTATGACAATAAGGATTGAAACTTATCAAAAATAGATTTAAAGTCCTGCATAAAAGTTTTCATGGATAATGACCATGACTCAAGCAATGAAGTAGCAATCTCACTTTCTATTTTCATCTGGAATACTAGTTCTTCCATTGCGTCAATGGTACTCATCTCTTGAGTTACCGTGATGGCTTCCAAATTGAGAAAATATTTCTGAAGAATCTGCAGTCTAGGAAATAAGAGTAGTTGTAGCTCCTACAAATCTTTAGACCGGTTGGTGATCTCCAAGTCCATCTTGGTAGTTTGAAGCTGATAGTGATAAACTGATTTCCCATATGTAGTGAATGAATCATATGGCATCTTGAAATTGCTAAGATAAGCCTGTAGCTCCGGTTGGAGTTGAGCTTTCAATTTAAGCACATCATCACAAAATACATGGGGTTGGCAGATTTTACTCAACAGTAATTTACCTTCACCCAATGCAACACTGATATCATTCTGTTGTTTCAATAGTTGTGTCCGCAGCTCATTCATTTTCTTGACTAAGGTAGCATTGAGTGCCTTTTCATGGTTTTTCTTTGGAGTGGCTTCAGCAGCATCTTCTAAGCATTATACCTGATCCTCCGCTATGGTACAAAGAAGTTTTATCTTGGACAGAGAGGAATCAGTACTGGGAAGGTTAGTACTAAGAATCAGACTGGTAAGGGTGTCAATCACAATTTGAATGACATCATGTTCCTTCTTCCTCCATAATTCTTCTAGTCTCTCTTGTGCAAGTTTTATGCTATGAAGTAGCTCAGACTCAACTAAAGATTGGAGGTCAATAGGACTAGTGGTGTCAACCTGTTTGGCTTGACCATCGGTTGCCTTGGGAGTCTCCGCTTGTTTGGTTTTCTCTGCTTCCTTCTCCTCTTCTGCTCTTTTCCTTTCCTCTTCTTTCTTCTTTTGCTCCTCTTCTTGTTTCTTCTTTAGTTCTTCCTTCTTCTTGTCTTCTTCCTGATTTTTCTTCTCTTCCTCCTTCTTCTTCTCTTCTTCCTTCCGCTCTTCTTCTTCTTTCTTCTTCTCTTCTTCTTTTCTCTTCTCCTCTTCTTTTCTCTTCTCCTCTTATTTTTTCTTCTCTTCTTCTTGTTTCCTCTTCTCTTCTTCTTGTTTCCTCTTCTCCTCCTCTTTCCTTTTCTCTTCCTCTTTCCTCTTGTCTTCCTCTTTCCTTGCTTTTTTTGCTTGCTCTTTCTCTGCTTTCTTAGCCTTTTCCTTGTCCTCTTTCTCTCTTTCTGCTTTGTCTTTGTCCTATTTTTCTTTCTCTTCTTTTTCTTTATCCCGTTTCTCTTTTTCTGTGTCAGGAGTGACATCCTCAACATCTAATGCATCCACATCAATGGGATCATTTTTCTCTATCACTCTTTCCCCTTCGCTATCAAATGCCTCATCTAGTTTGCCTGATGGTAGTCCAGGTTCTTGTTCAGCCTTCAGATTGGCCTCAGACACTTGGTGTAACCTGACAACAACTTTTGCATGTAAATGAGTATCCTTCTCCACTTCAGAGGCTTTACCTTCTAGTATCCTGAGTCTTCTCCTTCTCATGAAGAAGAGGCCTTTGTTTTTATCCATTATCTCAAATAATTCTGAATTTGAGGCATCAGAAAAGTATTGTGCAAAGACTTTCTCCCTTCTTTCCTGTTCTTTTTCAATGGCAATGCACCATTTATTGTCCAAAGAATTGTATAAAGAATCAGGTGTCACCGATCTAATTTTTGATGGTGACCGGTCATTAACACATAAATATTTAATGATCTTCTTCTCTACTTCTTCTTTCTCACTATCAGTGAAATCATCAAGCACTTTCCTCTTTATATTCTTTAAAGTCCTCTGACAATGTGTCATTGGCTTATAAGAGGAAATATCTATATTTACCGGTGCAAAAGTTGTAGGTGCATTACCGGTATATTTTGCTTTCTTTCTTGTTTGCCTTGTCTTCTTCGGCTGGATTTACAGTTCAGTAGCCTCCGACTTCGGTGAGCTAGTTTTGGTTTTCCACTTCCTCTCAAAATATTTAGCAGGAGCAACCTCAGGTTTCTTTTTGGCAGGTGACCGCTTGGTCACTTTGAAACTGGCAGAGGTAACTGGTGCATATACCGATGGTACTACTTTATCCTTTTTTTGTTTTGGTTCTTCAACTAGTGTTACCCTCTCTAAGTAGGTATTTATTCTCTTTTTCTTCGCATCTAGTAGAGAGGAAAGTAGGGTAGAGGCATACCGATCAACATATCATACATCACTTCATACCCCATTGGTTCAATTGCTTCCTTTCTCAGTTCCACTACTTCCATTATGTAGTCATCAATCCTTATTGTGAAGCAGATGTCATCTTCATATTTCTTCACAATATCACCAGATATCCTTATCCTCTGGCTCATCTTTTGCTTGAATTCATCGAAATAATTATTCAAAGCCTCGGGATGTGAATTTCCCACTACTTGAAGACTTTCCTTGATTGTTCTGGAGACCGGTACGTCAATAGACCATTGCACATCACCTATTCCTAGGAAATAGCCTTGAAAATAAAAGAATAAGCTAACCAATAGCTGTCCAAATTTGAACCTTAAAGCATTGTCCTATTTAATGGACTTTAGGTTTAATAGCAATTGCTTCTCCAAATAGGTACATAGGTCATATATAGTATTTTGTTTAATCATTCTATAAGTGGCATTCACCGTAGTAGTTGGGACAGAATTCATTTTGCTGGCATAGAATATCCGGTATCCAATCACCATGCAAGCATACTTAACCAAATCATCTTTGATGGTGTTGACAGTCATCGCCTGTTGGTCGCTTAGAGAACCAGTGAGCTTTGTAATTTTAGTCTTGGTAACCTTCCTTAGAGCTGGCACCTCTCCAATGTTACAAAAACTGATGACAACATGAATTTCCTTTGGTGTGATGTCATGCATGTGCTCGAGGTACATCTTATCACCATGCACTCTGCTAAGGATGATGCGAATGTGATCTTCTATGAATTCTTCCAGAAAATACACTGCATTATGTAGTTTCATCTTCTCTAGGATGCTATACTCTGGTTTGATCTTCTTATCATCCCCATAGAATATACCTAGCTGGGAATGAATCACTAAGGATCCCAAGTCTTCCAGTTTACAATCTATATATCCTGAAATGTCTTCCTCAACAATAACTCTGGCAGGTATCTGGGATACGGCATTGTATTTCATCTTCTTTTGAAGAAACTCGGCTGAGTCCATAGGTACACTAGAACTGGAGTGTGATGGAGAAGCCATGATTAAATGATAAACAAGAATTCCAAGAAATACCTTCACAATTTGAAATTTAGGGTTTGCCAATGTCTCCCACAATACACCACTTTGGTTGCTAGAACATTGCTTAGTGTTCTTCACTGAAAGTTTGCTTGATTCCTCTGCAAGAATTTTTTATTCACTTTGAATTGCTAGACAAATCTCTCTTTGTCGCTCTACTCTTTGAAAAATTCTTCTTTCATGAACTGATAAGTGAAAATGATGACAAAAATCACTTTTAAACAATCTTTCACCTACCATAATAAATGCATCACCACTAGGGCATAAACCCTAATTTTGCCTTTTACCACTTCAAAATCTTTTGTCGTTTGACAAGTAACATATATCAGTTAAGGTCTTTATCGATATAAAATGGGGGTTCAAAGCATTTCACCGATATGTTCCCCCTAAGCTTTTATGAACCTCAGTTTGCTGGTTCAATGACTTCCACACTAGGTGCAAAAATTGGTTCATCCTGTGACGCTTCTTCAAGTTTCTTTTTCCAAGTTTTATTCATTCCCACTTGAACATTTTCAACATCAATCTTTCCTTCTGGAATAATCAGTATATCATCTGATAGGTTCTTTCTCAACCTGCAAGTTCTGGCAATGTGTCTTAGTTTGTTGCAATGATAGCATACCATTCCAGGTGTTCTCCATGGTCCATTATTCATACTTTCATTCTTTCTTCTTCATGTTGCAGCAGTGTGACTGCTACCACGACAGATCAAACAGGTTGCTTTCTAACTAGTTGTCACTTGATAACCACCTGACTGATAGTCATAGGTATTGTACCGATTGGGATTCTGGTTCACAGAAGGTTCTGGGATATCTCCTTGAGTCCTTGGAGAATATCTCTCAGTGTTGTGCAAAATTGACCTGCATTCAAATTCTCTATGTCCAAACTTGTTGCATGCATAACAGTTTCCATTGAATCTATTGGATCTACGCTTATTGTTTAGAAAATAAGGAAAAATGTTGTAGGCCTTGCTTCTACACACATTAGCAGTATGTCCTTCTTTGAGACAATTAAAGAAAACGGGTTTAAAAATTTTCTTACCTTTATCCTTGGATGTCAGTTGCTTCTTTGATGCTTTAGCTTTTGTTCCAGAGGTCTCAACTTCCTCATACCCAGAGAAACCAAGTCCAGTGGTATTCTTTACCGGTTTTGCCGATTCTAGCTTTTTCTCTAGCTTAACAGTGCGCTTATTGAATTTGGCAAGTATCTCCTTTGACTCAGTAAGTTCCTTGGAAATAGCAGAATTGGATTCCATCAAGGTTGCATTATCACAAATAGCCATGTTTAGATCACCTTACATTTCTTCTTTTTCCACTTTACTCTCTTGGAGATGAGTGGTACGGGCACTGATTTCTTGCTTCATCTTGGAGATCTCATGATCTTTGTCTTTTACCATATCTTCAACTTTCCTTCTGTTCTCAAGCTCTTGACACATTCTGATAGTCAGTCCTTCCAACTCTTTTCTCAGGTGGGCTTTAGATTCATTCAATTTTTCAACTTCTTCAACTAGGGCATCCATATCTACTTCATCAGAAGAGCTATTTTTAGTAAGTTCCATTAGTTTCTCAGCATGCTCTCTTCTTTTGGCCAAAGAGGCTTTATACTTGACTTTGAGTTCATCATAGGCTCTCTCAGTCTGAGTGAGATGATGAGTAAGTTCCCTGATAGTGTATTCCCCCATATCTCCTTCCAAGTGGTTAGACTTATAGAAAGGTTGGCTCTGATACTAATTGATGAATACTAAGAGGGGGGTGAATTAGTATACCAAAAATTACTGTACCCAAACTTCTAAACAGTTTAGCAGATATTCGGTGCAACAAATTCACTAATAAATTGTTTAAGATAAATGCAAATCAAATAGAAAATAAAGCATTCACCCACAAAAGCACAATCACCATAACACAAGATATTTGACGTGAAAACCCAAATGGGAAAAAATACGGTGAGCAGAAACTCATAAGTAACTATCTGTAGAATAAAAACCAGACCGGTTAAGGTCATACAATGTTCTTCACCAGAACAGATCCTATTAGGAATCTAGATCTCTGTTAGGAGATAAGTCCTGTTAAAGACTACCTTATGAGAGGATTTCAGATCCATAGTTGTGAACCACCTTGTTAGATGATTTACAAAGGCTTTGCTGGGCCTACCCGGTTAAGGGTTTTAGACTTGTCGAAGGTGAGTAATAAACAAGTGAATGATCTAGCTTATAGCACAGTCCACTTAATTATATCCTTGATAGCTCATTGTTAATGCATTTCAATATTACTTCAGTCTTCAATATCTCCACACTCTATTTCTTCACACAGACTTAATCTTCTCTATAATGATCGCACATAACCTCTTCTATCACACATCTCTCATACTCTGTCTCATACTTGCAAACCCTAGACATGATGTCCTTATAAAGGAATCTAATTTCATGTCGGTCCAACAAGATTAGACTACAAGTTCCTAGGTTCAATGCATTTAGCCACATTTGGTAACATGATAAAAAATCACCGCCAAAGTGTCGGTGGATGATAACTCATCACACATTACAGAAATACTGGTTGTTAACTCATCACAAAGTAATACCGGTTAATACAATATACCGATTACCGGTTGCCAAAAATGAAGACTGTAAAATGTTAACTACCGCTTTTCTCCTTCGTACTTCTTGGGGTCTCCATACCGCTTGGGTCTTCATACTGCTTGGGTCTTCAGTCAATCTATGACCGGTAAACATCTTCTGCAAAACACCAATAGTCTATAGACTATAATACACAATAGTACACAATACCGGTCAGAACAATTACCGGTTGAGCATAACTCATACATCAAGAAAGTGTGTGTCCATCAATGACAATTAAAACATCATCAAAATTCCAACACCAACAATATCCAACAATCTCCCCCTTTGGCATTGATGGCAATACTTAGTGTAGCATTGTAACTAAAAACATCATAGACTAGTGTATCTTCATCATCAGATATCTTCTCCCCCTTTGACAATGATGCCAAAGTGGAGGCACAAGCTTCCATACTCCACTAGGCTACTCCCCTAAGGAGTAGCATCCTTCGACACATAAAAACTAAAAGATTTGACACTATAGTACTTGACTGATGCGGAGCACACAACTTTTAGTTGACTTCATGAAGGGGCAGAACCCCTAATTCACCTCTTAAATAGGTAAATGTAGTCTTTGGTAAGGGCTTAGTGAATATATCTACTAGCTACTCCTTATTGAAAACATGTTGTAGTGCAACCTCCTTATTCTAAACTTTCTCTCTCAAGAAGTGATATTTAAGCTCAATGTGCTTAGTTCTAGCATGCAATACCGGATTATTGGAAATATTTATTGCACTTGTGTTGTCACAAAATATATTCACCGGTTCAGATACAAGTACTTTGAAACCTGCCAATACATGTTTCATCCAGATTGCTTGAGTGTAGTTCATAAATGCTGCCACATATTTTGCTTCAGCTGTAGACTAGGAAATATAGTTCTTCTTCTTACTTGTCCATGATACTAATCTTCCACCGAGAAAGAATGCTCCACCAGTTGTGCTCTTTCGGTCATCCACATTACCTACCTAATCAGCATCAGTATATACTTTGAGATTATAGTCACCATTATATGGATACCACAATCCATAATCAACTATTCATTTTAGATATCTAAGAATCCTCTTGATAGCTACCAAGTGGGATTCTCTTGGACACTTCTGAAAATGAGCTACTATACCCACTGCATGAGCAATATCTGGTCTGCTATGCACCACATAGTGCAACTTACTGATCATTGACTGGTACTCCTTTTCATTGACCAATGCTGAATCATCTTCCTTAGTCAGTTTACAGCTAGTCACCATCGGTGTACCAACTGGTTTGCTTTCCTCCATGTCAAAAGTCTTCAATACCTCTTTGACATACTTGGACTGGGTAATAAAGATAACCTCTTTCATTTGCTGAATCTATAAACCAATGAATAACTTTATCTCTCCTATTAGAGACATCTCAAACTCTTTCTTCATTTCATCTGCAAATGCATGACTCATTTTATCATCTCCTCCAAAGATTATGTCATCCACAAAGACTTCACAAATTAGAATCTAATCACCTTCTGATTTCAAGTAGATGTTGCTATCTTCACTTGTTCTCTGAAATCCAATCTTCACAAGATGAGAGTGTAATCTTTCATACCATGCCCTAGGTGCTTGTTTCAGTCCATACAGGGCTTTGTGTAATCTCACCATGTCACTATCTTCTGATAAGGCAAACCCTTCTAGTTGCTCTATATACACTTCCTCTTCAAGGATTCCATTCATAAAAGCAGACTTCACATCCATCTGATAAACCTTAAATCCCTTAAATGCTGCAAATGCAAGTAGCATACGAACACCTTCTAGTCTAGCCATAGAAGAAAAGGTTTCTCCATAGTCTTCTCCCTCCTCTTGAGCATATCCCTTGCATACGAGCCTAGCCTTGTTCCTTACAATTGTGCCTTCTTCATTTAGCGTATTCCTGAAGACCCATTTGGTACCTATGACATTTTTTATGTTCTAGTCTGCGCACCAAAGACCATGTTGCATTCTTTTCTATCTGGTCTAGCTCCTCTTCCATTGCTTTAATCCAATCTTCATCTGTAAGAGTTTCTCTAGAAGTCTTGGGTTTAAATTAAAAAATCGTGCAAGAGTTCTCCTTCACTTTTCTTCTTGTGAGTATCCATGCATCTTTATCTCCTATGATTTGCTTCGGATCATGATGTAGCTTTACATATCTAGGAATGAATCTAGCCTGATCTACAAGCTTTTCTTCTTCTTCTTCACTTACTTCTTCTTCTTCTCTTACTACAGCTTCTACTGATATAGGAACACTAAGATGTTTACAAGCTTGTTTCTTAACCGGTTCCCAAAAGGCTATAACTAGTTCATCTTCCACTTCTTCATTGCATGTTTCCTTAGGTTCCTCAGGGGATTCATCAACCCTGACGTTGATACTTTCAACAATTTTCTCAGTTCTATTGTTGTAGCACTTGAGAGCTTTTCTCTTAGTGGAATATCCCATAAACATTCCTTCATCACATTTTGCATCAAATTTGCTCCAATGCTCACCTCTCTTGATATAGCACTTACTACCAAACACTTTAAAGTAAATCACAGTGGGAGTTTTCCCAATCCAATACTCATAAGGGGTTTTATCTTTGCCTTTCTTGATGAGTACCTGGTTCATAGTATAGATTGTAGTGCTCACCGCTTCTCTCCAAAAAGTGTGAGCAACCTTTCCTTCGATCAACATTGTTCTAACCACTTCAACTATGGTCCTATTATTTCTTTCCACTATGCCATTCTATTGTGGTGTCCTTGGGGCAGACAACTGCCTCTTGATACCATTATCTTCATAGTAATTGTTGAATTCATCAGAAGTGAATTCTCCTCCTTGATCAGTTCTTAGGCATTTTATCTTTATACCACTTTCTTTCTCTACTAATTCTATGAAATCTTTGAACTTTCTAAATGATTTAGACTTGTCTTTCAAGAATGTGACCCACATCATTCTTGAGTAGTCATTAGTAAGAATCATAAAATACCTATCTCCCTGAATACTTCTAGTTTTCATAGGACCACATAAATTAGTATGCACAAGATCAAGTAAATTTTTTGCTGAAAAGGACTTACCTTTAAAGGTTGAGGAAGACATCTTCCCAAGTTGATATTCTTTGCACAAAGAATTCTCAGGTTTGTTCAGCAAAGGTAATCCTCTTACTGCCTTGATCTTATCGGCTTTAATAATATTGTCAAAGTTCATATGATAGAGTCTCCTATGCCATATCCAACTATCATCAAACTTAGCCATCAAACACTAACTAATCTTGGCATTCAACTGAAATAGGTTACCTGTGGTCTGTTTACCAGTGGCAATAAGTTCACCACTCTTCCCAATTATACTACAGACTCTGACTTTGAATTCTAGAACAAGTCCTTTGTCATTTGACTGAGCAACACTCAACAGGTTATTCTTTAGACCTTCTACCCAGTAGACATCATTTTCACTACTTTTTCCATTCAGTGAGATGGATCCTTTACATTTCACCAAGCATGGTGCATCATTACCAAATCGAACAACACCTCCATCATATTCCTCTAGAGATAGAAACTTTCTTCGGTCACCATTCATGTGGTGAGAACAACCACTATCAATTATCCACTCATTACAGTTGTCAATGCGAGAGAAAAGAGCTTTCTTGTCAGACACTTCTTCCTTTATAGCTACAAATACTATGTCTTCATTTTCTTCATCCTCTAATTCTTCATCAGTGACACCTTCATCCACAACAAAGAGACAATTTCTTTTGTTTCCTCCTTTATACATTCTAAACCTCTCTGGTTTATCCTTATTGTCATTGTTAGGACAATTAACAACTATATGTCCTATCTTGTTGTAGGAAAAACATTTCAAATGAAGTTTACCTCTATATTTTCCAATTCCCTTTGGAAGTCTTTTAGCAAGAAGAGCTTCAAACTCCATCAGAATCTCTTCATCATCCATATCTATGCATTGTCTGGACTCATAACTAGTACTATTTTCTTTTCCTTTTCTAGATGGTGTAGCAGATGCTCTAAAGGCTGACTCAATCTTCTGAACACTCCCATCATAGCTATTCAACTCATATACAATCAACTTTGCAATGATAGAGTCTAAGGATACCTTGGTTTTATCAATAGACCTTAGTTCCTAGATTGTAGTGACTCTAATTGCATAGATCGGTAGAAATGATCTCAAGACTTTACTAACAACGGTGGCATCCTCAATCATTCCTCTAGTGCTTTTGATATCTCCCACCATAGTCTTAATCCTATTGCCATATTGTTGAATGGTCTCACCTTCAACCATCCTCATATTCTAAAATTTACCTCTAAGGTTCTCATCCTTAGCTTGCTTTACATGCTCATCACCACCATAAATGTTTTCCAGTGCATCCCATACATCCTTAGGTGTGTCCTTGTCTTATACATCAATAAACTCAATATCTAACAAGCTACTGATAAGAGCTTCTATGACTTTCCCATTTTCTTGGATCTCTCTCTTCTGATCATCAGTCAGAGTGCCAATGGGAGTCACATAGGCATTCTCAACATAGCTCTAGTGTTGAGCACCCATACTCTTGATGTAAATCTTCATTCTATCCTTCCATATCTAGAAGTTATCTCTATTGAACTTAGGACCTTCCCTCTTCATCATTACAACATGATCTTTTACTTCAAGAGGTTAAGCTTATATCACCGAGGACCTAGAGTTGCTCTGATACAAATTGATGAATAGTGATGAACAACAGATACCCTAACTAGTACTGAGAGGGGGGGTGAATTAGTACAGGCAAAAACTTTCTCCAAAACTTATCAAGTTAAAAAAATACCAACTGATTGTCATCATTACTGAACTTAACCA
Organism: Cryptomeria japonica; assembly: GCF_030272615.1. Taxonomy (NCBI): domain Eukaryota; kingdom Viridiplantae; phylum Streptophyta; class Pinopsida; order Cupressales; family Cupressaceae; genus Cryptomeria; species Cryptomeria japonica. The sequence continues at coordinate 469,985,443 of NC_081410.1, forward strand.
TGGCAATACCGGTTAAACATAGTAAGACATCAGAATCATAAACTTATAAGTCTAAACACTTCAACTACATTCAATAATTGATAACAACTTCACCCATAAACATATGCATGTGGTATACCAATAATACCATAACCTAATAACTTTGTATGCATAATCTTTCAACCAAATAATACATACACATCACATGAAAATGCATAACACATAACACACAGATTTTTCATGTGGAAACCCAAATGGGAAAAACCACAGTGGGAATGAATACCCACAAGCTTATTTTTGAACTCTTTTGAAGCTCGCTCTGTTAGGAGCCTAGTCTAGTTAAAGACATTACAATAAGGTTCTGTTAGGAACCGATCCTATTAGAGATCACCTAGTTAAGGGATGGCTATATACCCTATTAAAGATTGAAACCCTATTAAAGGTTACCTCGCTAGAGGATTTGAAGAACTCAATGATCTTGAGTCACTTGGTTAAAGGTTTTACAATAAGCTTTTTAAAGCTACCCGATAAAGGGATTTTCCAACTGTTGAAATGATTAGAAGACAATAGGTAAAACTTCTGATCTGATAACAAGGTAGATCCTTTTAGTTCCTCTACTCTGCAATCACACTCTGCATTTCTCCACTTATTGGTCTGGCAAGTATCTCATCACTTGGATATACACACAAATTTTTCCAACAAATTTACAATAACAAACATCATCGACCTTATAGACAATAGTTAGGTCGATAGCATAAACCCTAAGCATCTTAGGTTTACAACATAGGCGGTCTAATCCTGACCATCCAAACACATTGCATAGAATATTATGATTTCAAATAGATCACAAGATAATCTGCATTGTTCATTCTTCACCACACATGGGAATCAATAACCCATCATGCTCTCTTCTCATACCGCCAAGAAGAATGATCATTCCCGAGGTAGACTTCAAACGCAATCAATCTTCTCATGCAATATCCTCAAGGAAATCTTTCATGCATACAAGGCTAACGTGGCACCTCGATCTCACTCATATCTCTTAGCTAACTCATCATAGAGTATCACCAGTTGCATTGCACAGGCTGGATCACCAAATGGATAACCCTAGAGCTGAGACTGCCAACCAGTAGTCACACTTTGTGAAACCCTGACACCAATTCACTGCATCTCCTCATACCTCTTCATACTAGTTCACTTGAACCTATTGACATCAATGACAACATATATTATCATCATATCAACATGTCGGTTCAACATATGCCAACAATATCCAACAATATCCAAATCTTACTAGACCTCCATGACATTCCTGTAATGATAAGAATTTTCTTTTAACACTAGTCATATGGTGCAAGCATCCACTATCAATGATCCATTCATCATTTTCTTCAATTTTTGCTGCTAATGCCTACTCTACCAGTTTGACAATAGGTGTCAATTGATCTTCTTTTAATGCAACAAATGCCCATCCAATATCTATTGGTTCTTCATCAGAGTCATCTGTAACACCTTCATCTCCATAATAACATGACTTATCTTTGTTTTTCTTAAATTTGTATCTTTGATATTCAAGGTTAGGTCTATATGTTCTTTTTGATTCCACTCTTAGTCTTGCATGTATATCAGGACACCTAGACACCATATGACCAACTTTATTGCAATTAAAACATTTGAAAGGTGCTTTACCTTCATACTGTTGGTATTTTGGTATGGTTTTGTCATTGATGTCAGTATCTACTGAAAACAAGCACTTTGGAGATCCAACAACATTCACCGGCAGGCAAGTAACTATTGCACAGTTACTGGTATATGGTTCACCAGCAGGATATATTGTTCACTGGTACCTAGAATGATATGGAAGACACTTGGTAATGTCGAAGACATTGTGTGGACACTTTGTTTTGAAGGATTGATCATTGGTATATTCATACTTGTATATTTTCTTTTACCGGCAAATAGGTCCAGGGTTATCTAGGGTTACACCGACAGGTTTATCTTTTCCAAATCAGCATGGCACGCTATGGAGATGATTTATTATTGTTGTAAATGCATTTAGCCAACATGTTTAATCAGTTATTGCATCAGATATTATATTATATGAAAAATATTTTTATTGTAATATCTTGTAGAGCCGACCTACTAACATTGGTCTTAGGGTATGGTATAAATGTAAGATCTTATTTGTAAGATCAAGTGTGGAATGTGAAAAAGAATTGTGTGAAGGTATATGTGAGATTAAGTAGACATATACATGAAGACATCATTTGAAGGTGAAGATAGGTTTTTGTATAAGCATATCAGCATTACACCGGTACTAAATCCAGCATATGAAGATGCTATTTTGTGCAGTACATTCTTATTGGATTTAACCATCCAACTGTAGTTAGTGTGACTCCCATTTTGTGATTGAGCAGTGAGCTCTAGGCTGTTGGCCTTTCTGCATGTGTAGACCCCATTTATGTACACTTACTATCTACAGTAGTATCATCTGATTGTGGGTAAGGTTTCCCACTGTGGTTTTTCCCCTTACAAGGTTTCCACGTACAAATATTGGTGTTATGGGTTGTGGATGACTTTATGTTTATGTTTCATGCATTAATCCTTACCAGTATAGCAATTTACTATTAACATTGTCTACCGGCACACTTAACTGGTTTACTGATATTAAGCATTAAGTTGGTTGATTGGTTTTTGGTTTGAATTTATTTGACAGCTGATTCACCCCCCCCCCCTCTCAGTTGTCTCCAGGACCTAACAATTGGTATCAGAGCTTAGTCCTCTTTTGCAAAATTTTAACAACTTGAGGAGATCCAATGTCTACTAATTACTTCAGGAAGGACAGTCCTAAACTTGATGGAACCAACTATGGGATATGGAAGATCAGGATGGAAACACATCTGAATTGCATCGGTAAAGACATCTAGGAAGTTACAAAGAATGGTTAAAATATTATTGTAGCTAGTCAGACTGCTCCAACTACCTTAGCTAAAGATGAAGAGAATGATTGTAAAGCAAGAGAAGCACTTTTGAGCGCATTATCAGATCAACAAATCATGGGATTATCAGATAGGTCTACTACTAAAGCTATTTGGGATCATTTGGAAACACTAAATGAAGGAGATTCCACAATCAAAATTGCAAAACTTGAAAGCTTCTGAGTCAGGTATGAACATCTAAAAATGGAAGAATATGAAAGGATTTCTGCTTTTATGGAAAGAGTAAATGAAATTGTTTTGGGTATTAAATGTTATGGAGGAACCTTGAGTGAGGATGAAATTGTTTCAAAAATCTTAAGAGGTTTGTCATCGGCATACAAAATGAAGGTTACTGCTATAAATGTGTTGAGAACAATGCCTAATACATCAGTAACTAGGGATACATTGATTGGAAAACTTTCAGCCTTTGAAATTGAGGAATTTGGTGTTGTTGCTACTATAAAAACTGATTTGGACTTTAAAGCATCAACATCATCTGCTCCATCATTTGAAAAATTAGATTGGAAAGCCTTTTATGCAAGAGAACTTGAGAATGAAGAGCTTGAAGAACTTGAAGCACTATTTGCAAGAAAAATGCCAAAAGGTCCTATTGGAAGTAAGTATGAATGTAAAGCACCCTTTAAATATTTTAACTGCAATAAGATTGGTCATATGGCTACGAGATGCCCTGATAGACATGCTAGACTAAGAGAAGAAGCTAGAAGAACATACAAGCCTAATCCTGAATATCAGAGATACAGATTTAAGAAGAACAAAGACAAATCTTGTTACATTGCTGATGAAGGTGTGATTGATGATTCTAATGAGGATCCAGTAGACAATGGATGGGTTTTTGTTGCTATAACAGAGGATCAAATGACACCTACTACTCAACCAGTAGAACAAGCCCTAGCAGCCAAAGTTGAAACAAAGGATGAATGGATCATTGACTCAGGATGCTCACATCACATGACTGGAGACAAAGGTAAATTCTTGAACTTTCAAGAATACAATGGAGGTTTAGTAAGATTTGGAGATGACAAAGCCTGTTCAATCAAAGGTAAGGGTTCAATATCTCTTGATGGTAAGCATAACACTAACAATGTCTACTATGTTGAAGGATTAAAGCACAATCTTTTAAGTGTTGGTCAACTAGTTTAGAAATTGCAACCGGTAATCAGACTAGTGGTAATATCTTTCATTTGAATAACAGTGAAAAGGCATGCTTAATTCCACATATAGATGAAAGTTGGTTATGGCATAAGAGACTATGTCATGTAAACTTTGATTGCATGGTAAAAATCAGTACTTCTAAGGCAGTTAGAGATCTACCTAAAATTGTGAAACCTCAGAATACAATTTGTAAGGAATGTCAATTTGGAAAACAAGTTAGAGATAGTTTCAAAAGTATTTCACAAAAATCCAATAATGCTCTTGATTTAATTCACACCGATTTATGCGGTCCAACTAGAACTAAAAGCTTACAAGGTGATAGATATTTCATGCTAATTATAGATGATTATTCTAGAATGTGTTGGGTTACTTTTCTCAGAGAAAAATCAGAAGCACTTGGGAAGTTCAACCTATTCAAAGCAATGGTTGAGAATGAAGCCGGTAAGAAAATAAAATGTTTAAGATTAGATCAAGGAGGAGAATTCACATCTAAGGACTTTAATACATTCTGTGAAGTGAATGGAATCAGAAGACAGTTATCAGCACCTCGGACACCACAGTAGAATGGAGTTATTGAAAGGAAAAACAAAACTATCTTGGATGCTGCAAGAAGTATGTTATCAGAAGCAAATCTACCACATGTGTATTGGAGAGAGGCAGTTAGCACTACTGTCTACACATTCAACAAAGTTCACATCAAAGGTGAAACTGGTAAGACCTCTCATGAACTATGGTTTGGTAATACTCCTACTCTTAAGTATTTCAGAATTTTTGGAAGTAAATGTTATATTAGAAGAGATGAGTATATTGGCAAATTTGATCCTAGAAGTGATGAAGGAATATTTCTTGGTTATTCATCTAAGAGCAACGCATATAGATGTTTTAATAAGAGATTGCAGAAAATTGTTGAGAGTACAAATGTAAAGATTGATGAACAGTTTAGAGGAACTATAAGGTATATAGACTCTAAACCGGCAACCGAAATTGTGACAAATGAACCTACACTGAATCCACCGATACAAAATGAAGATCCAGTTACCCCGGTATCATCAGAAGATTCCACAATAATTGAAGAACAACAGCAAACTAAGACACCCCGGTATGTAAGATTGAATCATTCTGAAGATCAGATAATTGGAAACAAATTTAAAGGAGTTATGACAAGAGGAAGATTGGCAAATGAAGAGGTATGTCTTATTTCTCAAATTAAACCATCATCTATCAATGAGGCATGTGAAGGTAAATTTTGGATTAAAGCTATGGAAGAAGAATTAGGATAAATTGAGAAAAATAATACTTGGACGTTAGTTCCTCGGCCTAAAGATAAAAATGTAATTGGAACCAAATGGGTATTTAGAAACAAACTTAATGAAGATGGTAAGGTTGTCAGAAATAAAACAAGACTAGTGTGTAAGGGATATTCTCAGAAAGAAGGAGTTGATTATAATGAAACCTTTGCACCGGTAACCAGAATTGAGGTAGTTAGATTATTCTTGGCTTTTGCAGCTCGCAAGGACTACAAAGTTTATCAAATGGATATTAAATGTGCATTTTTGAATGGAGATCTTGAAGAAGAAGCCTATATTGAACAACCTGATGGATTTTATTTGATAGACGACAATAATATGGTTTGCAGGTTAAGAAAAGCTCTTTATGGATTGAAACAAGCCCCAAGAGCTTGGTATGCAAGATTGGATAAGTATCTTTTAAAGATTGGTTTTACTAAAGAAAATGTAGATAGCAATTTATATTACAAAGTAACTAATTATGACATCTTGATTATTGAAGTATTTGTTGATGATATAATCTTTGGAGGAGAAGATGGATTATGTAAGGAATTTTCTATTAAAATGCAGCAAGAATTTGAAATGTCTATGATTGGAGAAATAAAATTCTTTTTAGGATTGCAGATTTCACAGACTAATAAAGGTATATTTTTGAGTCAATCCAAGTACTTGAAAGAATTACTAAAGAAATTTGGGATGGAGAACTCTAAATCGGTAAGCACACCTATGACTACAAATGACAAATTATCTCAAAGGGATGAATCTACACCTGTTAATCTAACTAGATACAAATCTATTGTAGGAGGTTTACTGTATTTGACACAAACCAGGCCTGATATTATGAATGCAGTATGTATTGTTTCTAGATTTCAAAGTAATCCTAGGGAAAATCATGAATCAACAGTAAAAAGGATTTTCCGGTACTTACAAGGCACAAAAAATCTTGAATTATTGTATCCTAGAGATGAAAATTTTGATCTATGTGCATACACAGATGCAAATTGGGCAGGAGGTGTGGATGATAGAAAAAGCACCACTGGAGGAGCATTCTTTCTTGGAAAGAGATTAGTTTTTTGGTTGAGTAAGAAATAGAGTTGCACATCTTTATCAATAGCAGAATTAGAATATGTTGCAACAACAACTAACTGTACACGGGTACTATGGCTTAAGCAAATGTTGAAAGACATAAAGATAAAATGCAAGGAACCTATTACTATATATTGTGATAACATTGCAACATTTGATATATCTAAGAATCTGGTATTACATTCTAAAAAAAAACATGTTTCTTTCAAACTGAATTTTCTAAGGGAAAAAGTTGAAGAAAAAGAGATAAAACTGGTTTATGTGAATACTAAAGAACAACTTCCAGATATTTTCACAAAACCTTTGCCTAAGGAGACTTTTGAATATCTTAGAGATCATCTTGGAGTCATACCACCACTAGTAGAGACTTAGACAGTTGATGATTGTCATCAACCGATAGAATTAAAAGACAAATCTTTTATTCCAGTCTTTGATGAGGAAGCTACTTCTCAGGGGGAGTAGTTGGTATTTTGTATGAACTTGATTTTTGTAACTTTGGCATTTGATGTCAAAGGGGGAGAGATATCTATGGAAAAACACATTATCTTTTAAGGAGAGATAGAGATTGGTATTGAAGATTAATCTTTGGATAAACACATGTTGCTCCCAGGGGGAGAAATTGTTGTTTAGGAGATTTTTGGTATTTGGCATTTTTGTTTTGGCACTTTGATGGTTTTTCTATCTTCTGTTGCCATCAATGCCAAAGGGGGAGATTGTTTGTATTTTGGTATGGTTTTGTCATTGATGTCAACACCTACTAAAAACAAGCACTTTGGAGATCCAGCAACATTCACCGGCAGGCAAGTAACTATTGCACAGTTACTGATATATGGTTCACCAACAGGATATATTGTTCACCGGTACCTGGAATGATATGGAAGACACTTGGTAATGTCGAAGACATTGTGTGGACACTTTTTTTTGAAGGATTGATCATTGGTATATTCATACTTGCATATTTTCTTTTACTGACAAATAGGTCTAGGGTTATCTAGGGTTACACCGGCAGGTTTATCTTTTCCAAATCAGCATGGCATGCTATGGAGATGATTTATTATTGTTGTAAATGCATTTAGCCAACATCTTTAATCAGTTATTGCATCGGATATTATATTGTATGAAAATTTTTTTTGATTGTAATATCTTGTAGAGCTGACCTACTAAAATTAGTCTTAGGGTATGGTATAAATGTAAGATCTTATTTGTAAGATCAAGTGTGGAATGTGAAAAAGAATTGTGTGAAGGTATATGCGAGATTAAGTAGAGGTATACACGAAGACATCATTTGAAGGTGAAGATAGGTTTTTGTATAAGCATATCAGCATTACACTGATACTAAATCCAACATATGAAGATTCTATTTTGTGCAGTACATTCTTATTGGATTTAACCATCCAACTGTAGTCAGTGTGACTCCCATTTTGTGATTGAGCATTGAGCTCTAGGCTGTTGGCCTTTCTGCATGTGCAGACCCCATTTATGTACACTTACTATCTGTAGTAGTATCATCTGATTGTGGGTAAGGTTTCCCACCATGTTTTTTCCCCTTACAGGGTTTCCACGTACAAATATTGGTGTTATGTGTTGTGGATGACTTTATGTTTATGTTTCATGCATTAATCCTTACCGGTATAGCAATTTACTATTAACACTGTCTACTGGCACACTTAACTGGTTTACCGATATTAAGCATTAAGTTGGTTAATTGGTTTTTTATTTGAATTTATTTGACAGCTGGTTCACCCCCCCCTCTCAGTTGTCTCCGGGACCTAACACATACTTACTTCCTGTTGGACCTTTAGTCATCTTCCTTGCAAATAGTGCTTCAAGTTCTTCATTTTCTCTCCTGATATCTTAAAGTTCTTTTGCATAAAGTTCTTTCCAATCAGATTTGTCAGATGATGATGATGATGATATTGATGATGATTCTTTAAAGGTTATATCAGTTTTGACTATAGCAATAGGACCAAATTCTTCAAGCTCAAATGCTGAAACTTTTCCAGCCAAAGTATCTCTAGATACTGATGTATTAGGCATTTTTCCCCACTCATTAGTAGTAGTCACTTTCATTTTGTAAGCCGGTGGAAAAGCTCTTAAAACTTTAGAAACAATTTCATCTTCACTTAAAGATCCTCCACAACATTGTATTCCTAAAACAATTTCATTCTTTTCATAAATGTATAAATTCTTTCATCCTCTTCCATTTTTAAATTTTTATACCTAACTCGGTAACATTCCAATTTTGCAATTTTGACAGTGGTGTATCCTTCATTCAATGTTTCTAGTTTATCCCAAATAGCTTTTGCAGTAGATCTATCTAATGATCCCATGATTTGTTGATCTGATAATGAGCTTAGAAGTGCTTCTCTTTCTTTGCAATCATTCTCCGAGTCTTTAGCCAATGTTGGTGGATGAGGGTTATTCAGAGTAGGACCAACATAGCCATTCTTTGTAACATCTCATATATCTCTTCCAATGCAGTTCAGATGTGTTTCCATTCTGATCTTCCATATACCATAGTTAGTTCCATCATGTTTAGGACTATCCTTCTTGAAAATATTTGCTGCCATAGGATCTCCTCAAAATGTTAGGCTTCTGCAAAAAGAGGACTAAGCTCTGATACCAATTGTTAGGAATTGGGAAGGACAACTGAGAGGGGGGAGGTGAATTAGTTGTCACTAAATTATAACCCAAAACAAATTATTCCAACTTAAAACTCAGTGTTGGTAAAACAAATTAACAATTATAGTATTATAGGTACACCTTAATGCATGAAACAAAAAGCAAAACAATATCCACAACACATGACATGGAGATTTTGACGTGCAAACCCTATAATGGGAAAAACCACGGTGGGAAACCTTACCCACAATCAAATGATACTAGTGCAGATAGTAAGTGTATACAATAATAGGGTCTGCACATGCAAAAAGGCCAACCGCCTAGAGCTCACTGCTCAATCACAAAATAGGAGTCACAATGACTACAATTGGATGGTTAAATCCAATAGATAATGTATTGCTTCAGAATAGTATCTGCAATGTTGGATTCAGTACCAATTTAAGCTCTAACCATGAGTGTCAAACACCTTCATAACCTTTCCTTCAACCTTCAAATAATATTTGTGTGATTCGCACAAGGATCTGCTTATTTTTCTCTTCATAATGTTCTTCAATATTCGTACACACTCATAATGATCTTCAAATAAGATCTTACAATTATTTATACAAAACCCTAAGACCTTATCATGAGGTTGGCTCCCTAAAGATATTACATTTATAAAATAAGTCTTGATGTGATACAATATGTCATCTCAATACATTTAAACATTATTCAATCAATAAACCATTTCCAAAATGTGTCGTGCTGATCTGGAACATGATATCTTGTACCATTCCATAACCTAGACCTATCTACCAGTAAAGGGAAATATGTGAACCTGATCAAACTGATAAGAAAAACACCAAATCCAAACATCCAATCCATGTCTTTGACATAACCAAATGATCTCCAGATGATAACAAGTCATCATCAACTTCCTAAGTTGTTGGTGAAACATATACCAGTGACTATGCATAAGCCAATATCCATGTTGGGACCACAATGTGTCGGTTCAACAACAAACCAATATAACCAGAATGCCAAATCAACAATGTAGACCTCCAGAAAGATAAGTGTTGACATCAATGACAAAACTAATGCAACACATGACGAAGTCATCCATAATACCAACACTGTCAACTCAGACACCATATTATTCTCCATAGAGCTTTTTGTAGTAATGACACCCTTTTCACAAAGACCAGTTAATGCCCTAATGCCACTCTTTCTAATTTGGTTGGGTTTCTCTAGACAGATAATGTCTTCATGAATTTTGCTCAAAATTATTCTTGTCTAGTTAGGGTCATAAGAAAAATTGAGTAAAACCCTCAAAATACTTAACCCTAACTTAGTGATACTCTTGTACTCACTTTTCAGAGTAATTTTGTCACCCTCAAACATCTTCTCCAAAAGATTGTTGAATGTTGCAGGGCTCACTTCCCCAATATCTGCATGAATATAAGCTTTAACATCCTCTATATACAAGCAATAAATTGGCACACTATAGAACACACCTTGTATTTTACAATTGCAATAAATGGATATGGCTTCAACACTAGTTGTGGCTTGAAATAATTATCAATGATAACTAGAATCAACATCTTGTTTGTAACTAGGGTTAGTTTCTTCTATCATAGGATGCACACAACCACTTCTTTGTACAAGAGATCTCAAACTATTAACTTGCAAGTGATCAAAATAAATCTAAAAAATTGATATATTCACTTTTTTATGTACAAATAGTCTTAAGTCTGAAAAAATGTAAAAAGATGATAAATATTCTATTCCAACTATGGACTCAACAAAGTATATGGAAATCACCAAAAAATCCATCTCAAATACTGAAATGCTAAAAACATTCTTCAACATCAAAATGCACGAGATTTGTACAATATTTCTTCAAATCTCTCCCTCAGACCTTGTTATCTGATTAGTTTTCGAAAGAGGGTAAACAGGTTTAGCAAGTGCAAATCCACTTTCATTCATTTCTTTAGTCTTATCATCAGATTTATTCACCCAAATTATCTTCATTTTCTCTATTTCCTAATTTATATCAAGTTTCTTTTTCATATCATTAGACTTTTGAGCTTTTCTTCTACAATGTTTAGCAATGTGACCCATCTTGTTACAACTATAGCATACCGAAACTCTTTGAGACTTTCCAGTATTCATTTTGTTGTTTTTGAACCTTCTATTTGACCTACATTCAAAGGCTTTGTGCCCATACATAATGCAACTATAGCATACTCCATTAAAGGACAAAGTATGATTTATATTTCTGTATCCATTTCTCATTATCCTACTTCTGCATTCAATAGCTCTATGCCAAACATTATTGCAAGAATAACATCTTGTACTAATTAATTGATTTATAATTTGGATTCTGAATTCACTATCTCTATGTCCAAATCTATTGCATAAAAAACAATTGCCATTAAAAGAATACCTGGATCTAGGTTGAGAGAAACTTATACCATCTTCCTAATGTTCTTTCAATCTGGAATGAAGTTAGTGTCTCCAACCTTCTCTTTTCCTTTGGAATTTTTTCCTTCCTCATAACCAAGTCCATCCTTGTTATTATTCTACTTATGAGCACTGAGCATGGCATCAAGCATTTCACTTCCTCCTTTTAGCTTTAAACCTTTGTCAATTTGTTCATTTGCCTAATTCAATTCCTTTCTTAGTTTATGCACTTCCTTTTCAAGTCTGGAACACTGCTCTATTTTGTTGTATAGTTTTGTATCAAGATCATCCATTACTTTTCTTTCCTCATCAAGTGGCTTTCGGAGATAGGTAATTTTGTCTTCATCATTTTTGCACATGAATCTGCTCTCATCTAGATCTATCAAGGTGGATCTCAATTCTCCTTTTATATTAAAAACACCTTCAATTCCCCAATTATGACGATTCTTAGTATCCATATCAACACGTGTTCAATTCTTTAATCTACCTCATCAGTTAAGTTGTTTCGTTAGGAATCAAAGCTCTGATACCAATTGGTGAACAATTACCGAATGCTAAGAGAGGGGATGAATTAGAATGAACAAAAATATTACTAATTAAAGACACCAAAACACATTATTCATTTACTCCAAATATGCAACAAAGAATATAACAGAAACAATAAACACATCCACACAAGAACACCAATTTTTAATGTGGAAAATCCAAACTGGGAAAAACCATGGTCAGAAAAACTCACAATATGTATATTCACTATTTACAATAATTATGACCATCGGCTAGAGAGCATACTACTCCGAACTTGCAGAATAAGGTGCACTACCGTAGGCAAGATACAAAAAGGGGACTTACACAACTGAAGATTACTTCTTCAAGGAAAGATACAATATGAAATATAATTTGAATTGTAAAGAAAAGAGCATCTATCCAATGCTGGTAAAAGCTCACATTTGAAGCACTCAACTATGAATTTTGATAATTCTCTGGACCTCTATTCTTCTTCTAATTTGCACCACACTAATTAGGGATTAAAAAATGACAAAGATCTAAATTAGACTTTACAAAGTGTTGACCTTGGTTTAGGATTAATGATGGATGATGGAATTTAGATCAAAGGATTGATTAGGTTTGATATGCTAAGTGCTCTAGGATGAAAAGAAAATGATTATGGAAGAATGGATTGGTGCTGAAAGGGAGATGATAAGGTTATCCAAGATGGGAAGACAAAAAATGTCGTGCAAAAAGACTCGATGTTTCAACTATTGGAAGAATGTTGCAAATATTTTCTTGAGAGATATTTGTGAGATGTGTTGTCATTGATGTCAACATATTTCTCTGTCTGAGATAGTGATGTAGTGAAGTTCACTGAGTTAGTTTGTTCAGTATGATGAAGATCAGAGTTTTCATATTAAAGGGTTTGTAGAGGGTTGTCTATAGTTGATTTAGTTCAAGATTCAAAGGTTCACATGAATATTTGATTGAGTTATGCGTGTTTGTCTTGTGGTTGGTTTTTTTGTTGTTCAGTGATGACGAAGTGACAGTATTTTGATTGGCATTGCTCTGCATTGTAATATCTTGTTCTATAGATTTTGAGATATGTTTGGAACGTTGGTGTGTGTCCTTAATTTAAGTGGTTCATGATTTGGAGGTCCACAAGTGATTTTTCAAGGTTGACAGTAATTGCAGTTAGTGTTCCTGAGGTCCAGTACGAAGATACTGGCGATTCTAGTAATTTGTATTGATGAGGATGTTGATATGGTAATTTATGATGCTTGTGGATATTTTTGGATCATGTTCCTTTTGTGTTGATGGTCCACATTGATCGTTGAGTTTATAATTGATGTTTTTCTTTGGTACACTAGTGTCCTTCATGTTCTTGGCTGATTGGATGTTTGAGGCATAATTTTTGGAGGTGTAACGTGTTCAAGGTGAAAGATTTGTGTCTGTGCTATGTCTTGACTAACATTGCATGGCCCACATGTAATATCGTATTAAGCATGGTTGTATTTTTGTAACTAGGTGGTGAGTGTTGAGCCGACCTTGGAGAAATAGGTTGATGCATGTATACATAAATGTAATGATCTTGTAACTGAATATGGGTGTGTAGATGTGGATGAGTGTATGTTCATTGAATGTAGAGATATTTGAAGGTAGAGAAGAAGTGTGAAGAAGATAATTGTTTTGTGCTTCAATGAAATTAAACTAAGCATTGAGATGTTATTCCACAGTTCATAATTTCAGAATGTGATCTGAAATTAATTGTATAGGCAATGATCCTTCCATCGGCAATGAGCCCCTCTTATTTTGAGTAGTGAGCTCTAAGAAGTGTTCCTAAATGCATGTGCATTTCCATTATAATAATTCTAATAGAGTATACCTATTTTGTGGGTTCATCCCCATTGTGGTTTTTACCTTAACCAAGTTTCCACGTCAAAAATCTGTTGGTATTGTGTTGTCATTGATATCAACCAGTATGCAAGTTGATGTTACCGGTATGAAAGTAGGAGTATTGCAAATTGTTGGCATGTTGATCTCAACTAGTAAGTATGTCAATTGGTAAGAAAGCAAAGAGATAAATTGAATGAGCCAGATAAGAAGATGAAAGGATGTAAAGTGTTTTCCACATTGGCAAAATGGTTCAGGACTATCACTGGTAAATGATAACATGTCGTACCTAACAAAACATAGAAGTGCATGATATGAAGGTTAACTGATTGGTGTATACAAGTAGCATGTTCGGTCAGTGATTGAGTTTGAGTTGACACAGTCAAGTTGCCGACTAGGTTGGTATTAAATGAAGACTGTAGAAATCACAGATCGATTGCAAAGGATTACGGATCAAAGCAAATTGAAAGACAGAGATTTTATTTTTTGATATCATGATCAAAGTAGGATATCTAATTGTCTTGTTGATCTAGAGAAAGAAACAACTAGATCATTTATTGTAATCGACAAAATCAAGGCCGATGAACAGGATCCAATTTGCTAAATATAGTAAGCATTTATTGGAAGAATAAAAAAGGACATAGCTTTTTGTTGATCTATTGCAGGTTGTCGATTCAAGAAGATGAGATTTGATTTGATACGGATTGTGGTCCGTGAAGAAAACCCTAGGAATGTAAAATTTTAGTTTTTTTTTTGGCAAGAAAGAATGTGTATAAATATGTAAATCGAAGACTTAAGTATTTGGATGAGGGATGTGTGATGAGAACGGGTGATCATGCTAGAGGAGAGTTGATCAATCTGAGCATTCATAGAAAAATATTGAAGTGACTGAGTAGGAGCTTGAGGAGCTTGAAGACCTTATTGCCAAGAGATTTCTCAAAGGAACCGGTAGGTATGAGGAAAAATTTCCTCTTAAATATTTTTCTTGCAATAAGATAGGTCATTTTGCCTGAAGGTGTTTGGAAAGAGTTCCTAAGCCAAGACCTAACAAACCTAGATTTTAGAAGAGATGTTATTGTGTTGCTAATGAAAGTGTGTTAGATGATGAGTCTGATAAAGGAAGTTCAAGTGATAATGAATGGGTGTTTATAGCTATCAAGGAAGATGATTTGATGCCTATTGATTCTGCTAGCTGCATGAATATGGAAATAGCTTTGGCTACACAAGTTGAAGAAAAAGATGAATCGGTGATTTATAGTGAATGCTCTCACCATATGAAAGGTGATAAAAGTACTTTTGTGAGTTTGTAAAAGTATGAAGGTGGCATTCTGAAGTTTGGTGATGATAAAGATGGTATAATCTGTGGTAGAGGTTTCATTTCTCTTGATGGTAATCACAATACTAATGATGTCTTATATGTATAAGGTCTAGATAATAATCTCTTGAGTGTTAAATAGATGGTTGACAAGGGTGTTGGCCATTTGGAGGAATTGATTATGTGTTGCATTGATGTTTTATCATTGATGTCAACACTAGTTGTTTTGGATGCTTTACCAACACCCTTCTAGTCTCGATAGGTTGAGTAGTTTCTGGTTGGTTTGGATCTGGCATGATCTGGTATGCTCTGATATGGTTTGGTTATGGAATTGGCTTATTCATGCTACTTATGTTCATATTCAGTCTGTTGGTTTTGGTTTGGTGATCGGATGCTTGCTTGGAAGCTTGGCTTGTTGTTTCGATGAGGGTTTCACTGGCAGATCTTTTGATGAAGATCTTTGATGATATGCATAAGTGGTGTTGGTGTAGCTTCTGGTGGAGATTTAAGATGTTGATAGTGATCATGTTCGAGTCTTGGTAAATGGAGATCATTTCTCTAGCGTGTGGACCTATATTGGGTCTCGGTTGATCTAAGTTATGGACCGACTTAATGTAACATGTGAATTGGACCTCTCGATGTGTTTTCGGGATGTCTTATGTGTTGGATATTATCTATTTGGTCTAAGGCCGACATGTTTTTTAATTATGTAATTAGTTTACTGTCTAGTGGTCAACCTAATTGTTTATGGTTGAGGGTTTGTATATATATGATGTAATATCTCATTGTACATCATCATAGGCATATGGTCAGGGAATAAGATATGTGTCTACAATGTGCGAATAATGTAATATCATTCAGGAAGAGGATTTGGTTGATCATTGGAGATTGAATTGGGTCTATGTAAGAGGATTTATTCTTTTGGTATTGAGCTTAACTAGAACTGTACTCAGGCATAGGAGATGCTATCTTTGCAATTCGTTCCTTCTTCCAGATTTTAGTCTAAATTTCTATGTAGTTAGTGAGACTCCTTTTGTGATGAGCAGTGCACTCTAGGCTATTGGACTTCCTTCAAGTGGAGGCCCCTCAATTGTAATTCACATACTTACTGCATAAGTATTATCTGACTGTGGGTAGGCTTCCCACCATGGTTTTTCCCTTTACCGATTTTTCCATGTAAAAATCTTGGTGTCATGTGGATGGTATTTCTTCTTTGATTATTGTTTATGCTTAATTGGTTTAACTATTCTGGTATTTGGTTTAAGAATTTTAGTATTAATGTTTTGGGTTTCGGTATTTAAGTTTGAATTGTTAAATGTTCTTGTAATCTATGACAACTGATTCACCCCCCCCTCCTTAGTTGTCTTTTGGTTATTTGAACTATCTAACATTTGGTAGCAGAGATTTGGTCCTCTCTGTAGAAAGCTTAACCACTTGAGGAAGATCCTATGGCAACTAACAATTCAAGTTCATCCAGTTTATGTGGAGCTATCTTTTCAAGAGATATTCCTAGGCTTGATGGAACAAATTACATAGTATGGAAGATTCAGATGGAGACTCATCTGATGTCTTGGCAAGGAGATTTGGGAGATCACACAGAATGGTGTTACACCTCATAATCCAGCATTTGGAAATCATCCTCTGACAAACTTGGATAAGTATATGGAGAATGATTGTAGAGAAAGAGAAGCCCTCTTGTGTGCACTTTCTGATCAACAAATAATGGGATTGATTGACAAATCATCTGGAAAGGCTATATGGGATAAGTTGGAGACTCTTATTGAAGGTGACCCTATAGTGAAGATTGCTAAACTTGATGGTTACCAGGTCAGATATCAAAACCTAAAAATGGAAGAAGATGAAAGGATTACTGCATTCATGGAAAGGGTAAATGAAATTGTTATGGGAGGTCAATGTTGTGGTGGAACTCCAAGTGAAGATGAAATTTTTTCTAAAGTTCTGAGAGACCTACTACTAGCTTACAAGATAAAGGCTATTACTATTAATGAGTTGAGAATAATGGCTAATACATCTATCAACAGAGATACCTTGGTTAGGAAATTACTTGCCTTTGAGCTTGAAGAATTTGGACCTTCTGGAGCTGTGAAGACTGAACCTGATTTTCATGCATTTGCATCAGTAACTGGTAAGAAAGATTGGAAAGCTTTATATGCAAAGGAATTGGATGATATGAAGAGAGAAGATGATGAGTTTGAGAAACTTGAAGCACTATTTTCTAGAAGAGTACCTAAAGGACCGGTAGGAAGTAAGTATGAAGGAAAAGCACCTTTTAAATGTTTTGCATGTAATAAGATTGGTCATTTTGCATCTATATGTCCTGAAAGGAATTCAAGATTTGAAGAAAGAGTTAGAAGATTATTTAAGCCTAACCTTGGATATCCAAACAAGTATAAGTATAAGAAAAACAAAGACAAATCATGCTACATAGCGGATGAGGAAGGAATTATTGATTCTGATGATGGACCCATAGAAGATTCTGCTAGTGGATCTAGAAATGGAAAGGAATGGGTGTTCTTGGCTATCAAGGAAGATGTTCTAGCATTGGAAGAGAATGTACCTGAAGAGAAGGCACTTGCTGCTAAAATTGAAGACATAGATAAATGGGTAATTGACAGTGGTTGTTCACATCATATGACTGGAGATAAAGGGAAGTTTCTATTTGTACAAGAATTTGATGGCAGTCTGGTTAGATTTGGAGATGACAAAGCATGTATGATCAAAAGAAAAGGAACTATACCATTGGATGGTAAGAACAATACTAATAATATTTATTATGTTGAAGGTTTCAGACATAATCTTTTGAGTGTAGGACAATTGGTGGGTAAGGGATTTCAATTATAGTTCAAAGATGGAAATGCAAAATCATTAACAGATCTAGTTTGGAGATTGCATTGTGAAGATCAATTCAACTAAGGCAGTCAGAAATACACCTAAGATTGTGAAGCCCTATAATCCGGTATGTAAAGAATGTCAAATGGGTAAATAGGTCAGAACCTCTTTTAGGATTATACAAGATAAATCTAATGATGTTCTTGATCTTATTCATATGGATTTGTGTGGCCCTGCTAGAGTTAAAAGTTTTCAAGGTGATAGATATTTTATGCTAATATTGATGATCATTCTAGAATGATGTGAGTTACTTTTCTAAGGGTGAAATCTAAGGCATTTGAAAAGTTTAAAATCTTTAAGGTTAAAGTTGAAACTGAGATAGGATTGAAGATTAAATGTTTGAGGTTAGATCATGGTGGATAATCCACATCCAGTGAGTTTAATAACTTTTGTGAGAAGCATGGTATAAGGAGACAATTTTATGCTCCTCGGATACCTCAATAGAATGGAGTTGTGGAAAGGAAGAACAAAACTATCTTGGATGCTGCTAGAACAATGATGATGGAAGCTAGTCTACCTCATATCTACTAGAGAGAAGTAGTAAGCACAATGATTTACACATTCAACAAAGTACATCAAAGGAGAAACTAGTAAGACACCTTATGAATTATGGTTTGGCAATACACCTACAGTTAAGTATTTCAAAATCTTTGGTAGTAAATGTTATAACAGGAGAGATGATATCATTGGAAAATTTGATCGTAGATGTGATGAAGGAATATTTCTTGGTTATTATAATTAAATCAAGGCATATAGATGTTATAACAAGAGATTGCAGAGAATTGTGGAGAGTGCTAATGTCAAGGTGGATGAGCTGAATAGAGGTCAAACAAGAGTTTATGAGAAGGAACCAGTGGTGGAAATAATTATATCTGAACCGGTAGCACCTTTACTGGAACAAAGTGTTGAACTAGCTACTCTAGTAGTATCATAAAGTTCTACAATAATTGAAGAACCGGGAAGAGGAACAGAGAGTCAGAAGACTCTTAGGTATGTGAAATTGAATCATTTAGAAGATCAGATCATTGGGGATAAGAACAATGGAGTGATGACAAGAAGAAGAATGGAAACTAATGAGGTATGTTTAATTTCATAAGTTGAACTGGTATCAACAATTGAAGCATGTAAAGATGAATATTGGTTGAAAGCTATGGAAGAAGAATTAGATCAGATTGAGAAAAACAACACATGGACTTTGGTTCCCTGGCCTAACAATAAGAATGTTATTGGAACTAAATGGGTTTTTAGGAATAAATTGAATGAGGATGGTCAAGTTGTAAGGAATAAGGCTAGATTGGTTTGTAAAGGATATTCTCAGAAGGAAGTAATTGATTATAGTGAGACTTTTGCACTTGCAGCTAGGATTGAAGCTGTAAGATTATTTCTTGCCTATGCTGCCCATAAAAACTACAAGGTTTATCAGATGGATGTTAAGTGTGCATTTTTGACTGGGGGTCTTGGTGAGGAAGTTTATATTAAGAAACCTGATGGTTTTTCACTATCAGATGATACAAACATGGTTTACAGGTTAAGAAAAGCTTTATATGGATTGAAACAGGCACCTAGAGCTTGGTATGCAAGGTTGGATAAATATCTTTTGAAGCTTGGTTTTACTAAGGGTGATGCTAACAGTAATTTATATTATAAAACCACTAATGATGATATACTAATTATTGAAGTATTTGTTGATGACATTATTTTTGGAGGTGAAGATAATTTGTGCATGGAATTTTCTAAAAGTATGGAGAAGCAATTTGAAATGTCTATGATTGGGAAAATGAAATTTTTCTTAGGTTTGCAGATTACTCGGACTAACAAAGGTATTTTCATCTGTCAAACTAAGTATGCTAGGGAATTATTGAATAAATTTGGTATGGGAGATTCTAAACCAGTAAGTACTCCTATGGTTACAAGTGAGAAATTGACAAGGAAATATGTTTCTACACTGGTAAATCCTACAAGATACAAATCTATGATTGGAGGTTTTCTTTATTTAACTCAGACTAGGCCTGACATAATGAATGTTATTTGTATTGTATCTAGATTCTAGAGTGATCCTAGAGAAAATCATGAGAGTGCGGTGAAAAGGATTTTTAGATACTTGCAAGGTACATCAGAATATGGTTTGTGGTACCCTAAGGATGATGACTTTACTTTATGTGCATATACATATGCTGATTAGGTTGGAGATGTTGATGACTGGAAAAGTACTTCTGGTAAAGCTTTCTTTCTTAGTAAGAAGTTGGTTTCATGGATAAGCATGAAACAATCATGTACTTCTTTATCTACTGTTGAAGTTGAGTATGTTGTTGCTACTACTAACTATACACATGTTTTATGGATGAAGCAAATGTTGAAGGATATCAAAGTGCATTGCACTGGACCGATAGTTATTCACTTTGATAACTCTGTTGCTATTGACATATCAAAGAATCTGGTATTTCACTCTAAGACAAAGCACATATCTATCAAGTATAACTTTTTGAAGGGGAAGGTGGAAGAAAATGAAGTTAGAATGGTTTATGTGAACACTAAAGAGAAGATTGCAGATATTTTCACTAAACCTTTTCCTAAAGAACCATTTGAGTAGTTGAGATATAGGTTAGGGGGTTCTGCCCCTTTGGCAGAGAACTAATTGATGCTTTTTGACATCAGTCCGGTATGCATTATCGGAGATATTTTTCATTCCGACACTGATGTGGGGATGCTACTGCTCAGGGGGAGTAGTTAGCTTTGTGATTCAGTGGTTTATGTTTTTGCTTTGATATTTTTATCAAATTTATGGTGTTGATGTCAAAGGGGGAGAGATATTGATGTGAAAAAGAAAAAATTAAGGAGTTGTATACATTAGAGGGAGATATATATATATATAATTCAAAGCTTTACAAAGATATCATTCACAAGGGGATTTTGGTCTTTCTTTCAAAACTTCATTGATATATTTTTATGTGGGAGATTGTTGGTTGTCTTCCATTGGGGGAGACTTGTTTGGCATTTCTTGGTACTTAGATGTTTTTCATATCTAGTGTTGCCATCAATGCCAAAGGGAGAGATTGTTGGCCATTTGGAGGAATTGATTATGTGTTGCATTGATGTTTTGTCATTGTTGTCAACACTAGCTATTTTGGATTCTTTACCAGCACCCTTTTGGTCCCCATAGGTTGAGTAGTTTTTGGTTGGTTTGGATCTGGCATGATCCAGTATCCTTTGGTATGGTTTGGTTATGGAATTGGCTTATTCATGCTACTCATGTTCATATCCAGTCAGTTGGTTTTGGCCTGGTGATCAGATTCTTGCTTGGAAGCTTGTCTTGTGGTTTCGGCGAGGGTTTCACTGGCAAATATTTTGATGAAGATCTTTGACGATATGCAAAAGTGGTGTTGGTGCAGATTTTGGTGGAGATTTAGAATGCTGATGGTGATCATGTTCGAGACTTGGTGGATGGAGATCATTCCTTTAGCGTGTGGACCTATATTGGGTCCCGATTGATCTAAGTTATGGACCGACTTAATGTAATGTGTGGATTGGACCTCTTGATGTGTTTCTGGGATGTCTTATGTTTTGGATATTATTTGTTTGGTCTAAGGCTAACATGTTTTGTAATTATGTAATTATTTTATTGTCTAGTGACCGACCTAATTTTTAATGGTTGAGGGTTTGTATATATATGATGTAAGATCTCATTGTAGATCATCATAGGCATATGGTCAGGGAATAGGATATGTGTATGTAATGTGCAAATAATGTAATATCATTCAAGCAGAGGATATGGTCAATCATTGGAGATTGAATTGGGTCTATGTAAGAGGATTTAGTCCTCTGGTATTGAACTTAACCAAAACTATACTCAGGCATAGGAGATGCTATCTTTGTAGTTCATTCCTTCTTCCAGATTGTAGTCTAGATTTCTATGTAGTCAGCTAGACTCCTTTTGTGATGAGCAGTGCACTCTAGGCTATTGGCCTTCCTTCAAGTGCAAGCCCCTCAATTATAATTCACATACTTACTGCAAAAGTATTATTTGACTATGGGTAGGCTTCCCACCATGGTTTTTCCCTTTACTAGGTTTTCCACGTATAAATCTTGGTGTCATGTGGATGGTATTTATTCTTTGATTATTGGTTATGCTTAATTGGTTTAACTTCTATTCTGGTTTTCAGTTTAAGCATTCTAGTATTAATGTTTTGGGTTCCAGTATTAAAGTTTTAATTGCTAAATGTTCTGGTAATCTGTGACAATTGATTCACCCCCCTCTTGGTTGTCTTCTGGTTATTTGAACTGTCTAACAAAGGGATATGATCTTCAATTCAAAAATGGCAAGTGTAAAATCTTGGGTAATTTCACAATTGAGATTTCATCAGGTACAAAGACTAAAGGTAATATCTTTCATTTAAATAGTGTTGATAAAAGATGTTTGATTGCTCTGGTAGATGAAAGTTGGTTGTGGCATAGAAGAATGTGTCATGTGAATTTTTATAATATTGTCAAAATAAGTTCTACTTAGGCTATGAGAGATCTTCCTAGATTAATGAAACTTGCTAACACTATGTGCAAGGAATGTCAATTAGGGAAACAAACCAGAGTTACTTTCAACATTAGGAAGCATTGTTCAAGTGGATTATTGGATCTTATGCATACTGATTTATGTGGTTCTTCCAGAGTCAAAAGTTTGTAGGGAGACAAATATTTCATGTTGTTGATTGATGATTATTCTAGACTGATGTGGGTTACTTTCTTAAGGGAGATGTCTAAAGCTCTAGACAAGTTCAATATTTTCAAGGCTATGGTTGAGACAAAGATAGGTTTGAAGCTAAAGTATCTAAGATCTCATAGAGGTGGTGAGTTTACTTCTGGTGAGTTCAATGAATTTTGTGAGGAACATGGAATAAGAAGATAGTTGTATACTTTGAGAAGCCCTTAGCAAAATAGAGTTATGGAAAGGAAGAACAAAACCATTCAAGAAACTGCCAGGACAATGATGTTGGAAGGAAATGTTTTGCATGTCTATTGGAGAGAAGTTGTGAGTACTATTGTTTACACTCTTAAGTGGGTGCATATTATAGGTGATACTGGTAAGACTCCTTATGAGTTATGGTTTGGTCATGCTCCTACTGCTAAATATTTCAAAATTTCTGGAAGTAAATGTTATATCGAGAAAGATAAAGATCTAGGAAATTTTGATGCTAGATGTGATGAAGGGATATTTCTTGGTTATTCTACCAAAAGCAAGGCCTACTGATGTTATAATAAGAGACCGAGGAAGATAGTTGAGAGTATGAATGTTAGGGTTGATGAATGCAATGAGAGAAAATCTAGACCTGGCAAATATGATTCAAATAATCAAAATGATAGTACAAATAATGGGAAGCAACCTCAAACTTAGAATCAAGTCCAGATTATTCCAGTCAATCCAGTGCTTCAAGGTGAAGGAACTAGTGCAAGTGCTAAAGAAAGAAAACAAGAGTCTGAAATTCAAGAAACCCCTAAGACTCCTAGGTGTGTAAGATTGAATCATTCTGAAATTCAGATCATAGGAGATAGGAATAAAGGTGTTCAAACAAGAAGAATAAGTGTTGAATATCAAGTTGAGTATTGTTTAATTTCAAAGATTGAACCTAAGTATGTTAATGAAGCATGTGAAGATGAACATTGGGTAAAAGAAATGGAAGAAGAATTAATGTAGATTGAAAAGAACAATACATGGAATCTTGTTCCTAGACTTAAGGAAAAAAATTTAATTGGAACCAAATGGGTCTTCCAGGACAAATTGAATGAGCAAGGTGAAGTTTTTAGAAACACAACAATAATTGTTTGTAAAGGATATTCACAAATGGAAGGAACTGATTTTGAAGAAACTTTTTCTCCTGTGGCAAGAATTGAAGCCATAAGATTGTTTCTTGCTTTTGCTGCTTACAAGGGTTTCAAAGTCTATTAGATATATGTCAAGTCAGCATTCTTGAATGGTGAATTGGAAGAAGAGGTGTACATTGAGCAACCAGATGGATTTCAATTGACCGATCAAGGAGATGTGGTTTGTCGGTTGAAGAAAGCTTTGTATGGACTAAAGATAGCCCCAAGAGAATGGTATGCTAGATTGGATAAGTATTTGTTGAAGCTAGGATTTAACAAAGGTACTGCTGATAGTAATCTATACTTTAAGATTGATCATGATTACATTCTAATTATTGATTTTTTTGTTGATGATATTATCTTTGAAGGGAATGGTAGTTTGTGCAAAAAAATTTCTAATGAAATGTAGAATGAATCTGAAATGTCTATGATTGGGGAGATGAAATTCTTTTTGGGATTACAAATAACATAGTCAAAAAAAGGGAACTTTATATCTCAGTCCAATTATGTAAAAGAGTTGTTGAAGAAGTTTGGTTTGGAAGATTCAAAACTGGTTGGTACTCCCATGGTGACTGAATGTAAGTTGACTAAAGATGTTGATTCCCCTAAGGCAAATCTGATGAATAATGATAAACAATTAGTACCAAACTGGTACTGAGAGGGGGGGTGAATCAGTACAGACAAAAAACTTTCCCTGAACTAGTTTGACTGCAAAGACTGCACTTAACTGGTAAACAGTAACACCGGTCTAAATCAGGGCACTACCAGTAAAACATAGTGAGATCCTCAAGGAAATCCTTCATGTGCACAAGGCTTACATGGTAACATGATCTGATCTTCATTACAATACTAACTTCATCACAAGATGTCATTGGTTGAATTACACAGGCTTGGAATGCATCAATCGGAAACCCTGAAGTTGAGACTACCAACCGGTAGTCATGCCAAATGAAACCCCGATACAAAACTTCCCATATACCAGTTCTCATTCCAACATACCGCTTCACTTTTTCACATATACCAGTTCACAATATCATACCAATTCTCACATATACTGGTTCATACTTCAGCATATTGACATCAATGACAACATACAATATCATCATGTCATCAAGCTCTGCGCATATGCCAACAATCTCCCCCTTTGGCATTGATGGCAATATACAAAGATATCTCTCTACTTCACATCTTCTCCCCAATACTGCAGTTATCTTCTCCACTTCACATCTTCTCCCCTTTGACAACAATGCCAAAGTGGAGGCACAAACTACTATGTTCCACTATGCTGCTCCCCCTAAGGAGTAGCTTCCTTCAACACACCAATCCTAAACAAGATTTATCAATGCAAGATCTGGCTGATGTGGAGCACACACCCTTAGTTCACCTCTTGAAGGGGCAGCACCCCTAATTCACCTCTTAAATAGGTAAATGTAGCCTTTGGTAGAGGCTTGGTGAATATATCTACTAACTGCTCCTTACTGGAAACATGTTCCAATACAACTTATTTGTTTTGAACCTTCTCCCTTAAGAAATGATACTTGAGATCGAAGTGCTTGGTTATAGCATGCAAAACCGGATTCTTGGAAATATTAATTGCACTTTTGTTGTCACAAAATATACTTACCGGTTCAGATACATGAACTTTGAAACCACTTAATACATTCTTCATCCAAATTGTCTGAGTGTAGTTCATAAATGCTGCAACATATTCCGCTTCTATTGTAGACTGAGAGATACAACTTTGCTTCTTACTCATCCATGAGACTAGTCTACCACCAAGAAAGAATGCACCACCGGTTGTGCTCTTCCAGCCGTCCACATTACCAGCCTAATCAGCATCTGTAAACACTTTGAGGTTGAAATCATTACTATATGGATACCACAATCCATAGTGAATAGTTCCCTTTAGATATCTAAGAATCCTCTTGACTGCTACCAACTGGGATTCTCTTGGACTTTTCTAGAACCATGCAGTAATGCCCACTACATGTGCAATGTCCAGTCTGCTATGTACTACATAGTGCAACTTACCAATCATTGATCGGTATTCCTTCTCATTCACCAACACTGAGTCATCCTCTTTTGATAATTTACAACCAACCGGTTTGCTATCTTCCATGACAAAGGTCTTCAACACCACTTTGACATACTTGGACTGAGTGATAAAGATACCATCTTTCATTTGTTGAATCTATAGTCCAATGAAGAACTTAATCTCCCCTATAAGTGACCTCTCAAATCCCTTCTTCATCTCATCTACAAAATCATGACTCATCTTCTCATCTCCACCAAAAATTATGTCATCAACAAATACTTCATAGATCAGAATCTGATCTCCTTCTGACTTCAAATAGATATTTCTATCTTCACTTGTTCTTTCAAATCCAATCTTCACAAGATGGGAGTGTAAGCATTCATACCATACTCTAGGTGCCCACTTGAATCCATACAAGGCCTTATGTAGCCTACACACCATGTCATTGTCTTCTGATAGGGCAACCCCATCTGATTGCTCTATATACATCTCCTCTTCAAGTATTCCATTCAAGAATGCAGATTTTACATCCATTTGATATACTTTGAATCCCTTGAAGGCTGCATATGCAAGAAGCATACAAACTCCTTCCAAGCTAGCTACTAGAGAAAAGGTTTCTCCATAGTCTTCTCCTGCTTCTTGAGCATATCCCTTACACACGAGTCTAGCTTTGTTTCTTAACACTGTGCCATCTTCATTCAGCTTATTTCTGAAAATGCATTTGGTGCTAATGACATTTTTATGCTCAGGTCTGGGTACCAAAGACCATGTACCATTCTTTTCTATCTGGTTAAGTTCCTCTTCCATTGCCTTGATCTAGTCTTCATCTTTATGTTCCTCTTTAAAAGTTTTATGCTCAAATCAGAGATCATGCAAGAATTTTCTCTGACCTTTCTTCTTGTAAGAATTCTTGCATCCTTATCTCCTATGATTTGCTTTGGATCACAATTCAACTTTACATACCTAGGAATGATCTTATCTATTTCCTATTTCTTTTCTTCTTCATCCTCATCTTCATCAGCATCAACATCTACCGATGTAGAAGCACTGTTACTAGTACTAGGGTGTGTTTTGCAACCGGTTCCCAGAAGGTTACAACCGATTCATCTACCACTCGCTCACTACCGGTTTCCTTAGGTTTCTTAGAGGTTTCATCAACTCTAACATTGATACTTTCAACAATTCTCTAAGTCCTATTGTTGAAACATTTGAGAGCTTTGCTCTTGGTGGAATACCCTAGGAATATTCCCTCATCACATTTTGCATCAAACTTGCTCTGGTGTTCACTCCTCTTGATATAACACTTGCTACCAAACACCCTAAAGTAGCTTACCACTGGTGTCTTACTGGTCCAATACTCATAATTAGGAGTTTTATCCTTACCTTTCTTGATGAGTACTCAGTTCATAGTGTAGACTGCAATGCTCATCGCTTCTCTCCAGAAGGTGTGAGCAACCTTCCCTTGAATCAGCATTGTTCTGGCTGCTTCAACTACAGTCTGGTTGTTCCTCTCTGCTAGGCCATTTTGCTATGGATTCTGGGGGCTAGACAGTTGCCTCTTGATGCCATTTTCTTCATAGTATTTATTGAACTCACTAGAAGTGAACTCACCTCCTTGGTCAGTTCTAAGGCATTTGATTCTCTTACCACTTTCTTTTTCAACCAGTGCTCTAAATGCTTTGAACTTTCCAAAAGCTTCAGACTTATCTTTCAAGAATGTGACCCACATCATTCTTGAGCAGTCATCAATGAGAATCATAAAGTACCTATCTCCCTGCACACTCCTAGTTTTCATAGGACCACACAAATCAGTATGCACAAGATCAAGTAAATTGACTGTAGTGAAAGATTTACCTTTGAAGGTTGAGGAAGTTATTTTCTTGAGTTGACACTCTCTACACAAATAATTCTCCGGTTTGCTCAACACATGCAATCCTCTAACTGCCTTGATCTTACTGGCCTTCACAATATTATCAAAGTTTACATGGGAGAGTCTCCTATGCCATATCCAGCTATCATCAAACTTAGCCATTAGACATGTATTGATATTTGCATTCAACTAAAATATGTTACCTCTGGTCTGCATACTGGTGGCCATTAGTTCACCACTCTTTCCTTTTATTTTGCACACTCCATCTTTGAATTCTAGAGTGAGTCCATTATCATTCAGCTGGGCAGCACTCAAAAGGTTGTGCTTGAGACCTTCTACCGAATACACATTATCAACACTGTTTTTTCCATTTAGAGAGATAGACCCTCTGTCTGTTACCATACATGGTGAATCATTACCAAATCAGACCACACCACCATCATACTCTTCCAGAGACAAAAACTTACTCTGGTCACCAGTCATGTGGTGAGAACAACCACTGTCAATAATCCACTCATTGGAATTATCAAAGTGGGAGACAAGAGCCTTCTTGTCTGACACATCTTCCTTAACTGCTACAAACACAATGTCTTCACTTTCTTCATCTTTTGATTCCTCATTAGTGACACCTTCATCAACTACTACCAAATAGTTTCTCATGTTTCCTCCTTTGAACTTCTCTGGTTTGTCCTTATTATCACCATTAGGAAAGTTTGCAACAATGTGTCCTATCTTATTGCAAGAAAAGCATTTCAAAGGGAGCTTACCTCTATATTTACCAGCTCCCTTAGGAAGTCTCTTGGCGAGAAGAGCTTCAAATTCCATTAGGATCTCCTCATCATCCATTTATCTGCTTTGTCTTGGTTCACAATTGGTATTAGCTTCTTTTCCATTTCTAGATGGTGCAACAGATGCTCTAAAGGTTGATTCAGTCTTCTGAATATTGCCATCGTAATTATTTAGCTCATATGTGGTCAAATTAGCAATGATGGATTCTAGGGATACCTTTGTCTTGTCTATAGACCTCAACTCTTGAATAGAAGCAACCCTTATTGCATAGACTAGTAACAAGGATATCAAGACTTTTCTAACAACAATGGAATCATCTATTTTACCTCCTGCACTCTTGATGTCTCCAACAATAATTTTAATTCTTATTCCATATTGTTGAATGGTCTCTCCTTCAACCATCTGCATGTCTTCAAACTTTCCCCTAAGGCTATCTTCCTTAGCTTGTTTCACATGCTCATCACCACCATAGATATTCTCCAGAGCATCCTATACTTCTTTGGGATTGTCTTTATCATGAACATCAGTAAACTCAATGTCAAATAGATTACTGATTAGCACTTCCATGACTTGCCCATTCTCCTGAATCTCTCTTCTTTGATCATCGGTGAGAGTACTAGTAGGGATAACATAAGCATTCTCAACATAGCTCCAGTGTTGAGCCCCCATTCTTCTAATGTAGATCTTCATTTTGTCCTTCCATATCTTAAAGTTATCTCTGTTGAACTTTGGACCTTCCCTCTTCATCATTAGAGTAGGATCTTTTCCTCAAGAGGTTAAGCTTACAACACAGAGGACCTAGAAGATGCTCTGATACCAATTGATGAATAATGATGAATAGTTAGTACCAAACTGGTATTGAGAGGGGGGGTGAATCAGTACAGACAAAAAACTTTCCCTAGACCAGTTTGACTGCAAAGACTACACTTAATTGGTAAATAGTAACACCGATCTAAATCAAGGCACTACCGGTAAAACACAGTGAGAATATGAAAGACATAAACCGATAACACTTAGATCTCCACACAATCTAATATCTCATTTCCACTTCACCCGTGTGCATAAACAAGTAATATATCATTAGAAATATAATGACTACTAGTTCAACATGCTTTGCCACTTGACAGAAAATATTAAAGCATCACATGAAAAGCATCACACATGACACACTAATTTTTCATGTGGAAACCCAACTAGGAAAAACCACGGTGGGGATGAATGCCCACAAGCTATTCTTTGAACTCTTCTGAAGTCCACTCTATTAGGAGCCTAGTTCGGTTAAAGACTTTTACAATAGGTTCTACTAGGAACCAATCCTGCTAGGGATCACCCAGTTAAGGGATGGCTAAATACTTGGTTAAAGGTTAGAACCCTGTTAAAGGTTACCTTGCAAGAGGATTTGAAGGACTCATTGAATTGAGTCACCCTGTTAAAGGATTTACACAAAAGCATGTTAAAGCTACTCGGTTAAGAGATTTTCCAACTGCTGAAATGGTTAGAAGTCAATATGTAATACACTAATTTGATAACAACACACAATGCCAAGATAGATCCTCTTTAGCTCCTTTGCTTCTGCAATCACACTCTGCAGGTATCAACACACTTATCCGGTCTAGCAAGAATCAAGTGTCTCTTCACTTGGATACACACATAACATTTGCCAACAAATTCAAAATAAAAAACATCATCAACCTTATAGGAAACAGATAGGTCTGTAGCATAAACCCTAAACCCTAAACATTTAAGTCTAATAATTCAATCAGTTCAATCCTAATTGTTAATCATACTGCATTGAATACAATAGTCTTGAACATATCTCAAGACGTTATCCAATGTTCATTCTTTTTCGCTTCAGGAAGTTGATAACCCATAACATGCTCTCCACCATTTATAGAGACTTTGCACATTCCTGAGGTAGATAGGATCAATCTCCATGCAAGATCCTCAAGGAAATCCTTCACACGCACAAGGCTTAGGTGGCAACACGATCTGATCTTCATTACAATGTTAAATTCATCACAAGATGTCATCAGTTGAATCACACTGTCTTGGAATGCATCAACCAAAAACCCTAAAGCTGAGACTACCAGCCAGTAGTCATGCCAAATGAAACCCTGATACAAAACTTCCCATATACTGGTTTTCATTCCAACATACCGCTTCACTTTTTCACATATACTAGTTCACAATATCATACTAGTTCTCACATATACCGGTTCATACTTCAACATATTGACATCAATGACAACATACAATATCATCATGTCATCAAGCTCTGCACATATGCCAACAAAATCAGACTAGATACAGATCTTATTAGAAACAATCAAGAAGGAAGACTAAGAGGGGGGGTGAATCAGTCTTCACCGGAATAACAAACTTAATCACCAAAAATAGATCTAATAAACTACAACAATAAGACAGATAGGCAAATTGAAAGAACAATAGACAACACCAAGATTTTGATGAGGAAAACCCGGTTAAGAGAAAAAACATGGTGGGAACCTACCCACAATATGATACTCTATAGTAGTATGTGAAAATAATACAATAAATAATGCACATGCATTCAAGCACGCTACCTAGAGCTCACTGCTCAAATATAATGGCCCAGAAGGATACAACCCTCAGAGAAGTCTCACTGACTTACAATAATATTCACACTACAATCCATAAGAAATCAACTGAAAGAATAGCATCTCCAAATGCCTGATTACAGTTCCAGTTAAGCGCAATTGTCTTCTCTACAAAACCAAACTCTCCTCAAACTCAAAATTGAAAGATAAATCACTTGTTCACATATACACCTCTCTTTGATAATGCAAACACAACATCGACACCTAAATTACATGAATATATCACTTATATATACAATTCATGAACCTTGATAAGAAGGTCAGCTAAACCCTAACCCTGAACTCATAATTACAAAATTACACCATGTTGGTCTCAAAAAGTGACACCCAAGTTCACCTACAAACTATCTATGAAATAGCCAATCTCAATCAATGAAATTCTTCAGGGCTTGGACAACATAATATAGGATCCTAATGATCCTCCTACACTTCAAGTTATGCAAGACCTAGGGGGGGACACCCTTTGATGCATAAAATACAACCAATGACAGACATATGGCATCAACAAAAGCAGATAAATCTCACAGGGCTCAACAACAAGGAGGTTACTGCAAATGGGCTAGATCTACATTGACATCTCAACAAGATTGGAGCATGAGATAGATGGAACATCTAAAACTACAAAGATAAAAGAAAATGGATACTTGATATTTTAAAATCTCTGAGAATCCCCAAAATTTGCAAGACCAGTGCCTTATCCAAGGGCATGGATTCATACATCAAACTACAAATGGAAACTTCTATTACAAATCCAATTTATTGAAAAAGCTTATCCCTTTATTAAAGACTGACATTAATACATTCTAAACTCAAATAGAGGATCATACATATCCAGACATTATCCTGAATTCAAAATGATTGCTCATAGAATTTAAACCCTTCCTTGAAGAGTACCTAAGAACACCCATTACACTCCTGCTTTGAGAGGACAATGTTGATATTATGGATGTGTTGCATTGGTTTTGTCATTGATGTCAACACTTGTCAACACTTATCCTTGTGGAGATCTTTAGTTATGTTCACTGACATGTTTAGTGACTTATGCGCAGTCACTGGTATCTGGTTCACCGACAGGTTATATTGTTCACCGACACTAAGGATGATCTATTATTATCTAGAGATTACTTGGTTATGTCAAAGGCATTGTTTGGACACTTGGTTTTGGTGATTTGATTATTGGTACAATCGAGTTGACATACTTTTTATTACTGGCAAATAGGTCTAGGTTATGGACTGGCAAGTGTTATCTATTCCAAATTAGCATGACACGTTATGAAGATGTTTTATTGATTGGTTATTATTGTAAATGCATTGAGCCAACATCATGCATTGCATATTGATCCATTTGTAATTGATTTTATTGTATTATCTTAGTGAGTAGACCTACACATTTGGT
This sequence comes from Cryptomeria japonica, assembly GCF_030272615.1. NCBI lineage: Eukaryota > Viridiplantae > Streptophyta > Pinopsida > Cupressales > Cupressaceae > Cryptomeria > Cryptomeria japonica. The sequence goes on from NC_081410.1 coordinate 470,018,195, forward strand.
CTTAGGTTTTGGTATATATATAAGATCTCATTTATGAGATTATATAGAGAGAGGTGCATGAAAAAGGATTGTAATAAGGTATATGTGAATATAAGAAGAGCTATACATGTAGAAATCATTTGAAGATTCAAGGAAGGTATGAGGAAGACAATCAGAGCTTAACCAATACTGAATTCAACATATGAAGATGCTATTTTGAGGAGTACATTATCATTGGATTTAACCATCCAATTGTAGTCAGTTTGACTCCCATTTTGTGATTGAGCAGTGAGCTCTAGGCAGTTGGCCTTTCTGCATGTGCAAACCCCATTTGTACACACATACTATTTGCAGTAGTATCATTTGATTGTGGGTAAAGTTTCCCACCATGGCCTTTTCCCTTACAGGGTTTCCACATACAAATAATTGTGTTATGTGTTGTGTATGCTATTTGTCTTTCTATTTCACGCATTAAACTTTATCGGTACTGTTATTAACTGCTAAACTATCTATCGACATTAAGTTTGGTTTACCGATATTATGCATTAAGTTTGGTTAAGTTATATTTGGGTTGAAATTAATAGACAACTAATTCATCCCCCCTCTCTCAGTTGCCTCCGGGTCCTAACAATTGGTATCAGAGAGAATCCCTCTTTTTGTAGAAGTTTAATAGCTTGAGGAGATTCTATGAAAACTAACTATTTCAGGAACGACAGTCCAAAGCTTGATGGAACTAACTATGGTATATGGAAGATCAGAATGGAGACTCACCTAAATTGCATTGGAAAAGACATATGGGATGTTACAAAGAATGGCTATGTTGGTCATACACAAAGTCAACCTAATCCACCAACCTTGGCTAAAGATCAGGTGAATGATTGCAAAGCAAGAGAAGCACTTTTGAGCACATTATCAGATCAGCAAATCATGGGATTATCAGACCAATCTAATGATAAAGCTATTTGGGATAAATTGGAGACATTGAATGAAGGTGATAACACTATCAAAATTGCAAAACTGGAATGCTTCTGGGTCAGGTATGAAAATCTGAAAATGGAAGAAGATGAAAGGATTTCTGCTTTTATGGAAAGAGTTAATGAAATTGTTTTGGGTATACAATGTTGTGAAGGATCCTTAAGTGAAGATGAAATTATTTCTAAAGTTTAAAGAGCATTGCCACTGGCATACAAAATGAAAGTAACTGCTATTAATGAATTGAGAACAATGCCTAATGCATCATTGTCTAGAGATACTTTGGTTGGAAAACTTTCAGCTTTTGAACTTGAGGAATTTGGTCCTATTGCTACAATTAAGACATATTTGGCTTTCAAAGCTTCATCATCTGCATCATCATCATCATCATCATCTGAAAATCTGATTGGAAAGAACTCTATGCTAGAGAACTTGAAGAAATCAAAAGATAGAATGAAGAACTTGAAGAGCTTGAAGCAATATTTGCAAGGAAAATGCCTAAAGGTCTAGTTGGAAGTAAGTATGAAGGTAAAGTGCCATTTAAATGTTTTAACTGCAATAAAATTGGTCATATGGCATCTAGGTGTCATGATAGACATGCAAGATTGAAATAAGAAGCTAAAAGAACATACAAGCCTAACCCTAAATATCAAAGATACAGATTTAAGAAGAATAGAGACAAATCATGTTACTATGTTGATGAAGGAGTTATTGATGATTTTGATGAAGAGCCGACAGACAATGGATGGGCTTTTGTTGCAATAACAGAAGATCAACTGACACCTACTATTCAACCAGTAGAGCATGCCCTGATAGATAAAATTGAAGAAAAGGATGAATGGATCATTGATTCTAGATGTTCACATTATATGACTGGTGATAAGAGTAAATTCTTAACCTTTCAGGAATACAATGGAGTTCTAGTAAGATTTGGAGATGTCAAAGCTTGTTTGATCAAAGGAAATGGCACTATATCTTTTTATGGTAAGCACAATATTGATAATGTTTACTATGTTGAAGGTTTGAAGCATAATCTTTTGAGTGTTGGTCAATTAGTTGAAAAGGGATTTCAATTACAATTCAAGAATGGTAAATGCAAAATCATGAATAGAGCTAGTTTGAAAATTGCAACTGACAATTAGACTATAAGTAATATCTTTCATTTGAATAACAATGAGAAGACATGCTTGATTGCACATATTGATGAAAGTTGGTTATGGCACAAGAGACTTTGTCATGTAAATTTGGATTGCATTGTGAAAATCAATACAACTAAGGTAGTAAGGGATTTACCTAAGATTGTTAAACCTCACAATCTGGTATGTAAGGAATGTCAATTTGGAAAGTAAGTTAGAGAAACTTTTAAGAGTATTCTAAAAAAGTCCAATAATGTTCTTGACTTAATTCATACTGATTTATGTGGTCCAGCAAAAACTAGAAGTTTACAAGGAGATACATATTTTATGCTAATCATTGATGATTATTCTAGAATGTGTTGGGTTACTTTTCTCAGGGAGAAATTAGAAGCTTTTTGGAAATTCAAACTATTCAAGGTCATGGTAGAGAATGAAACCGGTAAGAAAATCAAATGTTTGAGATCAGATCAAGGAGGTGAATTCACATCTAAGGAATTTAATACATTCTGTGAAGTGAATGGAATCAGAAGACAATTATCAGCACCTCAGACACCCCAACAAAATGGAGTTGTGGAAAGGAAGAACATAACTATTTTGGATGCAACTAGAAGCATGATATCAGAAGCAAACCTACCTCATGTCTATTGGAGAGAAGCAGTCAATACAACTATTTATACATTCAACAGATTTCACATCAAAGGTCAAACCGGTAAGACCCCTCATGAAATATGGTTTGGTAATACTCCTACTCTTAAATATTTCAGAATATTTGGAAGAAAATTTTATATTAGGAGAGATGATTATATTGGCAAATTTGATCCTAGAAGTGATGAAGGAATATTTCTTGGTTATTCATCTAAGAGCAAGGCATATAGATGTTTTAATAAGAGATTGCAAAAAATAATTGAAAGTGCAAATTTGAAGATTGATGAACAATTTAGAAGGTCTATAGACTCTGAACCGGCATTGAGATAATCACAAATGAACCTACAATGAGTACACTGTTACATAATGTTGATCCAGTCACACCGGCATCATCTGATAATTCCACAATGAGTGAAGAACAACAGCAAGTGAACACACCTAGGTATGTAAGATTGAATCACTCTGAAAGTCAGATAATTGGGAATAAGTATCAAGGAGTTATGACTAGAGGAAGACTGGAAAATGAAGAGGTATGTCTAATTTCTCAAATTGAACCAGCAACTATTAATGAGGCATGTGAAGATAAACATTGGATTAAAGCTATGGAAGATGAATTGGAACAAATTGAAAAGAATAATACATGGACATTAGTTCCCTGCCCTAAAAACAAAAATGTAATTGGAACTAAATGGGTATTCAGAAATAAACTTAATGAAGATGGTAAGGTAATCAAAAACAAAGAAAGATTACTGTGTAAGGGATATTCACAGAAAGAAGGAATTTATTATAATGAAACCTTTGCACCGGTAGCTATAATTGAGGTAGTCAAATTATTCTTAGCTTTTGCAGCATACAAGAACTATAAAGTATATCAAATGGATGTTAAATATGCATTTGTGAATGGTGGTCTTGAAGAGGAAGTTTACATTGAACAACCTGATGGATTTTCTTTGATAGATGACAAAGATATTTCAGGTTAAGGAAAGCTTTTTATGGATTGAAGCAGGCTCCTAGAGCTTGGTATGCTAGATTGGACAAATATCTTTTGAAGCTTGGTTACACTAAAGGTAATGCTAATAGCAACTTATATTACAAAGTGACTAATGATGACATCTTGGTTATTGAAGTTTTTGTTGATGATATTATTTTTGGAGGAGAAGATGGATTGTGTAAAGAATTTTCTAATAAGATGTAGGAAGAATTTGAAATGTCTATGATTGGAGAGATAAAAAAATCTTTAGGATTGCAGATTTCATAGACTGATAAAGGTATATTCATAAATCAATCAAAGTACTTGAAGGAATTACTTAATAAATTTGGCATGGAAAACTCTAAACCGGTAAGTAAACTTATGACTACAACTAATAAACTATCATTGAAGGATGAATCAGCACCTGTTAATCCAACAAGATACAAATCTATGATAGGAGGCTTACTGTATTTGACACAAACAAGACCTGATATTATGAATGTAGTATGTATTGTTTCAATATTTTAGAGTTATCCTAAGGAAAATCATGAATCAGCAATGAAAAGGATTTTCCAGTACCTACAAGGCACAACAAATCTTGGTCTATCATATCCTAAAGATGAAAATTTTGATTTATGTGCATACATAGATGTAAATTGGGTAGGAGATGTAGATGACAGAAAAAACACCATCGACAGAGCATTTTTTCTTTGCAGCAGACTAATTTCATGGTTGAGCAAGAAACAAAGTTGTACATCACTATCAATAGAAGAATCAAAATATGTTGTAGCAGCAACTAATTGTACACAGGTATTATGGATTAAGAAAATGTTGAAGGACATTATGGTAAAATGCAAAGAACCTATAATCATTTATTGTGATAATATGGCAACAATTGATATATCAAAGAATCTGGTACTTCACTCTAAACCTAAACATGTTTCAATCAAATTCTATTTTCTAAAAGAGAATGTCGAAGCAAAAGAAGTGAAATTGGTTTATATGAATACTAAAGAGTAGATTGCAGATATATTTACTTAACCTTTGCCTAAGGAAACTTTTGAATATCTAAGAGAGCATCTTGGAGTTATACCCTCATTGGTAGAAACTTAGATCATTGGAGCATGGCATCAGACAAGCAGAATCAATAGAGAAATATTTTTTCCAGCTTTGATGAAGGAGAGCTACTACTCAGGGGGAGTAGATTGAATAAATTTGGTTATAACAATTGGTATTTGTAATAAGTTCTATGAACTGATTGTATTTGGTTTTGTATTGCTTTGGCATTTGATGTCAAAGGGGGAGAGACATCTATGGAAAAACACATTATCTTATGGGGAGAGATTATTTATTGGGGGAGAGATTGTTACTCTTTGTATCTGTATTTTAATGATGTCTTTGGGAGATTGTTGGTTTTTGGTTTTTGGCATTTCTGCTTTGGCACTTAGATGGTTTTTCCATCTTGTGTTGCCATCATTACCAAAGGGGGAGATTTTTGGTATTATGGATGTGTTGTATTGGTTTTGTCATTGATGTCAACACTTATCCTTGTGGAGATCTTTGGTTATGTTCACCGGCATGTTCAGTGACTTATGCACAGTCACTGGTATTTGGTTCATCGATAGGTTATATTATTCATCGACACTAAGGATGATCTGTTATCATCTGGAGATTACTTGGTTATGTCAAAGACATTGTTTGGACACTTGGTTTTGGTGATTTGATTATTGGTACAATCGAGTTGGCATATTTGTTGTTACCGGCAAATAGGTTTAGGTTATGGACCGACAAGTGTTGTCTATTCTAGATCAGCATGACACATTATGAAGATGTTTTATTGATTGGTTATTATTATAAATGCATTGAGCCGACATCATGCATTGCATATTGATTCATTTGTAATTGATTTTATTGTAATATCTTAGTGAGCCAACCTACACATTTGGTCTTAGGTTTTGGTATATATGTAAGATCTCATTTATGAGATTATATAGAGAGAGGTGTGTGAAAAAGGATTATAATAAGTGATGCTCTGCAAAAAGGATTAGAAAATCTGTTTGATGGCAACACACACAAGAGCACAAGAAACAAACGTTAGTGTTAGCAACAAAAGATTATCCTAAACAGGCATATCAAGAGAGATATTAAGCATGAAATAGAAAGCATATAAACATAGAATGAAATAGCTAATCAAGATGCTCATAGTTGCGATCTCCCTTGTTCCTCTCCTCTCCAAGTCCCAAATGAGTGTAGCTCTCAGCAGCTTTTTGCACTATGGATGCTTATGGAGGATTGAGATTTAATACTAAGCTTCAAATATGAAATGAAAAGCTAAATACTATGCTAGAGTAGATAGTGATGCTATGAAAAAGCTCTATGCTAATGCCAGTATAACAACAATACTCTAAAATGCTTCTCTTTTTGCTTGAGGAGAAGGGTTCTATTTATAGAAGAAATGGGGAAATGAAGGGTTAAGATTGAGCAATCCTAACAAGGGTTAGGATTGAAAGTTGGGGATCCATGTGCACAATTGGCACCAATAAAATGGTGACAAGTGTCAACATAGGATTGGGTTGAGAGAAGAGGTTGGAGGCATTAAAGGCCTGAGAAGACCTCATGGTTATCTAGAAGGTAAGGGTCAAGTCTAAATTAAGATTACCCACTGGATTAAGAGTTAATCCAAGGATAAACCTTTGTGCAAATGTTTAAGAGATAATCATGGTCAAAGCATTAAAGGCTTGATGAGACCTTTGGGTTGGGTAGAGGTTGAGTCAAAACAAATGTTTTAACCATGTGGGAGGGTTTAATTAACCATTAATGGTTATTGGAGACTTTGGGGATTAAGTGGTTGAAGGTTGGAAGCTTTCAAAGGTTATCCAAGACTTTGAGGGTTAATTTGTTGAACACACAAAGCATTAATTGCTTTTCAAAGACTTTGGAGTCTTTGAGAAGTGACTCCAATTTGCTTAGGAATGTGACAATATTTAGGGGATGGATTAGGCTAATTAGGAAGGGTTTAGAAGAATCTAGAAGGGGTTTAGGCATACAAGTGGATTTTGTAGGAAAATGCAAGTGGGAGAAATTTTGGTATTTTCAATTAAAATAAAATCATTTATTTCAATTAAATGGTGTAATTTGCATTTGGATAAATATTCAAATAAATATTAATTTATTTAAATGAGAAAATGAAGATAAAGCATTTAAATGCTTGAAGACTTTGAGGGAAACCATTAAAGGCTTGAAGACTTTAAGGAAAACCATTAAAGTCTTAAGAAGACTATAGAAGGAAGCCATCAAGTTTGAAGACTTTAAAGCCATCAAGTTTGACTACTTTAAGGGAAACCATTAAAGGTTTCAAGTGGGTGAGGATAAATAGGATTTTAAATAAATAATTTATTTAAAATAGTTGTGCAACTTGCTTTTGTAGGAAAATACAAGTGGGTGGAGGATAAAGGTGATTTAAATAAATTATTTATTTAAAATAATTGTGCAACTTGCTTTTGTAGGAAAATGCAAGTGGGTGGAGGATAAAGGTGATTTAAATAAATGATTTATTTATTTAAATGTGAGAGGTGGGATTTTGGGGGTTTTAAATAAATATTAATTTATTTAAATGTGAGAGAAGATTTAATTAAATAAATATGATTTATTTATTTAATTAATGGTCTGAATTTGGTTAAGTGAATTAAATCAAATAAATTGAATAATTTATTTAATTAATAGGAGAAGAGGGTTAAGATGAATTAATTAAATATTAATTTAATTAATTATTAATTGATGGTTAAATAATCAAATAAATATTAAATATTCATTTAATTAAGTGGACAGATTTATGTGACTACATTTGCCCCTCTTTGAGACGGTGCGGTTTATCGCGTCGTTTCAAAGAAAGAAAAATAGGTGTGAAGAAATGCCCCATAAAATGTAAATTTAATGGGTGGTATGCCCCCTCGAGGGATGGGCCGAATTTTTTTGAAAAATCGGGCGATCTCTCGAAAAAGAATGAAAAGCGGAGGGGAGGTAGAATAGAAGAAATTAGAACTAATGATGAAAGAATGGGAGAAAATGGAGTGAATATGAAGAAACAACAAGCCAACGAGTACCCTGAGGTCATGCAAGAGATACATAGCAGATGTAGTGTGGGGTTTGGATTGATGCTATACAATTGATCAAAATTGGTTGGACAATCTGGTGCAATCGGTTTAATTGCCCCGGTCAAGTCAAAGCGTGACAGTTGATGTCAGTTGGTCGCTTGAACATGATAAAGTCTGAGTAAGTGAATCAAAGTGACCTGATGTGACTTAGACAATTGATATAATTGCCTGATGAAGTCAAGGTATATGAAGCAAAATACTCGTTGAGACGTAGACAATTGATGTAATTGTCCGTTGGATTGTGTTTGATTGGTTGGTCAATTGATAGTATGTGCGTGTGATGGATGGTTGTGGGGAATCATGGCAACCCCGTTGAGACTAGGTCATTATGATAAATGCCTGATGTAGTCTAGGATTACCATAATCGATTACCTGTTGAGACCCGAAGATACTTGATCAGAGTATCTGTTGATAGTCTAGGTGTGTGGGAGTCGATGTATCTGTGTAGATAGAGTAACTTGCTGGATTGTGTGGATGACTTAGGATAGGAAACACAATCCCTCCTATTAGAGATGGATGGTGATGAACGTGGCTTGATTGGGTTGATGGGAAACGATGAAGGATATGTGATGCTGATTATCGAGATGGGGAGGGTAGGGGGGGTTCAATGTTAGATAGAAGAAATGGAGGACCTATTACATTCCTATGGAAGAAGAGGAAAATAGAGTATCCATTGTCATTACTATGTATGCATGATATGCAGCTATTTATGAATGTATGGATGGATGGAATGCAACAAAATGCAATATATACAGATGAGATGAAATGACGATCCATGGTGCTTTATTTTTCATCATTGAGCTTTAAAATGTTGTAAGAAAATACAAGCAACTTGACATAAAGATTCAAGATGACCAGAGTATTTCTTACATGGATTTTGATATAGCAAGTTAATACAAGCAACTTGATATAATGGATCAAGTTGACCTGAGTATTGCTTGCGGAACAGACAAGGATTATCTCCTTTCATGCATGACTTGGATCGTCCTCCTTGATCTTAGGCTGATCAGATCCTGAGACAAGTGCATACCATACTAAGAAATAAAACCTTTATCCAATTTGGAGGAAGAGGAACCAAAGAATGAGCATTGTACCTGCAAACAAACAATATATACATAAAGAATAAAAGAATATGGATCCTTGGTAATGGTTCATGCTCATATGGTCGAGGTATACGCTGTAGTCAGCAAGCCGTAGTGATCTATGATTTCATTTGGCATAAGATCATGTAGCCTAGTGAACTTCCCACGTAGACACCATTAGTACATGCCCCAGAACTTCATCGGAAATAATGCGCAAACGATACAAAACAATGCTGAAAGATCCCGATACAGATAAACAAACGATTGTACTCACAAATCAACCAAGTATTTGATAGCTTAACATAATTTTCTTGTCAAAGAAAATGTCATCTTGTCTTTGTTTTGGTAAGGAAGGATGCATCCTTGTTTTAAAGACAGTTTTGGATTGTTGATGTGGATTGTGTGGTTGTTTGGTAAATGGTCATTGTGTGAGTAGTTTGTCGCAATGTTTGTTTTGGTATCTGCATGGATGAGTATGTACAAGGTGTTGCCATGTTTTTGTGTGATTTTTCAATGGTTTTGTCGATGTTTTTGGATTTTGAATTGTTTTGAATGTTTTTGGTATTTTTGCGAGATATTTTTGAATGTTTTTGGATTTTTGATGATTGTTTGAATGAAGAACTTAATGAATCATAAGACAATGTAGAATCCACTTCCATCAATAGGTTAAAGGCATTGCCCCCAGTTTTAGACATGACTATGAAAAAACGGGATGCAAGATGTATGGAGTACTATCATAATTGCAGAGGAATAACAAGCCATGGTTGATGGATGGATGGATGTATGTATGAAGTAGATGTGATCGCCACAAGTCTGAAAGATAATGGAGCCATAGCCTTTATGAGTGGCGCCTGTTTGCCAGGTTTTCACCATCGTTCTTACCCAAGGTGCCACCGGAGTGGTTGTTCACCGTTTGGATGCATGATTTTTCTTTACTTTTTTGAATGTTTTTATATTTTCTTCAGGACATTTTTCTGAATGTTTTTTGGTATTTTCTGATAGGCAGGAGAGCCTGATGCTCTGTACAGCTTAGGTATAAAACCGTTTGAGGTGCATGCTATTGATTGGATCTGCGAGTGGTTCTCCTTCTGATGTAGCCAACTGATATGCCCCGGACCCAAATACAGCAGTGACAACATATGGGCCTAGCCAATTTGATTCAAACTTGCCTTGATGTTCTCTGTTTGGTTGGTTGCGAGGATTTTCTCGAAGAACAAGATCACCTACCTCAAATGTACGAGATCTAACTCGGTGATTGTAGCTTCTACTCATGCGCTGCTGATAGGCTTTGAGGTGATTGTATGCAGCTTGTCGCTTCTCATCTAGTAACTCCAAGTCCTGAAGGCGTGAGACTCTGTATGCGTCATCATCAATGAGATTGTGCAAGGAAACCCTTAATGATGGTATCTCGACCTCAATAGGCAAGATAGCTTCTGCACCATAGACCAATGAATAAGGAGTTGCACCTGTAGGGGTTCGAATGCTAGTTCGATATGCCCATAGCGCTGGATTCAATTGAACATGCCAATCACGGCCGGCATCATTGACTGTCTTCTTTAGGATCCTCAATATGTTTTTATTGGATGCTTCGGCCTGACCATTGCCTTGTGGGTAATAGGGAGTGGAAAAGCGGTGTTGGATATGAAATTTCTCACAAAGCTCACGAACATCCTGATTTTTGAAAGGAAGACCGTTATCTGTGACAATGGACATGGGCACACCATACCGGCAGATGATGTAATTGAGGATGAATGAGGCGATCTGCTTGCCGGTGACTTGGGTAAGTGGAACAGCTTCGATCCACTTGGTGAAATATTCGGTGGCGGTAATAATGAATTTATGGCCATTGGATGAAGATGGATGGATTTTACCCACAAGGTCAAGGCCCCATTGACAAAAAGGCCATGGTGTTGTGATTGGTTGTAGTTCCTGTGCTGGTGCATGTATCAGGTCGCCATGAACTTGACATTTCTTGCATTTCCTGACAAAGTAGTAGGAATCCTTTTCCATAGATGGCCAATAGTATCCAGCTCGCATGAGTTTCTTGGCTAGTGACGGACCACTTGAGTGAGTCCCGCAAATTCCTTCATGTACCTCTTCCAAAGCCTTTGTTATCTCATCTTGTTCCAGACATCGAAGGAGAGTACCATCAAGACCGCGTCGGTATAGGGTTTCGGCAATAATGGTATATCGAGCAGTTTGGCGAATGAAGGTTTTTCGTTGGTTATTCGATTGGTTGGGAGGAAGGGTGTGATCGCGGAGATAGGTGTAGAACTCACCGTACCATGGGGATTCAGAACCAACAAGGTGACATATCATCTCGGATTCAGGGATATCATAAGCGGGGATCCAAAGCTGTTCTACCAAGAACTCATAGCGTGTTGAATTCTGTGGAAGATCTAGGAGAGATGCGATAGTAGCCATAGTGTCAGCAGCTCGATTCTGATCTCTTGGTATCTGCTCAAAAGTGATAGTAGTAAAGGATGTCTTTAGATTGTCCACCATTTGCTTGTATGGCATGAGTTTATCATCCTTGGTCTGATATTCATCGGTTGCTTGTCGAATGACTAGTTGGGAATCGCCATATACTTGCAATTCTTTTAATTTCCATTGTACGGCTAACCTGAGTCCTGTGATCAAGGCCTCATACTCTGCTATGTTGTTTGTGCATGGAAATGTGAGCCTGTAAGACTTCGGGATGCTATCACCTTGAGGTGTGATAAACAGAATGCCTGCCCCCGAGCCGTGCCTAGTGTATGAACCATCAAAGTATAATTTCCATGACTGTGCTTCTGTAATCATGAATATCTCTTCATCTGGAAAATTGGAAATGAGAGGATGATCGCCTATGAGAGGTGCATCAGCCAACTGATCTGCAATAACTTGACCTTTGATAGCTTTACGGTCCACATACTCAATGTCAAATTCACTTAGAATCATTACCCATTTGGCCAAACGACCTGTCAATGCTGCTTTGCTGAGTAAATACTTGAGTGGATCAATTTTTGCGATGAGTTGTACCTTGTGTGTTAACAGATAGTGCCGCAATTTAGTGGCTGCTAAGATTACTGCTAGGCAAGCTCGCTCAATAGGTGTGTAATTGAGTTCATAGCCAACCAGTGTGCGAGAGATGTAGTATATAGCACACTCTTTTCCTTCTTCATTATGTTGTGCCAGTAGCACACCCAGTGCTGTACTTGTTGCTGAGATATAGAGCAATAATGGTCTACTTGGATCTGGTGGCATCAGCAATGGTGGATTCATGAGATAGTCTTTAAGCGCCTGAAATGCTTGCTGGCATCTGTCATCCCACTGAAAGCGGATGTTCTTGTGTAGCAGGTGTGTGAATGGGTGACACTTATCAGCCAATTGTGCAATGAATCTGCGGATAGATTGAAGCCGTCCTTGTAGTGTTCTTAGCTGACTGATATTCTTTGGAGGTGGCATGTCCATTATTGCCTTAACCTTTGCTGGATCGACCTCAATACCTTTGCTTGAGACAATGTATCCTAGAAGCTTCCCGGAGGTCACTCCGAAGACACATTTCTTTGGGTTGAGTCGAACATGGTACTGTTCCAGTCTATCAAAGATTTTATCTAAGATGTGAAGATGTCCTTCTCTAGTAAGTGATTTTGCTAGTAAATCATCCACATAATCTTCCATTATAGTATGCATCATGTCATGGAAGATGGTGGTCATTGCTCTTCGATAGGTCGCTCCTGCATTCTTTAGACCAAAAGGCATTACATTCCAGCAATATGTGCCCCATGGACATATGAAGGTTGTCTTATGTTGGTCCTCTGGTGCGATCTTTATTTGATTGTATCCTGAAAAGCCATCCATGAGTGAAAGCATGGCATGTCCTGCTGTCAAATCCACTATGATGTCGATATTTGGTAGGGGGAAGTCATCTTTAGGACATGCCTTATTCAGATCTCTGAAGTCTGTACAAATGCGGATGCCCCCTTTTGGTTTGCCGACTGGCACAATGTTGGAGATCCATTCTGCATAATCAATTGGTCTAATGAAACCAACATCCAGGAGTTTCTTGAGTTCTGTTTTGACTAGCACGGCAATCTGAGGATGCATCTTACGAAGCTTCTGCTTGACAGGTTTGGCTCCTTTTGCTACTGTGAGATGATGCATAACTAAATCCGGATCAAGCCCAGGCATGTCTGCATATGACCATGCAAAGTTGATCTGACGCTGCTGGAAGAACTCTATAAATGTAGGTTGTTCCTCTGGAGTGAGAAGAGATGCCAGATGTATAATATGAGGGTTTTCAGGAGTCCCCACATTGTATTCTTTGGTCTCCTCAATGAGGATCGTTGATCGTTCCTGTTGTGCATTAGCAGGGAGAATGTCAAACCCTTCATCCTCAGGCGCCTCAGAGAGGTTTTCACCGTTGGATACGCTCTTTCTTTTTACTTTTGTCGGATCAAACAGTGCCACAGTGTGGTTTTCACTGGAAGATCCATGTTTTATTGTTATATTTTTGCAGCTGAAGGGTTTGGCATCCGCCCCGAAGTATGCTGCGCTATTAAGTTCAATGGCGAATCCAGCTTTGTGATCCCCGCTTGGTAGATTATCCCTTAATTCCAAAAAGTCAATGATAGCCTCATCATTTTGGAAGAGGTCAAGACATGGGGGATTTGGTTGGTTCCATTCGATGAGTTCAGGGTGGATAATGGGCATTACTTCATCGATTAAGTTAAGTGCGGGAGATGTATCAGTGAGGGTTAAGACAGTGTGGTGAAGGTCGTTGATGGTACTCTCCCTGTCAGAATCCGGCGTAGGATGAGACGTAGGGTCTGTGGAAGATGTTTCCAGCTCAGGTACCCAAGTGGTCTTTATCTGTGCTTCTCCGTAAACAGGGATGTCTTTGTGTGGCAGAGGTGGTGATGTGTCTTCCTCATCTGAAGTGTTAAGTTGCACTGAATCGAATTCCCACTCATGTGAGTCGGTCTCTGAATCACTCTCCAACATCCGATTGCTATACCATACTGGGATGTCTTTGGAGTTAAACACGGCAGGTGTGATTGGTTTATGTATCCTTGTAGTGATCGGTGCTGCAGGAATTGTGATGGGGTTTAATGGATTTGTCACTGGAAGTATCGGTAATGGTGACTCAGTGGCTTCTGCTGGAACTACTGGTGCCATAGATGCTGCTGCGGGTTCCAATATAGTTGCTGCTACAAATGGTGTTGCTGATAGGATTACTGGTTCGTTTGATGGGATGAGTGACATTGGTGATGGTGGAGTTGTGAGCCTTGAGGGGGCAGTGGGGATAGTGCTTGATGGTGCTTTGATTATGAAAGGTATCCTCTTTGCAGTAGGTGGGCAAAATGGTTTGCTGGGTTTTCCTTTGAATCTGAGTTTAGGAAGGATCTCTTTTTCAAAGCCAAGGCCTGTATTACCTTTGGGCTTGAATTCTGGTAGTAGAGGTTCGTGTCGTCCTTGTTTGCAGTATCCCAAAGCACTCTGACCATCATATCCCATTCTTTGCATAATGAGGAGGCCTTTGCCATATTGTTCCGTAGGAAGTGTAACTTGCGGTTTGTCAGTGGTGATGGGATCTTTATAGATCCAGTCCGCTAGGTCCTCATCTTGTGTCTCTTCCTCTTGACTCTTTCCAAGAATGAAAGGCGTTAAGGCACATGCAGGCGTGATTAGTGGTTGCTGGAGCAACTGCTGTGGTTTACCATGTGTTCTAGGAGAAGTGGGCATTTGTCCCACACAAAAGAGCTGACTCAAGTTGTATTCTCCAGGACCTTCCTCTGCGATTTTCATCTTAAGCTTTTCTTGCTTGGGTATAGGGGTGTTTGAACTGGCAAGAGAGGCGGGATTTACATATGATGTGGAGGAAATGGCTTCCCTATTATTAGGAACAGTAATTTCTGGTTGATAGCTGATATTATGGCAAAATGCAAAGGGATTTGCATCACCCAGGATTGTGATCTCTGCACCATTATGTGGGAACTTGATACATTGATGGTAGGTAGATGGAACGGCTTGCATGGCATGTATCCAAGGTCTTCCTAATAATAGATTATATGGCAGAGGAAGGTCCAGAACCTGACAAATTATGTGTTTTACCACAGGGCCCACTCGGATTGGTAGCACCACCGCTCCTTTGGATGAACACTCTGCATCATCATAGGCCTTGATGGTGATCTTCTTGCGAGGATCCACTGATTCTATTGCATATCCCAATGCTGTGACCAACTGTAGTGTACAAATGTTTAGGCCTGCTCCATTATCTATCAAGACTCGCTTGATCCTGTGTTGGTTGACAAAGCCTTCAATGTGGAGTGAGGCGTTATGAGGTTGCTGGAACGAAGAGTTGTCACTTTCAGAAAAAGTGAGACAAGGTGATGACTTTAGATTTCCAACCATGGCTTGAAATTGGTCTGTGTTCAGGTTTGCAGGGACTGACGCCTCTTGGAGTGCTTGATCCAAGATTGTTTTATGAGATGGCGATAGGCGTAATAGTTCTAAAATGGATATGAGCGCAGGCGTTTTGTCTAATTGTTCCACAAGATTGTACTGCTTTGGATTGGAGGTGGTGCCTTGTGGAGCTGCCTTGATGGTGACCTTGCCACGACGTGTAACAACATTGCAATTTGAGGTGGGATTTTTGAAGGTTATGGTTGCAATTTGTTCACTGGCATCATATAGGTGATTTACAGTGTAGTTATACGCAGCCTGCGTATAATCAGTGGTATCAGTGCCTCGCCGGGAAGTGGAAGGACCCCTTTGATCTTGTGATGGAAGTGGATTCTTAAACATTAAATGATCATTATTTGTCATTTTTGGATCATGTCCTTCAATCTCAATTTCTCCTCGATCAATAAGATCTTGAATGAGATCTTTCAATCGATGACAATTACTTGTCTTGTGTCCTCGTCCTTGATGGAACTCACAATGTTCAGTATCTCTCCACCATGCCGGTTTGACTTGAGGCTCATAATTTGATAACTTAGGTAAAGTGATCAAATTCTGAGAAATGAGTTGTCGCATCACTGTTTCAATGGGTTCCCCTAAGGGAGTGTATGTGCGTTTTTGTTTTTGTGGACGAGGTCTTGGTTCATCATGAGATGTGATGCGACCTTGATTAAGAGGAACATTTGTGTTATTTTGAGGTGGAGGATTTTGTCCTGCAAACCGAACCACAGGTTGTGCATTTTGGACAGTCCGAGCATCCACAACTCCATCGTTGACGATATTCTTATTCTTGTTCCAAAAGTTCGGTTTATCGCTATTGAAGCGCGGGCGAGGACCATCTTTGGGTTCATTAAAGATTTTGATGAGTCCTTTTTTGATGAGTGCCCTTTCACATTTTATACCCTTGGTGATCATATCGTTAAAGGAGTCTGTATCTTTGACATCCAGGTGAAATTCCATTTCTTCGTTTAAGTTGGAAATGAAAATTTCCACTAGTTCTCGTTCAGGTAACTGAAGAGAACGTCTGCTAGACATTTGGCGCCATCGTTGCAGGAATACTGAGAATAATTCCCCTGGTTTTTGTTTGGTGTTGCATAGATCAGCCATGGTGATGTCGCGTTCAATGTTATGAGAGTAATGAGATAGGAACTTCTGGATGAGTTCCTCAAATGTTCTTATGCCACCTGGTAGTCGGGAAAACCATGATGTGGTTGTTCCTCCCAAGCTTTGGGGAAAAAGGCGCATTAGGTATGTGTCCTCATAAGCGACTTCGAGACAAGCAGAATGAAATTCTCGGACATGATCACGGGGATCTCCCTTTCCTCTATATTTTTCGAATTTTGGTGTTTCGAACCCGCGTGGAAAGGGTGGCATATAAAGATTCCTATCAAACGGATAGGGACAGATGTCGTTAAGTGAGAATTGATTGGTCCTAACACCACTATGAAGTTGTTGGGCGAGATTCTCGACTTGTTGCCGCAACATCTCCATTTCATTTGGAGGAGGAGGTGGTGGGTTACCTCGAGGGATGTTATATCTGATGTGATTTCTACCTCTTTCCTCCTCATGGCGACTTTGTCTTTCTGATGCTTGTCTTAATTGGGCAAGATCAAAGTCTGAGGGGAGTTTGGCTCCTTCTTGAGCAAGTCTTAAGAAGTGAGCATCTGCGTTGCTCCTTAGTATTTCATCAAATAATCTGTTAAAATGAGGGTTATGCTGAACCCTTTCGATTGTTGAAGGAGTGGGTGTACCTGGGTTTTCATCATTCCCAGTTCCTCCAAGTGCTTCTTGAAATTCTTTGAGGTTGTCCTCTTCTTCCTCAATTTCTATTTCTCGCTGCCTTGATCGTGATCGGGTTTGAGCCATTTTGTTTGCAAGTTTGTTTTGAAGTTGATTGAAGATGATGATGAGTTGGTGATGAAAGATTGATGATTGGTGATTTGTGTTGTATGGGGATCTCTAGCACTTTTAAGGTAGATGTAACCGAAATTCCTTTCTTTGAATTGCTTGTTTGTTTGATAAGTTTGGATGTGATAAGGTGTAGAGAAATCTGAGATGTGTTACAGATTTTGACTACCTAGCAATGAGAGGATTCACTCATGAACTAGTTTTAACCTGCGTAGATGTGTCTCTTAGGATGAGCTTATCCTAGATGTAGAAACAATCTAAAAGTGATGTGATGTGTTTGATTTCAAGCAATATCTAAAAAGGAATCTTGGGACAAGAACCTCTTAATGTTTTGAGAGTTGGGATGGATTGATGATGAAGTGATGATGTATGAGTGGGATGATGGATGAAAATGTTTTCAACTTCAATAAAAACTTTGTGTTACAAATGGGAGAAACTCTATCTCTTCCGTTTCAGGCGTTGGTGGCACTTCTCGAGCTGTGTTGTAGGTGATACAGATGTTTGGGAAGAAGTTGGGATTAATCTTTCCTCCTTGATTTTTGTGATAACTCAGAGCTCTATATTGCATAAAAGCTCTACGATTCAATGATTCTGAATCAAACTCGTTTATTTTACCTTGAAGGTATAGACGCATGCGATGTAGAAAGACTCTATGTGAGACAAAGATTTGTCTATTGAGATAGAAGAAGTTCCTCCTTTTGATCAAAGCCTTTGAGCTTAATGGTCTCCTTTTCAAGTTGATAGTCTGATGACACTTCTTCTTTCGCAAGATGTGAAGAATGGTCATAAAAGTTGTGACTCTTTGTTGTTTGCACTTTGTTTTTGGTATTTTTGTTTGTTTTTGAGAAATGTTGGATGAGTACTTTGTTTTTTTGAAAGTGATCTTCTGATTTTTCTTTGATAAGAAAACAAAGCAAGCACACAAACACAAAATTGTAGCCTTAAAGGCACAAATGAGTATGGGTCTAGATCAACCCAATCTTTGGACTTGTTTCTGACCCTTCCTTTAGATGTATTTTTAAGGTGTATTTCCAAAGCCTAAAGTCGGCTCAATTTGCACTAGGTCTGTAAAACGAACACACTTCAAACACTTTTTATCCCTAAGGTCAAATGGCCAGTTGTGATAAATTTAGCCCACATCTTGATATTTCTTCGACTTTGGTACTACATACCTTATGAATCCCGCCATGGCAGGTAAGGATGTGATATACTAAGTCTTGCACGAGCATAACAAATAGATGATCCCTATGATGGGGGAGTCACCACTTTTATCAAGCCACAAGTGACTTTTCAAAAAGCTATGTTTCTACTCAAGGAAATATGTATGGTGAGTATCTTGGGAGCAAAACCATCTATGCTCTTGCACTAAATTATATCGCAAATATCCTCAATCAATAGAACGGGTGGGCTACTACTTAAAGGTGTTTAGTCATGTTCGATGTTTTTGGACATAAGTTCATTCTGCAGTGACTCACTTAAGAGCCTTGTAACTGGTGGTGGGGCCCATTTGTCCTTTCGGCCAGTTACACTGTAGGAACAGCTATACCCAAGGCTACAGCTTTCGCTCACACCTGATTTCTATAGCGGCTCGAAGGATTTACCGCTCAAGGTCGTTCCCAAGAGTGATGTGTCTCTTGGCAGGCCTCTCTTAAAAAGATAAAATTTTGAGTGTTACTAACACTTTTCTCTTGCACCTAGGACCACGAAAGCCAAGGGAGAGGATAGTGTGTGTTAGAAGTAGGACCACTCGACCAACTCTTTGCACAAGTGTGCCAAGCACGAAAAACACTTGTTCTTTTTAATCTGTCATTGCAATGTGATCTAACTATTTGGAGATGTTGCTCCAACAATCATGGTGTTCTTTTTAATTTTCAAAGGCAATTGTTTGAGTAAACTAGAATTTGAAATCCTGGTCAACTTAATGAAAAACACGTTTGCATGAAGTAAAATTGCTTTGAAAATGAGACAAGTTGATTGTGAATTTTATTTGCACCAAAAATGGAAGTGTGGATTGTGAGTTTTATCTTGATGCAAGAAATAAAATTTGCCTTGTTGATTTTAAGCACCAAAACGAAGTTTGTTTTCTAACTTGCAAAAAAAATAAAGTTGTTTTTGTATAAGTTTGTGGTTCTTTTTACCTTTGAACAATGAAATTCTTTTTAATAGCCCCAAACAAATGTGTGATTCTTTTTCAAAAGCCCAAATTTGAAATGTGAAGTTAATTTTAAACCAAAATAAAAAGTGAATTCATTTTTAAAACCAACTTCAAAAACAAGTTAGTAAAAAATATAAATCTACTCTTTAATCTAATTTAAATCTGCACAAAAGAGAAAAATAGTTAGTAAAATCCGCCTATTTGGTGGGCTTCTACAAGCCTAAATTTTTATTTTTTTTTTTGGTTTTTTTATTTTTTTTTTGGTTACAAAGTGATTTGTACAACGTTTTGTTACAATAGCGCTAGTCTGCGTTTGAACAGAGGCACTATTTAACACAAACGTATTAAAAGAAAGGGAAAGACAGAGAAGGGAAAAGCACTGAAACAGGGGGAATAGCGCCAAAATAATGTCAAACGCACCAAAACAGTGTCAAAATCGCAACCTGTGTGACATTTTCAACATTCAAACATGTTATTGGTTTAAAAAAAAAAAAAATGATCTTTTTGCGTGTTCGATTCACGTCGGGTTCACCAAATGATGCTCTGCAAAAAGGATTAGAAAATCTGTTTGATGGCAACACACACAAGAGCACAAGAAACAAACGTTAGTGTTAGCAACAAAAGATTATCCTAAACAGGCATATCAAGAGAGATATTAAGCATGAAATAGAAAGCATATAAACATAGAATGAAATAGCTAATCAAGATGCTCATAGTTGCGATCTCCCTTGTTCCTCTCCTCTCCAAGTCCCAAATGAGTGTAGCTCTCAGCAGCTTTTTGCACTATGGATGCTTATGGAGGATTGAGATTTAATACTAAGCTTCAAATATGAAATGAAAAGCTAAATACTATGCTAGAGTAGATAGTGATGCTATGAAAAAGCTCTATGCTAATGCCAGTATAACAACAATACTCTAAAATGCTTCTCTTTTTGCTTGAGGAGAAGGGTTCTATTTATAGAAGAAATGGGGAAATGAAGGGTTAAGATTGAGCAATCCTAACAAGGGTTAGGATTGAAAGTTGGGGATCCATGTGCACAATTGGCACCAATAAAATGGTGACAAGTGTCAACATAGGATTGGGTTGAGAGAAGAGGTTGGAGGCATTAAAGGCCTGAGAAGACCTCATGGTTATCTAGAAGGTAAGGGTCAAGTCTAAATTAAGATTACCCACTGGATTAAGAGTTAATCCAAGGATAAACCTTTGTGCAAATGTTTAAGAGATAATCATGGTCAAAGCATTAAAGGCTTGATGAGACCTTTGGGTTGGGTAGAGGTTGAGTCAAAACAAATGTTTTAACCATGTGGGAGGGTTTAATTAACCATTAATGGTTATTGGAGACTTTGGGGATTAAGTGGTTGAAGGTTGGAAGCTTTCAAAAGTTATCCAAGACTTTGAGGGTTAATTTGTTGAACACACAAAGCATTAATTGCTTTTCAAAGACTTTGGAGTCTTTGAGAAGTGACTCCAATTTGCTTAGGAATGTGACAATATTTAGGGGATGGATTAGGCTAATTAGGAAGGGTTTAGAAGAATCTAGAAGGGGTTTAGGCATACAAGTGGATTTTGTAGGAAAATGCAAGTGGGAGAAATTTTGGTATTTTCAATTAAAATAAAATCATTTATTTCAATTAAATGGTGTAATTTGCATTTGGATAAATATTCAAATAAATATTAATTTATTTAAATGAGAAAATGAAGATAAAGCATTTAAATGCTTGAAGACTTTGAGGGAAACCATTAAAGGCTTGAAGACTTTAAGGAAAACCATTAAAGTCTTAAGAAGACTATAGAAGGAAGCCATCAAGTTTGAAGACTTTAAAGCCATCAAGTTTGACTACTTTAAGGGAAACCATTAAAGGTTTCAAGTGGGTGAGGATAAATAGGATTTTAAATAAATAATTTATTTAAAATAGTTGTGCAACTTGCTTTTGTAGGAAAATACAAGTGGGTGGAGGATAAAGGTGATTTAAATAAATTATTTATTTAAAATAATTGTGCAACTTGCTTTTGTAGGAAAATGCAAGTGGGTGGAGGATAAAGGTGATTTAAATAAATGATTTATTTATTTAAATGTGAGAGGTGGGATTTTGGGGGTTTTAAATAAATATTAATTTATTTAAATGTGAGAGAAGATTTAATTAAATAAATATGATTTATTTATTTAATTAATGGTCTGAATTTGGTTAAGTGAATTAAATCAAATAAATTGAATAATTTATTTAATTAATAGGAGAAGAGGGTTAAGATGAATTAATTAAATATTAATTTAATTAATTATTAATTGATGGTTAAATAATCAAATAAATATTAAATATTCATTTAATTAAGTGGACAGATTTATGTGACTACAATAAGGTATATGGCAATATAAGCAGAGATATACATGTAGACATCATTTGAAGATTCAAGGAAGGTATGAGGAAGACAATCAGAGCTTAACCAGTACTAAATTCAGCATATGAAGATGCTATTTTGAGCAATAAATTATCATTGGATTTAAACATCTAATTGTAGCTAGTGTGACTCCCATTTTGTGATTGAGTAGTGAGCTCCAGGTAGTTGGCCTTTCTGCATGTGTAGACCCCATTTGTACACACATACTATCTGCAGTAGTATCATATGATTGTGGGTAAGGTTTCCCATTGTGGTTTTTTGCCTTAAAGGGTTTCCATGTACAAATAACTGTGTTATATGTTGTGTATGTTATTTGTCTTTTTGTTTCATGCATTAAACTTTACCAGTACTTTTATTAACTGCTAAACTATCTACCGGCATTAAGTTTGGTTTACCAGTATTATGCATTAAGTTTGGTTAAGTTATATTTGGGTTGAAATTAATACACAACTGATTCACCCCCCCCATCTCAGTTGCCTCCAGTAACTAACAGACAAACCCAAACTCCCTTGAAGATTGGATTCATTGAAAATAAGAGAAGGCCTAGAGACAATCCAATAAACTATATATATGCCTTACATATATGTGACCTGCAACAGAAAACATTTACAACAAGAAGATACTATATTGCTTGAAAAGGAACATTGTATTGTAAATTTGGCAAAAAGCTCAGAATTAGAAACCAAGATCCAGGAGCCTTGCTCACCAAAATCTGGAATGCTTACAAAATGAGAAGACTCTTGAATAAGAAGGAAAGGGAGGAAAAAATCAGATTTCATTCTCTGACAATAGCAACTACCCTAACCTTCAGCATTAACTATTTCACACAGCTTGGCTTGCAGAACATCCAATCCCTCTGACTGAAAAATCCAATCTGAGATCCTAAGGTAACTACCCCAAAAGTTCTTGTCATGGGGTTACAGTTGACTATAGAATTAGATTCCTTGGATTAAAATATTTCCAACGATATATAACACATATATCGGGCAAAAATTAAATCCCTCAGCCACCAATCTTTCTGTAGGTCAGTCATTTAATTTTTTGCCTGTTCACCACAATCAAAATTTATATTTTAAATCTTTGAATATTGCTACATAGATCTCTGCCATGCATCTCCACCATGTGGCACCATCTGGTTCATTCTTGGGCCCATATCCTGCCACCTCAGCACTGCCTGGGTTCACCACTGGAATGAAGCTCTTTATTTCTTCCTTGGACTCGCTTGTTCTTTATTTCCTTTGGATTTCTCTCCTTCTTTATCGAGCCCCACCGCTTAGTCACCAAGTCATGACTATTAGCCATCGAGCAACTTTTCATTGTGACTTGGTGACAACCATTGATCATCCTTGGATCACCATTGATCTACCTTGACATGTTCAACCTTTACCTCACCTGAGTGGCTCCCTCTATCACTTTGTCTTCTGGCGGGCCTGACACATGTCACATCCTAACTTCCCCTTGGATCCATCTACCGGCCACCTTGGACTTTCCAATGGACTTGGGCCCACCCTGATTCTTCTTATATTCCTACTGCATGGCACATCCTGACTCACCCTGAGCCCGCCTGGACTGCCACCTCAACTGCCACATGGTCAGTCACCATGTTGCATGTGACAACCATCGGGCACTTTCACATGGTGGTATAGCAACGACCATAGATCCTCCCTCAAGTTGCTCAATCCTTAACGCTTGGCCCGCTTTCTTTTTAGCGCACATACTTTGTCACCAAGTCGCATGGGATATTTGGCGATCACTTTCGCATCATGACATGGTGACAACCATTGGATCATCTCGCCTGACCGTTGATCTTCCTAAACCTGCTCGACCTTTAGCTTCTTTGAATCTCCTCCCCTCTATGCCATGGTGTCACCATGTGGCACCTTTGGATTTTCTCTAAGATCTTCTTGGACTCCACCTTTCTAGTCAGGCCTGCCACTTGTCAACCTCTAGTTTTCCACCTGACACACCTGGATCGCCAAGTCATCTCCACAGGACCGACCACCTCCTTTGGCTAAACCTCTTCTTTGGCTAGCCATTTTCATATTTTATCAAAACCCTAGTTTCATCGACACCTTCACTTTTCGATGGAACCAGTTCATACTTCTTTGATGTGCCTTTGTCGATGGATCCGAGAATTCGGTGAACTGCCTACACATCTTATCAAACTCTTAGTTTCATCGATACCTTCTATATCGATGAAACTGATGCCTTCAGTGATTCCCTTCAATCATCCATCAAAGCCATGGTCTGTTCTACATTCATCTTGATGATAGGCCACCTGTCTACCACGTGACACCCTTTGATTGGCTCCGGAGTTCACAACTGGGCGCCACCTATCTCGAGGGTATTCATTTTGGGCTCTCCACTCTAACACCTTAGCACGGCCTCCACTAACTACCAAAATGAACCACCTGCCTTAACCACTTGCATTAACTATTGGCCATGGTTCACTGCTAGTGGTTTGTCACCAAGTTACAAGCGATATCTAGCGAGCATTTTTACGTCACGACATAGCAATAGACCTTGCATCCATCTTGATCACTGTTGATCTTTCTTGATCTACTCGACCCTCAGTCCCTCTAAGTGGCTATATCCTATGCCACAGTGTCACCATGCAGCACCTCATGACTTGCTCAGTGCTTACCTCAACACCACCTAGCCTGCTAGCTCATCAGTCGCCAAGTCGTGACTTTTAACAATCGAGCACTTTCATCTTGTGGTATAGTGATGGCTATGGATCTACATTCAACCTGCTTGCTATTTAATTTCCCCTTTTGCTACAAAATTAGGCTGCTCTGAGATGCACACACACGGGGGCCCACCACCTCCTTGATCGGCCATTTGCCAAAATCCTGTAAGCTTTGACACTAAGGATATATGTGGCCTTGCACATAAATACTGAAATGCTCCTCCCTGCAGCCAATGTGGGATAAAAGGTTCTTCACCTTGGCGACTGAAATTTCTTCCTCAGACTATGCAAAGGATGAATCTGGTCTAGGCTTGGACTATACACCTGCCATTGCATTGTTTATAAAACTTAGATGCCTCCCCAAACACTTGCGAATCTTTATTTGCCTGGACTTCTTGCATTAACTGATGGCCATGGTTCACCACTGGTGGTTTGTCACTAAGTCATGACTGCTAACAATTGAGCACTTTCATCCTATGGTATAACGACAGTCGCAAGATCAACAGGAACCTTCTCAATCTTTAGAAAGCCTGACAGAGACATAGGAAAATATTTAAGACTTAGGCAAAATTAATACTTATTAGAACCTGCATGGGCCTAGACTTAAAAGGGGCCCCCTCTTGATGACACACAAACCCTTCTACTTAAGTGGAAAAATGATGAGAAAAGACTTTTAAACAAAAGCAAAGGGACATTTTGAACCTTGAACCTTGAACCGATTTACAAATGGTTCAAAACAGACATAACACATTCTCATTTTCTTAGTAAAAAATATTACAAAACCATGACACAAGCAAGAGAAATGATTGAACCTTGAAATGTGAACCAAAAAGGTTCAAGGGTTCAAGTTCAATATGAATTACAACAATGTGCTACAAAGGCTTAATTTTTTCTAAATGTTTTCATGAAAAGAAAAAACCCTAAACCCTCAAAACCACATACTCGCAGGCAAATGTCAAGTTCTGAATTTCGATAGACTCCAACAGCTAAAAGGCAAGATTTTCAACATATTTGAAACATTGATAACAGATTCATCAAGTACCATTAGAAAGTGCAGAGAAGAATTTTAAAATAGGCCACTCAAAATCTCAAAAATTTTATAGGTCCCAATAGTGGCTCTGACTGGGGATGGTTGATTGCAAGATCAACACAAGAATTCAGAATCTTTGGTAGAGGAGACCACCCAAAAAATAGGACACATCTTCTTCTTTAAAATTCTTCAATGAGCTTCATTCTCCAAAATAGGGGTTCATTATTTCGAGCCAATAGCAGGGCTTCTTATTGAAAACCACACAACTAAAAGAAAAGTGATTGTACAATAGAACTTATTTACATATGGCCCTAGGCCATCAAAATCAGAATCAATGCTTACCTCTATCAAACACATGATTCTCATTTCCATGGATCAAGGGTAAGCTAAAGATTTGATTTACATTTTCCTAATCACAAACTCTGCAACTTCTCATCAGCTCCTCACATAAAAGATAATCAGCACACTGTTAATCATTCAATCTTTGAAAAACAAAACCTTCCTCTAAATATTGACCATCAAATGACACATAATTGTCATTGTAGATCAGGAATTTGAAAATAATCAAAGCAATAGCAATTAGGAGAACCACAAAACCTAAAGCTGCTATGAAAGTAATCCCAATCCAATCAATGAAGACATAAAGACAAGATATTCAAATCAAATGAAATCGAAGCAAACCGACGCAGATATCTCCTTCATGTGGCTCCATTGTTCTTCTTTCACCTTCAAATTTGATGTGGATCTCACCTACAAGTGCAAAATGCAAGTGGAAAGCAAGTTGTTGAGAGATGAAATTCACAACGTAAGGTTACTTGAAAATGTGATTGATTCCCCCTTTCATTGAAGAAAATCATCCAATTTATAGACAAAATGGAGAGAGGACAAGATTAGCATGAAGAGATTTGAAAGGAAATTCAAATCAAGAATGACAAAATTATGAAAAATGTATGACAATTTCTATGCAAGGTGTATGACAAATTATGCACAAATTATGGCAAGTTGCTATGCAAGATGTATGACAAATTATGACAAGATTTAAATAGAAATTAGGAATTAGGAGAAATTAGCAAATTAGAAAATTGAGGAAAAAGATGAAATAGAAATTAGGTGAATTAATTAATAGGTTTTCATCCATTAATTAATTCATGAAAGAGACCTAGGACTAAATAAATAGATTTATTTAACCCACAAAGAAGAAGAAAAGGATTAAATGAACAAATCATAAAACCCTACAAATAAGAGGACAAGGAATTAGGTCAAGACAACAAGAAATTAATGTAGGTTCGATCATGATTCTAATTGACAAAGGACCAATTTTGATAAATGATTGAGATTAGTTGACAAAAATCAATGACAAATTGACCAAGATTGACAAGGAGATCAAATTGATAGGTGCCAATTGATGAGGAACAATGACTAATCAATCCAAATTGACATGATTGAAAAGGACAAGGATCAATGACAAATCGATCGCAAAATGACAAGATTGACAAGGACAAGGATCGATGACGAATCGATCGCAAAATGATGAGATTGACAAGTTGATAATCGTAAATGATTACTAACAAGCTAAAGATGATTGAAAGATTGACAAGAGGACAAAACCCTAATTCTATCATCGATTAGGATTGACGATGTCCAAAATGATGATAAATGAGCATGCACCATGATGCGACAGGATAAGATCGACCAAAATCATGACTGAAGATTGCTATCGACAAGACCTAATTCGAAAGCGAGAAAAATGAGGAATGCAAAAGAAGGACTCGATGCTCGCAAATGATAAAGACCAAGTGTGCAACATAGAAGAAATGTTAATGCGATGCAAGAACCCTAAGATAAGGCAATGCACAAATGTTAAAGTATGACTCCACAAGCGTTGACCATTTTTAGACGTCTACAGTCATATTGTTTACAATTGTTTCCTAGCTGAAAATAAAAGTAACCCTGCTCCATCTGATCATTGGGAACATCAGGCACATGCTGATTACTAGTTTGCAAAAATGGAAAACACTCATCCATAATACAGGCTTGCAAACTAGAGAGGAATATTTCCTCACAAAATGATTGCAACTTAGCATGCTGAATACACCTTTTATCAGCCTTTTGCACACATGAAAATGCATGATCATCTGTCAATGGTTCATTTACCAATTGTAAATCTAGAAAAATTACCTCAGATTTGTCTTTCCTTTTGACACCAAGATCCACACAATGTACATCAAATTCTAATTTCATATCATATGAATCCACATTATTACATTTATCAACCTTATATGCATTCTCATCTTGTCCATTATTCAAATCAAATGTAGGGAAAGAAAGAGCATATGTATCATACCTCACACAACCAAGAACATCATTAGTATCAAAACATATACTAATTGCATATGAGAGATTGGGGACATTTCTGGATGTATACCTCTTAACATCAGCAACTAAGAGTTTTGAAATTTGTTCACTACTCAGTGAACCTTCTCCTTCATTTTCATTTTCCTTGGCTTCATCTTCTATGCTGTAAACATTGTCCCAATCTGTTGCATGCATTAAATCTGCAGTGCTCATGGCTTCATGCACATTTATTTTGTCATTACAGTAACATGCATCTGCATCAAGACCTTTATCAAGCTGATCATAAAGTGTTGCTATATGTTGCAACATGGTTTCATAACCTTGGTTGCAAACACTTTGTGGATTGATATTAATAGCAAGGTGATCTATATTATTAAGATCTGAAACCTCAACAGGATCAAGACAATTTGAACAATAACTTGTACTTTCACAATTTTCTTCTTTCTCTGAATACACATCTGCATTGTCATGCTAAGAATAAGAGTCACCTTCAGCATCATAAGAGGCATATCCACTCATGGATTTATCTCCATCACTATACTCAAAACTATGCATATTTTCAGATTTATTCATTTCAATCTCATCAATCCATTCTTTAATACTGGCAATACTTTCTTCCCTCAAGGTTGGAGACCAACTAACTGAGTCAGGCTCATCAAGCTCTAAAAATAATTCAATCCAAACTGACTCCTGGGGTCTAACATCAACTGGAAGCTCATTTAATGCAACAATAAATCTTTCATAAAAAACATATGATGATTGAACCTGTCTCTTTCCTACTTTCCTTCTTAAAACCAAGATGCACCTATCTTGGATCCTTTGAAGATGTATTTCAATCTCCCTATCAATGTCTTTCAAATTTGACAAAGAAGTTTCAGATCTAGGAACCACATCTAGATCCATCAAATTTGAAACATCTATTGAACCATTACCATGACAATGCATCTTACTATTTTATTCTCTTTTCAGAATATATGCAGTCATTAACTTCATAACCAGACATACTTCTCACCATAGTTTTGATTGAAACTTTTCAAAACAAGAAGTATGTAACCTTAGAACCAATATGCCCTTTCCTGGTGACTTGCTTCACCTTATAAGGAACAAAGTTATCTTATGAATGGGAAATACCTGGGTATACTTGTTGTTGCCGTTCACTTTACTTCTGACTGAAAATTTGAAGAACTTCTCCAAATCTCAGGTTCATTCTCACAGAGTCACCACCTCCTTGAAGACGAATAAAATTTAACCACTAATCTTAACTCTGAAACACTTTCAGATTTCTGGGTACCACACAACAGAGTCACACAATATTGATTTTTTAATTTCTCAGCAACAAAACCTTCCAGGAGATATGCCTTCAAATCTGAAAACAACTTTCAGACTTGTAAACTTCTAAGAATCTTCCCCAAATGAATTTGGCAAGACTCATGGGTTTGTTTGCAATCAACAAGGTGAATACAACTTCACTCAACCTTACTGAAAATGCAATTACAAGACACTCTTATTCCCTAGCAGAGTTGCCATTTTGTTGGTCTCAAAAAGAGACACCCAAGTTTACCTACAAACTATCTATGAAATAGCCAATCTCAATCAATGAAATGTTTCAAGACTTGGACAACATAACATAGGATCCCAATGATCCTCCTACACTTTAGATTTTGCAAGACCTAGGGGGGGACACCCTTTGATGCATAAAATACAACCAATGATAGACATATGGCATCAACAAAAGCAAATAAATCTCACAGGGCTCAACAACAAGGAGGTTACTACAGATGGGCTAGATCTACATTGACGTCTCAACAAGATTGGAGCATGAGATACATGGAACATCTAAAACTACAAACATGAAAGAAAATGGATACATGATATTCTAAAATCTCTGAGAATCCGAAGAATCTGTAAGACCAGTGCTTTATCCTAGGGCATGGAGTCATACATCAAACTGTAGATGGAAACTTCTATTACAAATCTAATTTATTGAAAAATATTATCCCTGTATTAATGCTTGACATTAATACATTCTAAAATCAAACAAAGGATCATACATATCCAAACATTATCCTGAATTCAAAATGATTGCTCATAGAATTTAAACCCTTCCTTGAAGAGTACCTAAGAACACCCATTACACTCCCACTTTGAGAGGACAAACCCAAACTCCCTTGAAGACTAGATTCATTGAAAATAAGAGAAGGCCTAGAGACAATCCAATAGACTATATATATGCCTTACATATATGTGACCTGCAATAGAAAACATTTACAGCAAGAAGATACTCTATTGCTTGGAAAGGAACATTGTATTACAAATTTGACAAAAAGCTCAGAATTAGAAACCGAGATTCAGGAGCCTTGCTCACTAAAATCTTGAACCCTTACAAAATGAGAAGACTCTCGAATAAGAAGGAAAGGGAGGACAAATGCAGATTTCATTCTCTGACAATAGCAACTACCCTATCCTTCAGCATTAACTATTTCACACAACTTGGCCTACAGAACATCCAATCTGAGATCTTGAGGTAATTGGCCCAAAAATACTTGTCGTGCGTTACACTTGACTACAAAATTAGATTTCTCGGATTGAGAGCTTTCTAACAATATATAACACTTATATATCAGGCAAAAATTAAATCCCTAAGCCACCAACCTTTCTACAGGTCGGTCGTTTAATTTTTTGCCAGTTCACCACATTCAGAATTTATATTTTAAATCTTTGAATATTACCGCACAGATCTCTGCCATGCATCTCCGCCACATGGCACCATCTGGTTCATTCTAGGGCCCATATCCTACCACGTCAGCACTGCCTAGGTTCACCGCCGGAATGAAGCTCTGTATTTCTTCCTTGGACTGGCTTGTTCTTTATTTCCTCTAGATTTCTCTCCTTCTTTATCGAGCCCCACCACTTAGTCACCAATTCACTTCTATTAGCCATCGAGAAACTTTTCATTGCGACTTGGCAATAGTCGTTGATCATTCTTGGATCACCATTGATCTGCATTGACATGTTTGGCCTTTACCTCACCTAAGCGGCTCCCTCTATCACTTTCTCTTCTGGTGGGCCTGACATGTGTCACATCCTAACTTACTCTTGGATCCATCTACCCGCCACCTTGGACTTTCTACTGGACTTGGGCCCGCCCTAATTTTTCTTATACTCTCGCTACGTGGCACGTCCTGACTCACCCTGAGCTCGTCTGGACTACCACCTCAACTATCACCTGGTCAGTTGCCATTCCACATGTGATAACCATTGGGCACTTTCATATGGTATTATAGCGACAGCCATAGACCTTCCCTCAAGTTGCTTGATTCTTAACACTTGGGTCATTTTCCTTTTAGTGCATGTACTTTGTCGCCAAGTCACATGGGATATTTGGCAATCACTTTCGCATTGCGACATGGCGACGACCATTGGATCATATCACCCAGCCGTTGATTTTCCTAAACTCCCTCAGCCTTTAGCTTCTTTGAATCTGCTCCCCTCTATGCTAGGGTGTCACCATGTGGTACCTCTTGATTCGCTCTAAGATCTTCCTAGACTCCACCTGTCTAGTCAAGACTGCCACTTGTCAATGTCTGGTTCACCACCTGACACACCTGGACCACCAAGTCATCTCCACCGGACCAACCACCTCCTTCGGCTAAACCTCTTCTTCAGCTAGCCATTTTCATATTTTATCAAAACCCTAGTTTCATCGACACCTTCACTTTTTGATGGAACCAGTTGACACTTCTTCAGTGTGCCTTTGTCGATGGATCTGAGCATTAGGTGAACTGCCTACATGTCTTATCGAAATATTAGTTTCATCGACACCTTCTATGTCGAAGAAACTGATGCCTTTGATGAGTCCCTTCAATGATCCATCGAAGCCATGGTCTGTTTGACATTCATGTTGATGACATGCCACCTGTCTGCCATGTGGCACCATTTGATTGGCTCTCAAGTTCACAACTAGACGCCACCTGTCTTGAGGATATTCATTCTAGGCTCTCCACTCTGACACCTTACAATGACCTCCACTAACCGTTGGAATGAACCACCTTCTTTAACCACTTACATTAACTACTGGCCATGGTTCACTGCTAGTGGTTTGTCTCCAAGTTGCAGGCGATATCTGGCAAGCATTTTTACGTCGCAACATAGCGACAACCCTTGGATCCATCTTGATCACCGTTGATCTTTCTTGATCTGCTTGACCCTTAGTCCCTCTGAGTGGCTACATCCTATGCCACGGTGTCAACATGCGACACCTCATGACTTGCTTAGTGCTTACCTTGGTGCCACCTGGCCTGCCAACTCATCAGTCACCAAGTCGTAGCTTTTAACAATTGATCACTTTCATCTTGCGATATAGTGATGGTCATGGCTCTGCATTCAACCTGCTCATTGTTTAATTTCCCCTTTTGCTGCAAAATTAGGCCGTTGAGATGCACACACACGCAGGGGCCCACCACCTCCTTGATCGGCCATTTGCCAAAAGCCCATAAGCTTTGACACTAAGGATATATGCGGCCTTGCACATAAATACTAAAATGCTCCTCCCTGCAACCAATGTGGGATAAAAGGTTCTTCACCTTGGCAACTGAAATTGCTTCCTTGGACTATGCAGAGAGGATGGTTCTAGTTTGGGCCTGGACTATACACCTACCATTGCATTGTTTATAAAACTTATATGCCTCCCCAAACAGTTGTGAATATTTATTTGCCTAAACTGCTTGTATTAACTGTCAGCCATGGTTCACCATTGGTGGTTTGTTGCCAAGTCATGGCTATTAATAGTCGAGCACTTTCATCTGGCTGTATAGCGATAGCCGCGATATCAACAGGAACATGCTCGATCTTTAGGAAGCCCGATAGAGACATAGGAAAAGATTTAAGACTTAGGAAAAATTAAAATTTATCAAAACCTGCCCAGGCCTAGACTTAAAAGGGGCCCCCTCTTGATGACACACAGACCCTTCTGCTTAAGTGGAAAAATAATGAGAAAAGACTTTTAATCAAAAGAAAAGGGACATTTTGAACCTTCAACCTTGAACTGATTTGCAAATGGTTCAAAACAGACATAACACATTCTCACTTGCTTAGTAAAAAATATTGCAGAGCCACGACACAATCAAGAGAAATGATTGAACCTTGAACCTTGAACCAAAAGGGTTCAAGGGTTGAAGTTCAATATGAATTACAACAATGCGCTACAAAGGCTTAATCTTTTCTAAATGTTTTCATGAAAAGAAAAAACCCTAAACCCTCAGAACCACATACTCGGAGGCAAAGGTCAAATTCTGAATTTTGACAAACTCCAATAGCTAAAAGGCAATATTTTCAACATATTTGAAACAGTGATAATAGATTCATCAAGTGCCATTAGAAAGTGCAGAGCAGAATTTTAAAATGGGCCACTCAAAATCTCAAAAAATTTATAGGTCCCAACACACCACATGATACAAAGATTGTCCATCGAACCAATATAATGGCTTACATAGCATAACTATTAGAAATTTGGAAGAATTAATTATGTGTTGCATTGCTTTTTGTCATTGATGTCAACACTAGCTTGTTTGGCTATCTACCGGGTTCCGGTAGAGTGGTTGGACTTTGATGATGATCAGGAGATTTGTCTCCGGTATGTTCCGATTGGTGGAATTGGTTTGATTCAGTCATTCATTTTATTCTGATGCATGTCACATTCAGTTGGTTCAAGATTTAGTGATCTCGAAGCTATCATATTTTCTAGTAAGCCTTTTGGTTACCGGTAAGGGTTCTACCGATAGAGCTTCATTGAAGATATTTTGATGGATTCAATAAGTGATACTGGTGCATCTTCTAGAAGGTTTTTAGGACGCTGATGGTTATCGTGTTCATAATCCAATTGATTGGTAGTATTCCATCTAGTTAATGGTGACCTATTTTAGGTTAAGTCTTATTTTGTTAGGCTATGGAGTGGTTTATGTAATGTGTTGGTGGATGATCGCAATGCATTACCAGTTGGATTTATTGTTTGGTTAATGTTGTTTTGGTCTTAGGCCGACTTGGATTACCATTGGTTTGTGGTTTTATGTAATGGATTTATTGTATTATCTTTTGGAAGGCCCCCCTAATTGTTTAGTTCCTAAGTTGGTATAAATATGATGTAAGATCTCTTTGTAGATCGTGGTATGGGATTATGGTTATGGAATTATCTATGTGCAAATAAAGTTGTAATCATATGCAGAGGGTTTTGGTCGATCATAGGTGATTAAATTGGGTTTGTGTAAGAGGTTTAAGACCTTCGGCATTGAGCTTAACCCAAACTGTACATAGGCATGGGAGATGCTATTCTTGCAGTTTACTCTTATTTCTGGATTGTAGTCTAGATATCTTTTGTAGTCAGTGAGGCTCCTTTGTGATGACCAGTGCACTCTAGGTTGTTGGTCTTCCTGCATGTGTAGGCCCCTTATTGTAATCACATACTTACCACAAAAGTATCATCTTACTATGGGTAGGCTTCCCACTGTGGTTTTTCCCTTTACCAAGTTTTCCACATACAAATCTTGGTGTTATGTGTTGTGGATGCATGGTATTTGGTTTATGATTTATGTTTATGCTTAATTGATATATCTTCAATTCTGGTATTTGGTTTATGCATTCTAGTAAAAGGTTTAATGTGCTTAAAGTTTCATAATTTGTTAACAACTGATTCACCCCCCTCTCATTTGTTCACTAGTTATCCTAACAATTGGTATCAGAGCTTGGTCCGGAAGGATAGCCTTAGGCTTGAAGGAAAAAATTATAGAGTATGGAAGCTTCAGATGGAGACTCATCTGAGATGTCTTAGCAAGGAGATTTGGGAGATCACTGAGAAAGGCTATACCCCTTATGATCTGACATCTAGAAATCCTCCTCCAATAGAATTGCATAAGAACATTGAAAATGATTTTAGAGCAAGAGAAGTCCTTTTGAGCGCCCTTTCAAATCAATAGGTAATGGGATTAATAGACAAATAATCTGCAAAAGCTATATGGGATAAGTTGGAGACTCTAAATGAAGGTGACACTACTATTAAAATTGCTAAACTTGATGGTTAACGGGTAAGGTATGACAACCTGAGAATGGAGGAAGATGAAATAATTACTACTTTTATGGAAAGAGTCAATGAAATTATTTTGGGAATTCAATGTTGTGGTGGATCTCTAAGCAAAGATGAGATTGTTTCTAAAGTATTGAGATATTTGCCATCGACTTACAGGATGAAGTCTACTATAATTAATGAATAGAGAACAATGTCTAACACTTCTGTTAATTGGGATACTTTGGTTGGAAAGTTATTTGCTTTTGAGCTTGAAGAATTTGGTGCTCAAGGAGCTGTAAAGATAGATTCTATATTCAAGGCATCTACATCATCCACCGACAAGAGTGGTTGGAAATAATTATATGTGAAGAAACTGGAGTATATGAGGAAACAAGATGAAGAGCTTGAATAAATTGAAGCCCTATTTGCTAGAAGAGTACCTAAAGGTCCAACAGGAAGTAAGTATGAAGGAAAATCACCTTTCAAATGTTTTACATGTATTAAGATAGGTCATTTTGCATCTAGATGTCCTGAGAATAATTCAAGATTTGAGGAGAAAGCTAGAAGATATTTTAAGCCTAACCATGAATATCAGAAAAAGCATAAGTACAGAAGGAACAAAGACAAATCATGCTACTATGATGATGAGGAAGGTGTAACAAATGATTCTGATGATGAACCGACAAAAGATTCAGCTAGTGGATCTAGCAATGGAAACGAATGGGTATTCTTAGATATCAAGGAAGATGCTCCAAAACCTACCATTCATAATGAAGAGAAGGCCCTTGCTGCTAAATTTGAAGAAAAGGATGAATGGTTAATAGATAGTGGATGTTCACATCATATGACTGGAGATAAAAGGAATTTTTTATCTTTGCATGAATTTTGTGGTGGTCGGGTCAGATTTAGAGATGACAAAGCATGCATGATCAGAGGAAGAGGAACTATATCATTGGATGTTAAGCATAACACTGATAATATTTACTATGTTTAAGGTTTAAGGAATAATATTTTGAGTGTAGGACAGTTGGTGGATAAGGGATTTCAATTATAGTTCAAGGATGTAAAATGCAAAATCATCAAAAGATCTGGATTGGAGACTGCAACTGGTACTTAGACTAGAGGTAACATCTTTCATTTAAACTCCAGTGAGAAGACATGTTTGATTACACATATTGATGAGAGTTGGTTATGGCATAAGAGGTTTTGTCATGTGAATTTTTATTGCATTGTAAAGATCAGTTCAACTAAGGCAGATAGAGATGTTAGGACCCGAAGGCAACTGAGAGGGGGGGGTGAATTAGTTGTCTATTAATTTCAACTCAAATATAACTTAATCAAAATTGATACATAATACTGGTAAACCAAAATTAATGTCGGTTAATAGATTAACAGTTAATATTAATACCGGTGAAACTTAATGCATGAAATAGAAAGAGAAACAACATCCACAACACATAACACAAAGATTTGTACCTGGAAATCCTATAAGGGAAAAAACCATGGTGGGAAACCTTACCCACAATCAGATGATACTACTATAGATAGTATGTGTATATAAATGGGGTCTGCACATGCAGAAAGGCTAGCTGCCTAGAGATCACTGCTCAATCACAAGATGAGAGTCACACTGACTACAATTGGATGATTAAATCCAATGTTAATGTACTACTCAAAGTAGCATCTCTAATGCTGGATTTAGTACTGGTTAAGCTCTGATAATTTCCTTCAAACCTTCCTTGAACCTTCTTTATGGTATGCTCATATGATCTTCAATATTCATACATACCATGTTACAATACCATAACCTTAAATACCATATCCCTACATCTCACAATTGAGATCTTACCTATATACCAAAACCTAAGACCAATTGTGTAGGTCAGCTTACTAAGAATATTACAATAAAATAAATTACAAGTTAAGATGTGATACATCATGTTGGACCAATGTAATTACAATAATTCCAATTGATTGATTCATCTCCATAACGTGTCGTGCTGATTTGAAATAGTGTTAGTGAATAGATTTTGTCTTTCTTTTAATTGAATTGATTCTAAGCTATGTTACCCCTTTTGAAAGACAAAAGTTCAACTAAACAATTGGGCGAGTGTGACATACATCACTTCCCTCTGAATTTTAGATAGGTACAACTCCCTCCATTAGCTATTCAGGGAATAATCTAACTAAATAAATTGATATGCTTTTAACCTGAAAGCACGTAAGGCTGCCTACTTCATTCTTAGATGAGAGGCTAGGTAATATGTAAATATTTCAAAATAAATTTCTACAAGATGTTTCACCACGAAAATCAGAAGTAATCAAAGCAAAGTTCAATAACACTAATTTCAACACTTCATAAAAATAAACAAGAGAAGCAAAGTCTCTTTTCAACTAAATATCTTTCTAAACAACACAGAAAGAAGCCTCGGATTAATAACAACATTCATCATCAGAAAGATAATCACAGACATTTTGATTAGATTAATATTTGCAAAGAAACACTACTCCACGGATTCAAAACTCAAAGATTTTCCACCTCAAAATGCATATGATCTTTATATGTGTATTTCATGCAACAAAGACATAAAAATACACGCATAAGTTCTTTCCAATTTTAGATTCTAAAAAACTGATCACTTCCTTCAGACAAAACCAAAATTTCTAAAAATCTAAGTCTACTGCTCTAACCCTTTGTCCATCTATCTTCATCTAATTTATAGTAGTTTCCTTAAGAATAGAGGATGTCTACATGAAAAACTCGACCTCCTCTAAAACAGTTATAAAAACCAATAGACTATTTAGGGGACAGATGTCCCAAAGTCATGACAAGGTTATGAAAAGCATAAAAAAATAAAAACAAAACATAAGCATCATGTTATGCCTCATCTCCATCGTCATCCTCTCCTTCACTTTTCTAGGCATCATGGGCGGTTGCAAGCTCCTAAATTATAGGCTGACTTGGATTCTTCATAGCATTGATCTTCGCTTTTGTGGCTTCCTTTTCCCACCTGTGTTTCACCATTTTCTTGGCATGCTTAGGTAATTGATCATTACCAATGAACGTCATGCTTAGGTAAATTTACCTTTGGCCTTAACTTTCTCCATGTGCAGCTTAAATGCCTTTACCGCGTCCTGTGTATTCAGCCCACAAAGTCCTAGTTGCCAATCATGGTCTGGGTTAACCACTTTATTGTCATTGACCATGCTAGACTGAAGTTCCCAAAGTTTGTAAATAGAGGCCCTGGCATCAGAAATCATAGACTTGAATGTAATACCTGCCATGTTATAGTTTTCTTCAACACGAAGAGGTGGCATTCATCAGTTACCAACATAAATGAATTTTTTGCTAAAAACTTTGTGGCTCCATATTTTTCTATCTTCATGAACATGGGTAATACATTTTCCCATTTATGCTCTTCCTTTTCCCATGGCACAATCTGATTCTGAATCTCTGTAGTGAGGTCTTGCATTTCATTGCATAGCTTCCTGGAGTCTGTAATATATTTTTTGCCATCTCTAATCACTCCTTCAATCCATTTCTCTACGGCCCCCGTGATGCTCTTAGCTCTTTGAACTTGATTCATCAGTTTCTTGTTCCCTAGTGAAGTAGAATCAAAACTTTCTGAAGCATGTGATATGGGAAGTGCTCCAAAACAGCCTATGCTATCAATGAATTAAGATAAAATCTTGATATGCCATTTCAGTTCTCTTTTCTCTTGTCCGTCTTTTTCTAACCTCATGAGCATCTTTTTAGCTATCACATTGAAAAGGTGGTTATTAGAGTCCCTGCTCATGTTTCTGAGATCCACTTTGGTGACCTCAAAATCCTCTGCATTTATTTCCTTATTCTCATCTTTGGGCTTATAGGAAGTAATTTCAGCAACCCACCTCCCAGTCTTTTCATTAGCGTCCAATCTAGTAGTTGTTTTGAACTTCTTCTATTTGGGATATTTCTCCATGTATTTGACCACCATGTCTTGAATTGGGATGGACACTAGGATTGATCTTCGTTTCTTGCTTACTGAAGTAGTTAACCATTTGGGAGTTATACGTGAACTAGTTATTCCTCCGGTTACTTTAGGTGGCAGTGTCATGGCTATAGTGATTGTATGGGAATCCATGGTGTTGACAATGTCACTATCAAGGTCCTCGACCTCAAAAATATGAGTATCAAGGATCTTGTCTTTTACCTCCGTGTCTTTGACCTGGTCCATTTTCTTCTGTGCAACACTTCGTGACCTTGTATATCAAGGAGCAGAAAAGTTCAAAGCAGGATTAGGCTCGTGCTTAGTGTGAGATGACTTCTTATTTTTACCTGCATGAACAGGCATAGAAGCGGGATTAGAAAAAACATTTTGGGGAACATAGAGAAACCACATTATCTCTTGCAGGATCAATCTTGATGCCTAATTTCATTGCTCTTTTCTTATTAACCCAATATGCAGTTCTCTCCAAGACTCTTTTTGTTCTGAGCTGTATATCATCCTCTTCTTCCACATCCCAATTAATGCAGGACGTTTCAGGTTCAGTTTTGTCTAGATATCCAGGTTCAAAAAGATTCAGATAATCCTCTTCGATCCCACTTATATCAAGTTTCACCTATAGTGAAACTACCTATTCCAGAACCATTCTCATATTTTCTCTTTTGAACACTTCAAGGTCATCACAACAATCTTCCCAAAAGTCCTCCAAGTGTGGGATAGGAAGGTGCAGGATCAAACCAAGACTCCATGAGAAACCTTTATTATAAAAACCCTTCGTTTCATGATACAGTGGAAAATTAAAATTCTTCCAGTCTGCTCCTATGCTCAACGCATCTGACATTGAACTACAAGATAAAATGCCCAATTGAATAGGAAAATGATCCTCCCATTTATCTCTGGGTTGAGCTTTATTAATTATGGTAGACAACTACCTACAGATCTTAGCAAGGACAAACAATCTGAACAAAAACAAGGAAGTCTGAAAGGCTCTTCTTCAAAACCACCTACCCTTATATAACAGAAATGAGGAAACTAAACAAAGAAACTACCATATCTATTCACTAAGGCCTGGGCATCTTCAGACATCCTTTTAGATTTCATGTTCTTCAATTCATAACACAAGTCTCCCAAGAAAGCATTATGTACTCTCCTAAAATCTTGCAATGCATTATCTTTTTGCAACATGGGGTAAAAGTCGTATACAAAAACATCCCCTTCAGCAAGTTGCCTAGGAATTCCCATTACTTCTTTGACACATACCAGACAATATATCAAATATGAAGACATAAAGAAATTTTGCTTGAAATTATTTTCCATGCTCATCTGTTCCCTCATGGAGTCAGAAATTAGCTCCGCCTAGTCAAGGTACTGCTTTCCTTCCAACACCAGTTGCACATAACAATAAATCCAGTCATCAAAGTTGTAGGCCTCAGCTGAACCTCTAACTCAGTGTAACAATAACATAACATCATGGATGTGGGGAAGCATGTGATTTTTGTTGGGATATTTAGGTAACCTAGAGCCACCCCTCTGAGGAGCTTTCAACCAATGCTTTGCTATATTGTTCCGATGTCTAGTTTTATCTGCATTGCACTCAGTGACTGATTGGGCGGGGGAAAAATTTGAGAACTTATAATCAGGCAATTTGAAAACAGAAGAAATGACTTCCCTGTTAATCATGAGGGAATCACCATTATCTCTCTTGATAGTTTCAGAAATAGGATCATATCTCGCAATGCACTCCCTAACTAATTATGGGCAAGGAATAGCAGGAGGAAAGGTTGCCGCCTCTACGAGGCCACTACTTAGAATTTCTAAACCAAAAGAACCGTTAATTCCTTTAAACACCCTTTCCTTCAAGACCTCCAAATTCTCTCCTTTCAAGTCCGTGTCACTGACAATGGGTTCTGTGCAAGCAAGACTGAAAATATTTTTGAAAAGGTGCAAAGTGGACTTCATAAATCATAAACAACAACCCTTATTTCTCCCAGCAAATTTTATTATGAGAGAGAAAAATAGCTAAAAATCACTGGAGAAGATAGGAATCAAAACTCACCTTCATAGTTGAAACCAATTGAACTATTACCAGCAAACAAACCTTCTATCAAACACTTCGTAGCAATGAAGAACAAGCTTCAAAAATTAATCACTTCATACCTTATAGCAAATGAAGTGACAAAAGCTCATTTAGTGCATTAATTTTGGCCATCAACTCAAATGTGCCGAGCATTGGGATTTGACATCACACATGTGTATTGAATGCATGGCGGCACTTTCAGGGTAACTGCCAATTCCCAAAAATGAATACTTGCCTTAAAAAATCAGCTAGTTGACGTCACCTGAGATATGGTTAGATCTTCATCACACTTAGCAATAAATACACCATCATGTCGTTTAGTCCATGGGACCCACCTGATTTGAACATGCATGAACAATTTGAACTGAATTCATGAGGGTTCAAGTAGCTCAAAACGTATGCTGCGCCAAGGAAATTTCCTTTGAAAAGATTAACTTTGTTAATTGCTTCTAGCCTTTTGAACTTCACCGAACATGTTGAACATCACTGAACTGTTTGAACTAGGTTCAAATGGTTCACAGTCTAGAGAAAGAGGATATGAAACATCATCCACAACTGTGAAATAAAACTGCTGCAAAATACTTAAGTGAATGTTAGCCTGAAAACATCTTAGACACAACTTAGAACCTGCAGTACCTAAATGAACATTATGAACTCTTTTCAAGATGGTTCAAGGGGTTCATGAGGTTCAAAAAGACCATTGAAACTTAACGCTATGGATTAAGAGATGATTTATAAGTCGATGAAGGATTGAACCAAGGAATTTTTTTAACAAGATAAAGACTTAAATAAAATTTTGCAAGGCGACTTACTCTTGTTGTGAGGAACGAATGACAAGGTAACAAATAGATAATGCATGTCAGTCCATAACTTAGACCAATTTTCTGGTAACAACAAATATGTCAACCCGATTAGACCAATAACCAAAATACCAAGTGTCCAAACCATGTCTTCGACATAGCCAAGTGATCTCCAGATGATAACAAGTCATCCTAAGTGCCCATGAATAATATAACCTGCCGGTGAACCAAATATCAGTGACTATGCATAAGTCACTAAATTTGTTGGTGAACATAATGTCTTGGTTCAACATGACCAAAGATATTCAGAAGGATAAGTGCAGATAAGTGTTGACATCAATGACAAAACCAATGCAACATTTCCAAAATACCAACAATCTCCCCCTTTGGTATTAATGGCAACACAAGATGGAAAAACCATCTAAGTGCCAAAGCAAAAATGCCAAAAACCAAAAACCAATAATCTCCCGAATAGATCAATACCAGAAATCAAAATACAATTGCAGAGAGTAAAAATCTCTCCCCCAATGAATAATCTCTCCCCAAAGGATAATGTTTTTCCATAGATATCTCTCCCCCTTTGACATCAAATGCCAAAGAAATACAAATACCAGATACAAACAGTTCATAGAACCAATTACAAATACCAATTGTTATAACCACTTGTTATAACCAACCACTCCCCCTAAGAAGTAGCTCTCCTCCATCAAAGCTGAAAAAAGGTTTCTCTGTAAATTTTGCCAGTTTGATGCCAGTCATCAAACATCTAGGTCTCTACCGGTGAGGGTATAACCCCAAGCTTCTCTCTGAGATATTGAAAAGTTTCCTTAGGCAAAGGCTTAGTAAAGATGTCAACAATCTGCTCTTTAGTATTCACATAAACCAATCTCACATCTTTTGCTTCAACATTCTCTTACAAAAATTTATATTTGATAGAACCATGTTTAGTTTTAGAGTGAAATACCGGTTTCTTAGATATATCAATTACTATTGAATTGTCACAATAAATGATTATAGGTTCTTTGCATTTTACCTTTATGTCCTTCAACATTTGTTTAATCCATAATACCTGAGTACAGTTAGTTGTTGTTGCAACATATTCTGATTCTGTTGTTGATAATAATGTACAACTCTGTTTCTTACTCAACCATGAAATCAATCTGCTACCAAGAAAGAATGCCCCACCAGTGGTTCTCTTTCTGTCATCTACATCTCCTGCCCAATTAGCATCAGTGTATGCACATAAATCCAAATTTTCATCTTTAGGATACCATAAACCAAGATTTGTTGTGCCTTGTAAATATCAAAAAATCCTTTTCACTGTTGATTCATTATTTTCTCTAGGATTACTCTGAATACTTGAGACAATACACACTACATTCATTATCAAGTCTTGTTTGTGACAAATACAGTAAACCTCCAATCATAGATTTGTATCTTGTCAAATTAACAGGAGCTGAATCATCCTTCAATGATAGTTTATCAGATGTAGTCATAGGAGTACTTACCGGTTTAGAGTTTTCCATACTAAATTTCTTCAATAGTTCCTTCATGTACTTTTTTTGACATATGAATATACCTTTATCAATCTATGAAATCTGCAATCCTAAAAATAATTTAATCTCCCCAATCATAGACATTTCAAATTCTTCCTGCATCTTATTAGAAGTCTTTACACAATCCATCTTCTCCTCCAAAAATGATGTCATCAACAAAAACTTCAATAACCAAGATGTCTTCATTCGCCACTTTAAAATATAAGTTGTTGTTAGCATTACCTTTAGTGTAACCAAACTTCAAAAGATATTTGTCCAATCTAGCATACCA
The DNA here is from genome assembly GCF_030272615.1 of Cryptomeria japonica. Taxonomy (NCBI): domain Eukaryota; kingdom Viridiplantae; phylum Streptophyta; class Pinopsida; order Cupressales; family Cupressaceae; genus Cryptomeria; species Cryptomeria japonica. The sequence goes on from NC_081410.1 coordinate 470,061,859, forward strand.
AGCTCTCGGAGCTTTCTTCAATCCATTTAAAGCTTTCCTTAATCTACAAACCATATCTTTATCATTTGTCAATGAAAATCCATTAGGTTGTTCAATGTAAACTTCCTCTTCAAGATCACCATTCAGAAATGCACATTTAACATCCATTTGATATACTTTATAGTTCTTGTGTGCTGCAAATGCAAGAAATAATCTAACTACCTCAATTCTAGCTACCAGTGCAAAGGTTTCATTATATTCAATTCCTTCTTTCTATGAATATAATTTACACACTAATCTTGCTTTGTTTCTAATTACCTTACCATCTTCATTAAGTTTATTTTTGAATACCCATTTAGTTCCAATTACATTTTTATCTTTAGGCCGAGGAACCAATGTCCATGTATTGTTCTTTTCAATTTGTTCTAATTCATCTTCCATAGCTTTAATCCAATGTTTATCTTCACATGCCTCAATAACAAATGTCGGTTCAATTTGAGAAATTAAACATTCCTCTTCATTTGTCAGTCTTCCTCTTGTCATAACTCCTTGATACTTATTTCCAATTATCTGACTTTCAGAGTGATTCAGTCTTACATACCTGGGTGTGTTCACTTGCTATTGTTCTTTAGTCACTGTGGAATTCTCTGATGATGCTAGTGTGACTAGTGTTTATGGTAAAAATGGATTAACAATATTGAAAAGATAAATGAATTCAACCACAAAACCCTAGCCTAACAACAACAAAGATCCACCATAACATATGAAGATTACCTAAGACAATGCAAATCAAATGAAATCACAAAGATTATACCATCACATGTCCAATAGGGTTTGGATCTCCATTCTTCCTATCTCCATTGATCTTGCTTGATATATTTGCTCTCAGATTTTATGTGTGCACAAGAGCTCAACAAAGAACGGAAATATGGTTGCAAGCAGGCTTGATCGCATATGAAAGTTTGAATGCTAGGGTAGTCAGGGTTGAATAGGTGATTAGAATGATTAGTTGAATTGAATAGGATTGATAATGAAGGAAGCATCTCATTATATAGAAGACACTATAAGAAATGGAAGGATAATATTAAGAGGTGTAAAAGATAAATGGGCGGCTATGATTAGAGGGTAGGTAGTGTAGGAATTCAGAGATGAATGACATGTGTCATAGGTAGAAAAGGCTAATGAATTAATTAAATAAATAAAGGTTTATTTAATTAATAGAAGAAGTAGGATCAATTAAATAAATAAGATATTTATTTAATTTAGGGAAATGATAATTTAAATAAATGAGAAATAAGGCTAGAAGAGGATAAATGAATTAATTAAATAAATAAAGATGTATTCAATTAATAGAAGAATTAGGCTTAAATAATTAAATAAATAAAGATATATATTTAATTAGACAGGACAATTTTAGGTGTCTACATTTTGCCCCCCTCTTTGAGACAATGCCACTTGTCACGTTGTTTCAAAGAAGATGAGATAAACTGATACAAAGTTGCCCCAAGATGGGAATGATATGCCCCCTTGAGAGATTGGATGAAAATGTATGAAAAGATCATAGACAATCTCTCTATAAGAAAGAAAGGTTAGAAAGGACTGATTAGATAGGATAGAGTGACAAAGTCATGGGATAACGAAGATTGAAATGGGAGACTAGGGCTAGGGTTAGGGTAGTCTATAAGATAGACCACAAGGGGAAAACATCCTCATTGTCATCCACACATCCAAGAGATCAGAGTGTAGAGAGAACATAGAGCAACAACACTGATGGCATTGGTTCATAGATTCGATCGCGTTCACCGATTTCAGAGGCCAGCAAATGCAGGAGAGCCGGTAAGTACCACAAAACCTCCTTGTACTTTGTTGCATTAATTATTGTCATAAATGTATGTTAGGTAGCACAATAAATGCATTTTAGGTATGTCTAGAAAAAATGTCAAGTGGGGTAAAAGTGCTAAGGCGCATCTGTGTTGGTGCCAGACGCATCTGAATTGGCTAGGCGCATCTGTGTTTGTGTCAGGCGCATCTATGAATGTAGCAGCATCTGTGTTGTGCAAGCACGTCTGTGTTGTGCAAGCACATCTATTCTGTATGAGTGTGTTTATGTAGTCTGCAAGCGTGTTTATGTCATAAATGTGTGTTTGTGTCTTCTAGGCCAAATTGGTAGTTCTGTGATGAACATACGTTGTCGATTGGACAAGCTGCTGAGAGGATACACTCAAGAAGGTCCTCTAGGGAAGACTAGAATAGAAAATAGGGCTAGGATTGACAATTCTGTGATAGACACACATTGCCAATCAGGAAACTACTCAAGAAGATACACTCAAGCAAAGGCCCTAGGATAGGATAGATTGAGGCACTTTGTGATGAACAGGGAATGCCAAAACATAGTACTTTGTGATGAACAGGGAGTACTAAAAAGAGCAGCACTTTGTGATGAACAAGGAGTGCAAAAACATAGTACTTTGTGATGAATAGGGAGTACCACTACGATAAAAAGCAACACTTTGTGATGAATAGGGAGTGCCACTAGGATAGAGTGCCATAAGCACTAGGATAAAAAGCAACATTTTGTGATGAATAGGGATTGCCACTATGATTGACACAGTTGATTTGCTTGACTGCAGGAGGACCTACCTATGCTGGAGTCATGACAGAGATTCCCATCAACTCAAAGTTTGTGAGCAGAGCTGACTGTCGAGGAGACAGCTGCAGTTCAGGCTATGGGCCTGCGACATATTTTGTATGTGCCTGAGTTTCGAGCGAACATGGGATTGCTGACTACGTTGGTTGAGAGATGGCACTCAGAGACTTGTACTTTTCATTTGGCTATGGGTGAGATGATAGTCACCTTGGAGGATGTATATAGGATACTGCGGATACCGATCAATGGGGAGTTAGTTCATTATGATCGAGACGAAGATAGGGATGCACTGAGATGAGTGTTCCAGGATCTGGAATTGGAGATGAGGGTTGGATATGTGGCTTGGGATACCATGACATCGATAGGATTAACACTACCAGTAGTGTTGGCAAGAGTGATCAGTGGGTTCCTTTGTCCAAATAGGGCGACATGAGGAATGGCTATGGGATGGGGGAGTACACTGGAGACATTGGTGACAGAGCACACTAGGTTTGCATGGGGACCATGTTTGCTGGCACATTTGTACTATGAGTTACATCAATTTGTATACCATGGATCAATAGGATTGGGCTATGGAGTTACATTGTTGCAAGTGTGGGCATGTGAGCATCTGCTGGTGACATGACTGATTCATTTCAGAGGCAAGGGCCATGGGTGCAATTTTGTGCATTTGTATGATATGATTACATCTCAGCTACAAATTGGGAGATTATAGTACTAGCATAGGGTCATTGATGAGCTCAATAGTGTAGTATGGAGGCCGTAGAGAAAGTGTGAGGAGTGGGAGGATGATGCAATGGAGCTACCATATGTGTTTAGGAGTAGATATCTGATTGGGTGGACACCATATGTTCTTGAGAGGTAGTTGGTGGATAGGGTGGGCAGACAGTTTAGCAGGATACAGCAGATGCCATGGGGTTCTGGGATGTATGCGCGCACAGTGAGAGATCAGGCACACTTCGGGCCATTATTGTCTTATGATCAGGCAATGATGTAGCTAGTAGAGATGATTCCCTTGCCTTGGGATATGTGGCCAAACATAGAGGATACAAGGATGGATGCAGAATATACTACATAATGGGTAGAGCATCCATTTCCATGGCTGACGGATCTAGGGGAGCTGATAGATGGAGATGGCAGAGGTAGAGGCTGATGGAGGAGGTAGGGTGCAATAGGAGAGAGGAGAGTGGCTCTGAGGAGATAGGGTGGAGAGGAGAGGCAGGCTCGGCAGGCTCACATAGTGAGGGGCAGAGGTAGATTTCCTTTACAGGTGCTAGTAGCATAGGTTCCCAGACAAGGATAGGGACATGGACAGGGAGGGGGCAGCCATAGGTATAGGGACAAGGTGAGGGGGGAGAGGAGGAGGATGATTTGTTGGCTTTGAGATAGATCTGCCAAGGACAAGAAGATGAGATCCGGGATCTAGAGAGGGAAACAGCTGAGGGATATTGAGCGGGAGAGGGATTAGGCTATCCACCATTATACAGAGGCTGAGACAGCACTGAGGGAAATGAGGCAGGCAATAGAGGACACATGAGCTGGATACGTCTATGTTCTATAGATTGGGGAGGAGATAGACTACTGGAGAGACCTATACTATGGAGCGGTGCCACCATAGCAGTGGGCTAGGAGCTTCCGTAGACCATCGCGGACTATGATGACCACTAGAGGGAGAGATAGGAGACAAGCATCTAGCCGTAAGTCATGGGTCCTCCACCAACACCAGATAGAGGGGACAAGAGAGATGATCCTAGGGTGGGTCCTTCCAGGGCTCAGACTCTATCAAGGTCAGCCGGCTCCAAGGGATGGAGTTCATCATAGCCTAGAGGGCTCCCTATGTATCAGTTTTGTACCATTTTGTATGATGACACCTTCGGGTGATTGTAGCCATATAATTTTTGACATCACTATATCATGACACTTATGATTATATATATATATATATATGAGATTCATCTGTGCAGCAGCTATATGCATGTGTACCTATGTGATGCTTCTATATGTCTTATGATGATGATTTTATGATATGGATTTAAATATGTATATGATGAAATGCAATATTTTTGTTCTTTTATGTTTTTAATATGTTATGCAAATGCAAATGTGAATGTATGAAATGCAGATGAATATGATAATGCAAATAACTATTTACATGATAAGAATGTAAAATGTGCTAACATTTGTTGTGTGCAGGATGTGATGCAATTGTGATATCTTTATGTATGTATGAAATGCTAAATATGTGATAATGTAGGTGCAACTACATGAAATGCAGATATGTTTGGTGTGTCATTATACTCAATCATGTGATAGTAGGCTACACGGACTCAGGAAGGACAATGGAGGTCAATCAAGAAAGGGGGATGGAAGATAGAAGATATGAAAGTGAAAGAGCTTCTTGTGTGTTTATCATCATTGAACTTTATTATGGCAAAATAGGTTATGACAATCAAGATATATGTTCGACCCAGAAAGTCACTGTACCTATTTGCATGGAGATAAGATAGTTGCAAACAAGGAATGCCCCAGTTCATACTAGACCCACAGTGTCCTCATATCCTTGGACAACTCATAGCATTACTAAGAGACAATCCACAGACAGCAAAAGAAAAATAAGTGACGATACCCCATCCTTGCCTTTCTAGTCAAAGACATCCCTGAAAAGCTAAAAGACATGTCACCAAAAGATAAAATCAAAAGAAAACCAAGAATCGACACCAACATCCACTGTAGTCCTCCATTTTAGTGTCTCTTGTCACTTGTATAAGTCTTATTTGATTGTGGCCACAATTTTTACTTTCACAAAAGGATAGATAGCACTGAACCATAATATTGTATAAGTCTATTGAAAGATTTGATTTGTTGAAGCCCATTGTTGTTGTTGTGTCTCATCTGAAATTGACTGAATCCATGCAACTGATACTTTACTGTAGAGAAGATGGAACTTTATTGTGGATTGTGCACAGATAGACTGAAGAAAATTGGAAGAAATTGTACTCCTTGGAACGTGTGATCTTCTCAGTTCCACACCCATCACTAGACGTAGGATTTGCCTTAGCCACAGATAGGAGCTGATTTATTATGGATGGAAAGGTTGTTAATGTGTGCAAAGTGAAGGATGAAAGTGAATCCTGAAGGAGGGAGGAGCAATGTCTCTATGCATGATGTTGGTGACCCAGTTTTCACCATGGTACTTGCCCAGGGTGCCACCGAAGTGGTTTTCACCGTTGGACGAAATGTTTTTGTTTACTCTTCTTTTTTTTTTCAATTTTTTTTTTTGTGTCACAAGGCGCCTGTTTGCCAGGTTTTCACCAAGTAACGATTTTTTTTTATGTTTATGATTGTTTTGTATTTTTTATTTTTTTTTATTTTTTTTAATTTTGACTTAGGATACTCTAAAGAGCTATGTATAAAACCTGCGAAGGTGCATGATGTTGATAGTATCCTCCAAAGGTTCCCCCTCTAGGGTTGATAGCAGATATGCACTAGATCCATAGGTTGTTGTGATGATGTAGGGACCAAGCCAATTTGGTTCGAACTTGCCCTTCTTCTCTCTGTCTTGCTGATTCTTAGAATTTTTTCTAAGAACTAAGTCACCCACTTCAAATGTGCAAGGCTTTATCTAGTGATTGGAGCTACAACATTCCTTGATTGAATGATGTGTAGCTCGAGTGACTGTCTTCCTTGATAAAGGAACTGAGATAGGATTACTAGCGTGTGGAATACACAGGCCCGTATGCATGTCACCTAAAGAAGTTTGGGCATCCCTGATAACAAAGTCCTTTGATTAATCTCCATTAAAGGTCCATGATGTATCACCAGAAGGGAATGGATGTGCAGAACAAGTGGATGAGGAATGAAGGCTTATGATTGCAAAAAAAAGTGAAAGTAGGATAGCATGATGGAGACTTAGGATCAACAAGGATTCTTTTTCACTTGAAATTTTAGAACTTTTGCCCCTAGTTATTTTGATATTAGGAGAGATCAACTCTTGTTCTTTTTTCTTCATAGGATTTTTATTCTTGACCTTGATTTTTGTAGAGTTTAATAGCTTTTGATTTTGATTTGGATTGAAGGACTTTTCTTAGTTTTGAAATTTAGTTTTTTTCTTTTCAAGGCTTGATTTTTCAACCCCAATTAGTAAGGGCTGTTGTAATTCTTGTTGATCCAAGTCTTGGAGAGGAGTAGAAATGGAATGAGTGGATGATATGGTAAAGCTATGTGAGCTCTCAAGAGGGCTGGCAATATGCTCAATAGATTCTTCACTGGAACCACTCTTAGGACTATTGATATCAAGAGTTGCTTGCACCACTAGAGGAGATTTACATTCAGACTTAGTAGCCACAACACTAGGTGGTTCACACCCAATTCCTTGCAAATTGTTTATAGATTGTTCCTATCAACTGAATACCTTAGGAGATAGTGGGAGTTGATCAACATGAAAGATATACTCACCACATCCTATGTCTTTAATCTTGAACTTTTCTTTAATCTTTTCTTGTTTTGATGTAGAAGCTTTCAAGGATTCTGGATCAACATATGCTGAAAATGGAACAACTTCTCGATTGACTGGGATTGTTATTTATGATCTAGGTCATAAATTATTGCAATATATGAATGGATTTGGATAAGCTTTGACGGTCACTTCAACTCCATTGTGTGGGAACTTGATACATCGATGATATGTAGAAGGAACAACTCTCATTTCATGAATCCATGGGCATCCTAGCAATATGTTGTATGTGAGATCTAGATCAAGGACTTGACAAACCACATCTTTTGTAACTGGCCCAACTCTAAGAGGTAAGGTGATTGCGCCCTTGGATGAACGTTCTTCATCATCATATTCCTTGATGGTAATTTTGTTTGTAGCATTCACAACTTTATCTGAATATCCCAATTGTTTAATAGTGCTCAATGTACAAACATTTAAACCTGCTCCTCCATCTATCAGGACTCTTTTTATTCGATGTTTGTGTAGGAAGGCTTCAATGTGTAAAGGTGCATTATGTGGTTGGCTCACGGAGGCATTGTCAGCTTCTGTGAATGTAAGGGAGTGTGGAATGGAAAGGTATCCCACCATGGCTTGAAATTGGTCCATGTTTAGATCAGTAGGGATGGAAGTGTCTCTCAAAGTTTTGTCAAGAATGGCTTTATGTGTAGGGGATATGCTTAAGAGCTCAAGGATGGAGATAAGCGTGGGTGTCTTCCCTAACTATTCTACAAGGTCATACTCAAGTTTGGTTAATGAGAAAGTGGTGTTTTTAGCTGGAGTACCTTGCAAGGTGAATTTACCTTGACGAGTTGTAACATTACATTCAGAGGTAGGTTCGGAAGAAGATCCAATGCCTTTTAGGAGAATCTTGGGTCTTTGGGTAGAATTCTCAGGTGTTTTGTCCTTGATGATAATGGTAGAGACATAATTATCCATCAAAATGTGATTGACAGTTGAATCATAGTTATAAGATGCTCTGGTATAGTTGGTTTGGTCATCTATGGCTTTGGCTTTTCCCTTATCATTTTTTGGGAATGGTTCTTTAAACATTTCATGTTCTTGATTGGATGAGTGTCCCTCGATCTCAAAGTTGCCTCTATCAATGAGATCTTGTATGATGTTCTTCAGTCGATGACAATTTCCTATTTTATGGCCCTTGCTTTTGTGATATTCACAATATTCATCATCATTGCACCAATTTGGTTTGACCTTTGGCTCATATAGAGGCATATCTGGAATTGTTATTATCTTATTTTCCACTAGCTTCTTGAAGGCTGACAATAGTGGTTCTCCCAATAGGGTGTACTTCTTTCATGATTTGGAAGTTGTTTGAGTATTCACTTGATTGTTTGTAGAGCTTGATCCCGAAGAAATGATTTTGGGTTGTACTATATTGGCATCAACAACACCATCATTGACTGTGTTCTTGTTTTTATTCCAAAATCTTGGCTTGTCTTTTCCTTTAAAGTCCTCTTTGTTTTCTTTGAATATTTTGATGATGCCTTGCTCAATTAGGACCTTCTCTGTCACTAAGCCTTTCTCAATGACATCCTTGAAGGTGGAGAAACAAGCTTTTCTTAGGTCATAACCTATTTCTCTATGGACATTCTGGGTGAACATCTCTACCATTTGTTTTTATGGAATTTTACAAGAGCATCTGCTGGCTAGATTTCTCCATCTTTGTAAAAATGATAAAAAAGACTCACCATCCCTTTGTTTGATGTTGCACAAGGTAGTGACTAATATGTCTATCTCTATGTTGTATGAGAAATGTTGGATAAATGCCTCTGCTAAGTCACCCCATGACTTAATTCCAGGTGGGAGTTGGGAAAACCATTCCATAGCTTGATCACCTAAGCTTTGCAGGAATAATCTCATCAAATATGTCTCTTCTGCTGCTACCTCAATGCAAGCTATGAAAAAATGTCTTATATGTGCCTTAGGATCTCCTTTTCCTTTGTACTTATCAAACTTAGGCATCACGAAATGTGTAGGAAATGGAGGCATTGGAATGCTCTTGTCAAATGGATAGGGACATATGTCTCTCATTGTGTAAGTTGGCTTTGGTGTATTTATGTCCTCCATTTTCTTTTGCAAGTCCTTGATTTGTTGTTCCAAATTGTTCTTAGGTGGAGACTGACTTCTTGGACCATATCCCATGCCTGAACCACTGGGTGGAGGAGGAGCATGTTTCATATATCGATGGTATTGATCATACACATGTTCTTATGGAGGAGGTCTATAGTGATGTTGCGTATATGGACCACTTGGTATAGAGTCATGATGAGGAATGAAATATCTGCTTTGCCCATGTATACCATACTCTACAGGCATGTCATGAGTTTTTTCTAGTGTGTTGCCCCCAAATTTGATGCGGGGTTTCCTTGTGTCCAAATTTTAACCATGCCTTTGGATATCCAATTGCTTTGGTGGTTGGTCCTTAGCATTGGCATGTGATTGAGTATATTATTCTGTATAAGACTTCCATAATGGTCTGCGAAGGTGAGTATCATATGCTTGACCATGTGTGTATGGGACCTTAGGTTCTTGAAACAAAGATGATGGTGATTCAGGAAGCATATGTGGTCCTCTATTGCCTCCACTATTAGGCCTCCTTTGATCAATATTGTGGTGAGGTTGTTGCAAAGGTCGATTTTCCATTATTTGAGATATTTCAAAATCATGAGGAATCTTGGCTCCACTTTGTGCCATCACTTGTAAGAAGTATTGTCTATCTCTCCTCATTTTTTCCTCAACCAATCGATTAAAATGGGGATCCATAATGGAGTCTTCCACTTCTGCTGAATGTATGGAAAAGGTCCATATTGTCATTATGTGTATCATTGTTGTTTGTAGTGTCCATGTTCTCAACATTTGGAATGTTTCTATAGGCATCCATATCAGGTAATGTGGTATGATCAAAATTGAAACAGACATCATTGTCATACTCATAGGAACTCATACTCTTGAGCCTCTTTAGCTTCTCTCCTAGATTTTTGGGAATGGGTTTCAACCATGAACTAGGTCTTGACCAAGATGCGTGAGACCAGATGAAAGTGGAAAAGAGTATGGAAGACCAAGAGTTGAATGGAATGTAAATAATTTGAAGTGTACTTGCAATGTCCAAAGTGTAAAACCAAGTAGAGTAGGTGTGGCTTCCAAAGAGATGATAGTTTCTCTTGATGAGGTAAGTTGACCTTGACTCTAAGTAAGACCAAATGAGACCCAAAGGTGATAGACCTTGATGAGGGACCACTTAGAAAAATGTTGTTGTATGTAGTGTGTTGACAAAGCAAGATGAGGACAAGCAAGTGACTTTTTGACTCATGTTTAGAAAAATGTGAATATAATGTAAGGTCTAAAGCAATGATGGACTTTGTGAGACCCAAAGATAGGTTGAATGCTAGATGAAAACTCAGAGAGATAACCTAGGAAGCTCAACAAGTCTGAAACTGACTGTTCTTGTTCGCTGGACTGTAAAGTTTTCCAATTCTGAACACAGACATGCCTGTATACTTCATAGACATGATTAAATGACACAGATGTGGTTCTATCAGACACAGACGTGTTTCTGAGATTTTGTAAATGTAATGTTGCTTAAGAGAATACAGACACATTTCTACCCTTCATAGACATGACTAGATTCATAGACATTCCTGGCACAAACACAGATGCGCCTTGCCAATCCAGACGCACCTGGCACCAATGCAGACACGCCTTAGCATTTTTACCCTGCTTGACATTTTTTCTAGACATACCTAAGATGCATTTATTGTGCTACCTAACATGCATTTATGACAACAATTAATGTGACAAAGTACAAGGAGGTTTTGTCATACTTACCGGCTCTCTTGCATCTCCTGGCCTCTAAAATTGGCGAACACAATTGAATCTATGAACCAATGTCATCATTGTTGTTTCTCTATGCTCTCTCTGCACTCTGATCTATTGGATGTGTGGATGAAAATGAGGATGTTTTCCCCTCGTGGTCTATCTCTAGGATGTCTTTGACTAGAAAGGCAAGGATGGGGTATCCTCACCTATTTTTCTTTGTTGTCTATGGATTGTCTCTTAGTAATGCTATGACTTGTCCAAGGATATGAGGACACTATGAGTCTAGTATGAATTGGGTCATTCCTTGTTTGCAACTGTCTTATCTCCATGCAAACAGGTACAATGACTTTCTGGGTCAAACATATGCCTCGATTGTCATAACCTATTTTTCCATAATAAAGCTCAATGATGATAACACACTCACAACCCATTCATTCATAAAAAACTTACCCATTCCCATCATGGCTTGTTATTGATCTACCCAAGATTGGTTAGCCATTCATAATAACATTCCTTTTCACCCCTTTCCATCCATAATAAATCATCTCCTATCTGTGGCTATTGATGGATGCAGAACTAAGAGCATCACATGTTTCGAGGAGTATAGTTTCTTCCAAATTTTCTTCAGTCTATCCATGCACAATCCACAATAAAGAAATACTTGCATCGCCAATCCGCAATAAAGTCCACCAGATGTGCCAAAATATTTATGGTAAAAATGGATTAACAATATTGAAAGGCTAAATGAATTCAACCACAAAACCCTAGCCTAACAACAACAAAGATCCACCATAACATATGAAGATTACCTAAGACAATGCAAATCAAATGAAATCACAAAGATTATACCATCACATGTCCAATAGGGTTTATATCTCCATTCTTCCTATCTCCATTGATCTTGCTTGATATATTTGCTCTCAGATTTTATGTGTGCACAAGAGCTCAACAAAGAACGGAAATATGGTTGCAAGCAGGCTTGATCGCATATGAAAGTTCGAATGCTAGAGTAGTCAAGGTTGAATAGGTGATTAGAATGATTAGTTGAACTGAATAGGATTGGTAATGAAGGAAGAATCTCCTTATATAGAAGACACTATAAGAAATGGAAGGATAAGATTGAGAGGTGTAAAAGATAAATGGTCGGCTATGATTAGAGGGTAGGTAGAAGAAATAAGAAAATAATAAGAGGATAGGTAGTGTAGGAATTAAGAGATGAATGACATGTGTCATAGGTAGAAAAGGCTAATGAATTAATTAAATAAATAAAGATTTATTTAATTAATAGAAGAAGTGGGATAATTGAATAAATAAGATATTTATTTAATTTAGGTAAATGATAATTTAAATAAATAAATGTATTTATTTAAATGAGAAATAAGGCTAGAAGAGGATAAATGAATTAAATAAATAAATAAAGATTTATTCAATTAATAGAAGAATTAGGTTTAAATAATTAAATAAATAAAGATATTTATTTAATTAGACATGACAATTTTAGGTGTCTACAACTGGATCAATATTCTATGCCGGTGCAATCTGTATAGGTTCATTTATGATCATCTCAACTCTCGGTTCAGAATCCATAGACCTTGAATTTCCTCTAAAGTGTTCATCTATCTTCACATTTGCACTCTCAATGATTTTCTACAATCTTTTATTAAAACATCTATATACTTTTCTCTTAGATGAATAACCAAGAAATATACCTTCATCACTTCTAGGATCAAATTTACCAATATACTCATCTCTCCTAATGTAGCATTTGCTTCCAAATATTCTGAAGTACTTAAGAGTAGGAATATTACCAAACCATAATTCATAGGGTGTCTTACTAGTTTCACCTTTGATGCGAACTCTGTTAAAAGTGTAAATCGTTGTATTCACTACTTCTCTCCAATACACATGAGGTAGATTTGCTTCTGATATCATGTTTCTATCTGCATCCAGAATAGTTATGTTCTTCCTTTCCACAACTCCATTTTGCTGAGGTGTCTAGGGTGCTAATAGTTTTCTTCTAATTCCATTCACTTCACAAAATGTATTGAACTCAGATGTAAATTTAGCTCCTTGATTTGATCTTAAACATTTGATTTTCTTACCAATTTCATTCTCTACAAGTGCCTTGAATAATTTGAATTTCCCAAAAGCATCTGATTTCTCCCTGAGAAAAGTAACCCAACACATTCTAGAATAATCATCAATGATTAGCATGAAATATCTATCTCCTTGTAGACTTCTTGGTCTTGCCGGACCACATAAGTCAGTATGAATTAAATCAAGAACATCATTGGATTGATGAATACTAAGAGGGGGGGTGAATTAGTATACCAAAAAATACTGAACTCAAACTCTTAAATAGTTTAGCAGTTAACCAGTATAACAGATTTACTAACAAATCGGTTAAGACAAATGTAAACCAAATAGCAAACAAAGCATTTACCCACAAGAGCACAATCACCATAACACAAGAAGTTTTGACGTGGAAACCCAAATGGGAAAAACCACGGTGAGCAGAAACTCACGAGTAACTATCTGTAGAATAGAAACTAGACTGGTTAATTTCATACAATGTTTTTCACCAGAATAGATCTTGTTAGGAATCTAGATCTTTGTTAGGAGATAAGTCCTGTTAAAGACTACCTTGTGAGAGGATTTCAGATTCACAGTTATGAACCACCTTGTTAGAGGATTTACAAAGGCTTTGTTGGGCCTACCCGGTTAAGGGTTTCAGACTTGTCAAAGATATGAGTAATCAACAAGTAGATGATCTAGATACTAGCATAGTATGCTTGGTTAGATCCTTAATAGCTCATTGTTAATGCACATTAGCATTACTTCAGTCTTCAATATCTCCACACTCTGTTTCTTCACACAGACCTAATCGTCTCTTCTATAATCTCACATACAAAACCCTCATCATCTAAAACCCTAGACATGATGTCCTTATAAAGGAGTCTGATTTCATGTCAGTCCAATAGGATTACATTACAAATTCCTAGGTTTAGTGCATCCAGACACAAAATCACCACCAAAGTGTCGATGGATGATAACTCATCATAGAGTAATACTTGTTCATACATTTTACCGATTACCGGTTGTCAAAATGAAGACTGGAAAAATGTTAACTACCGCTTTATTCCTTTGTACCGCTTGAGATCCTCAAACCGCTTGAGGTCTTCATACTGCTTTGGGTCTTCAGTTAGTTTGTGACCGGTAAACACCTTCTACAAAACACTGATAGTCTAAAGACTATAATACATAGTACCAGTTGGAACAATTACCAGTTGAGAATAACTCATACATAAAGAAAGTGATCACAAAACAAGTGTGTGTCCATCAATGACAATCACAACATCATCAAAATGCCAATAGATTTCTGAGAAATACTCTTAAAAGTTGTTCTAACTTTCTTTCCCATTTGACATTCCTTACATACCAGATTATGAGGTTTTACAATCTTAGGTAAATCCCTTATTGCCATAGATGAACTAATCTTTACAATGCAATCAAAATTCACATGACAGAGTCTTTTATGCCATAACCAACTCTCATCAATATGTGCAATCAAGCATGTCTTTTCATTGTTATTCACATGAAAGATATTACCTCTAGTCTGATTACCGGTTGCAATGTCCAAACCAGTTTTGTTCATGATTTTGCATTTACCATTCTTGAACTATAAGTGAAATCCCTTTTCAACTAATTTTCCAACACTCAAAAGATTATGCTTCAAACCTTCAACATAATAAACATTGTCAGTATTGTGCTTACCATCAAAAGATATAGTGCCTTTTCCTCTGATCATACAAGCTTTGTCATCTCCAAATCTTACTAGACCTCCATTGTATTCCTAAAAAGAAAAGAATTTACTTTTATCACCAGTCATATGATGTGAACATCCAAAATCTATAATCCATTCATCCTTTTCTTCAATTTTAGCTGCCAGGGCCTTCTCAACTGATGGAGCAGTAGGTGTCAGTTGATCTTCTATTATTGCAATAAAATCCCATCCATTGTCTATTGGTTCTTCATAAGAATCATCAGTAACTCATTCATTAGCATAATAACATGATTTGTCTCTATTCTTCTTAAATCTGTATCTCTGATATTCAGGGTTAGGTGTGTATGTTGTTTTAGCTTCTTCTCTCAATCTTGCATGTCTATCAGGACCTCTAGATGCCATATGACCAACTTTATTGTAGTTAAAACATTTAAATTGTGCTTTACCTTCATACTTACTTCCAATGGGACCTTTAGGCATTTTCCTTGCAAATAATGCTTCAATTTCTTCAAGTTCTTCATTTTCCCTCTTGATATCTTCAAGTTCTCTTGCATAAAGTGCTTTCCAATGAGATTTATTAGATGATGATGATGATGATGATGATGATGATGATGATGCTTTGAAGGATAAATCTGTTTTAATTGTAGCAACAAGACCAAATTCCTCAAGCTCAAATGCTGAAAGTTTTCCAACCAAGTTGTCTCTAGATACTGATGTATTAGGCATTGTTCACAACTCATTAATAGCAGTTACTTTCATTTTGTATGTCGGTGGCAATGCTCTCAAAACTTTACAAACAATTTCATCTTCACTTAAGGAACCTCCACAACATTGTATTCTGAAAACAATTTCATTAAATCTTTCCATAAAAGAAAAAATTCTTTCATCTTCTTCCATTTTCAAATTTTCATACCTGACCCAGAAGCATTCCAGTTTTACAATTTTTACAGTGGTATCTCCTTCATTCAATGTCTCCAATTTATCCAAAATAGCTTTAGGAGTAGATCGATCTGATAATCCCATAATTTTCTAATCTGACAAGGTGCTCAAGAGTGCTTCTCTTGCTTTGCAATCATTCTCTTGATCCTTACCCAATGTAGGTGGATTAGTTTGACCCGGTGTAGGACCAACATAGCCATTCTATGTAACATCCCATATATCTTTTCCAATGCAATTCAGATGTGTCTCCATTCTGATCTTCCATATACCATAGTTAGTTCCATCAAGTTTCAGACTGTCCTTCCTGAAAAAGTTAGTTGTCATAGAATCTCCTCAAGTTGTTAAACTTCTGCATAAAGAGGACTTAGCTCTAATACCAATTGTTAGGACCCAGAGGCAACTGAGAGAGGGGGGGGTGTGAATTAGTTGTCTATTAATTTCAAAACAAATATAACTTAATCAAACTTGATACATAATACCGGTAAACCAAACTTAATGTCGGTTAATAGATTAACAGTTAATATTAATATCAGTGAAACTTAATGCATGAAATAGAAAGATAAACAACATCCACAACACATAACAAAGAGATTTATACGTAGAAACCTTGGAAGGGGAAAACCACGGTGGGAAACCTTACCCACAATCAGATGATACTACTGCAGATAGTATGTGTATACAAATGGGGTCTGCATATGCAGAAAGGCCAGCTGCTTAGAGCTCACTGCTCAATCACAAGATGAGAGTCACAATGACTACAATTGGATGATTAAATCCAATGATAATGTACTGCTCAAAGTAGCATCTCTAATGCTAGATTCAGTACCGGTTAAGCTCTTATAATATCCTTCAAACCTTCCTTCAACCTTCTTTATGGTCTGCTCATATGATCTTCAATATTCGCACATACCATGTTACAATACTGTAATGCCCCGCCAGCAAACCCCGAAGGGATAAAGCTAAAACACACGAATGGAGTGCAAATATTTTTATTTTTTTAAAATAAGACACAACATAATGATACAACGAGGTATCAAAGTTCAGTTACACAACAGAAGACTTCAACTAACACCTAAAGGGTTTCCCAACATGATTACTTAATTCAACATCTAACTCTACTCACAACATTTGATCCAATTAAGCAGGTTAACTTAATTTCATGTTATTACTTTAAACAAGGATATAATTTGTTCAGTAAATTAAAATTATAGATAATAGGATGTGTTCATCCGTTATGGTTGGAGATGAGGCTAACATGAGGACGTTCATTTATTAGAGTTAAAATATAGAAAACTTAATGAAGTTCATCCATTAGAGTTAAAATTTAGATAACATGATGAGTTCATCCATTAAGGTTAACATATAGATAACTTGATGAGTTCATCCATTATAGTTAGAATATAGCTAAAATGATGAAGTTAATCTATTAAAGTTAAAGTATAGATAACATAATGAAGTTCATCCATTAATTTTTAACCATTCATTATGTTCAATTTTACATTAAACACATGCCATGCATCTAGTTCCATAATATACTTTAATTTCATCATAAACTAATAAAATCTTTCCATGCATACTTAATTTCATTAACAATAATTGAATACATCCTGGCAATCAAAACTACCTTCTTTCATGATCCAATTTACTGCATTTACAATTAATTTCATCTTATCCACTTTATACATTCTAACATAATGCCATCCATACATGCTAAAACTAAAACTGAAAATATAAGAACATAAGCATCACATAACACCAAATTGATATCGGAGTTCACCCCTAAAGGGCTAGATCTCTGGGTCTACTCAACTGCAAGACCCCTCTCATCATTAAATAAGTTAAGAGTACATAAGATTCACATCATTTGCAATCCTGTCATCAAGGCGAACATAACCAATATACAAACGACCACATCGATCAAATAAATACATAAATGATCCCTAAATAGGAAAGGATCTGACTGAACATAATAGAAGCAAATACAAAGGTCCATTGGAGCATCTACAAAACTAAGTCATCACAACCCAAGGTTTAGCATGATATCAGGTTCTCACAAGGGCATAGGCAAATGGATGACTCCACAACAACATATTGGCGAACATATTCAAGCGAAATCCTAAATCCTAGGAATACCCAAGGTCGAGCATACGAAGTTCAATAGGGTAGGATTGCTCACTTGGTCAAAATAGACTTCATACAAGGTGCACTGATTGACGGTACTCTAAATAGAGACTTGACCAGCTCTGGTCAACCACAAATCAGCACTCGACACCCGCATAAAGGACATGACTAGTTATAACACCATCAAAAGCAACAGTCAAACTTGAGACCGAGGACAGAAATAGGAACCCCAAATCAACCAAACGACAGGGTCCAAACAAACAAATCAAGGCCTTTCCATTACTTAGGCAAAAGCGAAAATAGAAAATTAAACTTGCATAGACAATAATTAGAAAAGACAATCTTGTTTCCTATTGATTTAAACAATAAAAGTTGATCAAGTTTTCCAAATGATCTAAGTTTTTCAAATACATTAACAAAAAAATCACCATTACAAGGTGAATACAATACTACAATTGCAATAGTACCATTTGTCTATTTCTCAATACAGAGGAAAAATATAACTAATCCATTTATTTTACTAAATGAAAATATCATTAACTTACCAATTTTCCAAATGATACATTATTAAATTTCCAATAATTCCAATAGCATATCATTTAAATTTTTCAAAATATCCAATGATAAAATATTTCATTTTTCAATTACTCAAATACTACATTATATCATTTCTTAAATTTCCAGATGACCTATTATCACTTAATTTCTCAAATAATATATTCCTGAATAATATACTATTTAAAATTTACCAAATAATAAATATATTTATTTCAAAATTTTCCAATTAATTAATATTCTATCTTTTTCCAAAACGATACTTCCTCCTTAAAACAGATACCAAAATTAAATATTAATTAATGTACATTTATTAATCCATGATTAATACAATATAATCAATTTATTAATTAATAATACACAACTTAAAATTAAATATTATAATAATAATTAGTATCCAATTAAAAACTATATAAAAGCAACTTTTAATAAACTAAGTTTTTTATTAAAAAAAAACTTTTAAAATGCATAACTTGGGGTACCACTATGGGGCCCACCTCCCATCACAGGAGAGGCGAAAGCCATCGCCCCCCGCCCCCCCATGGCCACACTGTGGATGCAAGGTTTCCCCCGTGGCCACTGTGGACACAGGGTTCCCTGCGGCCACTTTGTGGTCGCAAGTCCTTGCGGCCGCTTTGTGGTCGTGGTTCTGCAACAACCCGTGGGGAAGAGGGGAAGGGAGGGGGCGCGAGTTGAGCCTCGGCTCCTCCACCTGCCAAACCCTAACACCCAAATAAATTTTGATATAGATTTTTTTTTTAAATAAAAGTGGAATATCCACTGAACTTATATATTAATGAAAGAGTTTACATCGGGTTCAGACATGGCATACCGGTAGGAAAGAACCCACAAGAAAACCTCCGGTTGTAGCCATTTTAAAACTTAACAGAAATATATAGTACCCTTACAACATATATGTTGACGAACCCCCCACCCTCCTATTTCTACTATTTTTATAAAAGTCTCATAGGACAACTTCAAACCAGAATAACCCATTCAAAGAAGAGATGGACATGAAGAACCACAAGGAAGATGAATGAGAGAAAATTCTCTGTCAAAACCATAGCTAACCATTTCGAGCAAAAAAGAAGCCATGTAGCCTTCATACTTGCAAAAAACATACCACCAGTTACAAAAGAGAAAATATGTTAGTTATCCAAGAACCAGGAACTAGAACTCTCTTCCAATGGCTCATGAGATGAGAAGAGAGGTGGAATCACCCTTAGAGGGAACACCACACAAGCAGGAGCAGAGCATAGAAAGCCCAAAGAGATTAATGAATGTAAAGCCTGAAAAATAACCCATTCTTTATCCACATATTGATCAAGAGCCAAATACAACAAAAAATCCATATAGGCTCTAGTGTTTTCCAAGGAATCGCATATCAATCCCATACATAACTGATGAAGCAAATGACCAGACTAGCCATTAGCCAAAAGCTCATGGTGAGGAAGAAAACCCCCGTAATAAAAAGAGCCCATATCAAACGGATAACTAGCTAATGTAGGAGAGACCATCTCCCAATCCATATCAAGCAGAACATAAAAATAAATAGTAAGAAAATGAGAGAGAAGCTCATCATAAGAAACTTGATGACCAACCTGTAACCACCGACATCCCAAAAGCCTGCGAAACTCAAAGTCCACCACAGGAGTAAACAGATTAAAAACCTTGCCAAGTTTAACAGAATTGTCCTCAATTGCATTTTCTTTCCCCAATGATCGAGTTTCTAAAACCACTCTATAAACTCCAAATGGTAGAGAGGAAGGCATTTGCAGTATGAAGGGCACCAAAAACCAAAAAGAAACAAAAACTAATTTTGAAAATGACAGAAAAGAAATGTATTTGAAAGAGAAACTGTCATGAATTTCCCATAAAGATACTGAAAAAATCCATTTCAAACATGCTTGAATCAATTCGCATGAATTTAAAAGCCTTCCACTAAAACCCATAAGTGACTCTCCCACAAGTAAGGATACCAACAACCAAAAATAAATAATCTGTAAGCCAAATCTGTCAGACCCGGACAAGCACAAGGCGGCCAACATAATAATATTTACATCATAGAATAAAACCTTAGGAATGTATCGACGACTTAAGGAGATGAAAGCATGCGAAAAAATAATGAAGGACTAAAGATAAGGAATGCACAGAACACACATGCCACAACCTAAACTCGTTATAAATGACGATAATAATAACAAGACACAAAGTCAAATCAATATCGGAAAACAAATCTTAAGGAAATCTCTCCCCAACCTGAGATAGAGAAGCATTTGATACATTAGAGAAAACTTCCATAATCTACAAAATAAAACCATTTAACCCGTAGCACCTAGGATATACACCCCATCCTTCTGCTGGAATCAATTTTACCAACACACCATATGTAAGCAAATGACATAAACTAGATAATTTACACATGTGATGTAAATATAATCTGAATCAAGAGGAGGATGACATGTATATCTCAAGCAATAAAGGAAAATAGATGATGTAATTTAATTTCCTGCCCATATAATTAAGCCGATCAGTAAGTGTGTAACCATACCAAGAAAAGGTGGTTAAAATGTGCTACCACCTGCAACTTACCTCTCCAAACCTCAAGAAAATACACACATTAACATCTAATCCAAATGCAGATAGAAATAAAAGCCTCCTATCAACACATGAAGAACAAATACAAACTGAACTGAGGAGAGGATAATATGTATACTTCAAATAAGAAATGAAGATAATAACTCAATATTTAAAACCTAAAAATTGCCTCCCCAATCCTCAAGAAATACACACATTAACATGTAACCCAAATGCATAAGTGTAAAAATACTCCATATGCAGATAGAAATAAAAGCCTCCTATCAACACATGAAGAACAGATACAAACTGAACTGGGGAGAGGATAATATGTATACTTCAAATAAGAAATGAAGATAATAACTCAAGATTTAAAACCTAAAAATTGCCTCCCCAATCCTCAAGAAATACACACATTAACATGTAACCCAAATGTAGAAGTGTAAAAATACTCCATATGTAGATAGAAATAAAAGCCTCCTATCAACACATGAAGAACAGATACAAACTGAACTGAGGAGAGGATAATATGTATACTTCAAATAAGAAATGAAGATAATAACTCAAGATAAATAGCTTAATCTTTGGGATGAGGCATATACCTGAGGAGGACATCTTTAGGAATGTCGCATACTGCTACATTCATATAAATAGCAGCTAAGTCAATAGCCAAATTAGCCAGGAAATCTACCAGTTTATTTAACTCTCGAAAACAATGAGATAACACATAAGTATCAAAGAAGGATAATTTCTCCAAAATGTGATCAATTAAGTACTTCAAATGCCAACAATTACTTTTATAGTTCAGCGCACTTTAAATAACTACCATTTAATCCCCCTGGATGGAAACATGTTTGATCCCAAGGGAAATAGCCAAATCAATCCCAAGTGACAAAGCTTGACATTCAACAAAATTGTTTGAATGAGACCCAAGGGCATGACATTGAGCAGCTATTAGGACTACATTATGATAAAAAATGGCCATACCAGCCCCAGCCAGACCCGGATTCCCCCTAGAAGCACCATCAAAATGGAGTTTGAAATGACCCGAAGGAGGAGGAGCCCAACTAGCCACAATTGTCTTATTTTTATTAGCCAGACCCTTTCAACTGACCCATGAGAAGGGATGCTAGATAGAGATTTCCATGTCCTTGTGATCATGCCATCCCAATGGGAAAAAGATGTTAGATTTTATAAATTCTTGTAAATATATGACAAGGCCACCTCCAAGATAGAAGCCTCTATCTTGACTAAGATATCAGAGAGTGAAGCGGATGACTTTTTAAAGATCCTATTATTTCTCTCTAACCATATGTTCCAAACAATAATTGATGGAGCTAGGATCCAAAGGGAGGCATAAAAGGAAGAGGAAAATAGAAAAGGCCAAGCTCTGAAGTGAGAGAGAAAGTCCCCGCTAATAACAAAAGACAGACCTAGCTTCTTGAAAAGCCAATTCCAACATCCTAGAGAAAAATCACAATGAAGGAAAAGATGAGAGGACGATTCCAATTTCTGATTACATAAAACACAAGGGAAAACAACAGATAAACCCATCCTATCTAGTCTCATCCCAGTAAGAACCTTGTCTTGAACAACAAGCCAAGCAAATGCTCCAGCCTTTGGGAGACATGCTAGATGCCAAAATAATTTGTAAGGCCAAGAAGAGAGATCCTTAGCCGGCATAAGAGAATTGTACCCATCTTTCACTGAGTATTTTCCAGATGAATTCTTAGTCCAAATCAGCTCATCTTCCTTCCCAAACAAGATGATAATTCTATCTTTAAGAATAGAATAAAAATATGCTTTCAGGCTAGGACTAACAGGAAGAAACTCAATCGGTTTCCATTTAGCCATCACCATATGTCCATTATGAACTACATTAAAGCAGTCCAATAAATAGACCCCCCATTTATCCAGAAGTATTGATTTCAAGGGAGACCAATCCCTAATAGAATCTATAGGACAGTAACCATTCCAAGCATCATCCCAAAATCTAATTTTCGTACCATTATGCACAACCCAAGAAAGATACAGCAGCGAGATACTTCTACATTTTCCCATGAAATTCCAAATAGCCGACCCCTGAGGCAGAGTCAAGGCCCAAAAAATAGACCCCCTAGTTCCATTAGAAAGATACTTGGTGAACATGATTCTAGCCCAAAGGGAAGTTGGATTATCATACAATTTCCACACTAACCTAGCCCCCAAGGCCAAATTTTGATTTTCCAAACTACAAAGTCCAGCTCCCCCAGGTTCTTTAGGAAGACAAACCTTATCCCAAGCTAACAAGGGGATCCTAGATTTACCATCCCTATTATTATTCCAAAGAAAAGACCTCAGAGTATCCTTTAAACTAACAATAACAGCCTTTGGAGCTTTTAGAATTGACATTAAGTAAATTGGCACCGCATTCAATATAGACTTAATCAACACAATTTTCCCAGCCATGGTGAGCCATTTGTGGTTCCATGCCAAGATTTTCTTAGACACCCCTGAAACTACTTTATCCCAAAAGCTTACCTTAACCTTATTAGCAAAAAAGGGAACTCCTAGGTAGGTGAAAGGGAGATCCCCGAGTTGGAAACCCCAAAACTTTTGAAGCTTATCCTAGAGTAGGGAGTGAGTGTTTAAGAAAAAGATCTTAGATTTTTCCTTGCTGACCTTATGACCCAAAAAAGCTACATAATTCTTGATCACTTGATCTATAACTTGAGCCTCCTTCAAGGTTGCACAACCAAATAAGAGGGTGTCTTTAGCAAAAAGGCAATGGGAAATCCTCTGATCAAAATTCTGAATTTTGATACCCTTCCATAAACCATTCTCATGAGCTGAGCAGATTGCCCGACTTAGAGCTTCAGCTAATAAGATAAATAAAAAAGGTGAAAGCGGCCCCCCTTGCCTTAATCCCCTAGAAGAGTGAAAGAAACCACAAGGGGACCCATTAATAAGAAATGAGAATTTTGCCGAGGAAATACAAGCCATAATCCATTTTATCCAAGCCAAGGAGAAACCCAACCTTAACAGGACAATTTTTAATGCATTCCATTCAACCCTGTCATAGGCTTTCATCATTTCAAACTTAAGGATCATGGCAGGGTATTTCTGGGTAGAGATCAAAAGTAAGACCTCATGAGCAACTATAGCCCCTTCAAGAGTTTCCCTTTGTGGAACAAATCCTCCTTGCTCAAGGGAGATTATTCTTGGTAAAAGATTGGCCAACCTCATAGCAATTACTTTGGAAAATATCTTATAAATGGTGTTACATAAAGCTATAGGACAAAAATATGTGAAGGTTTTAGGGTCCTCCTTCTTAGGTAAAATGACAATTAAGGTAGTGTTCATTTCTGTAAGGACATCGTAACCCACAAAATCCCAACATTTCTGGAAAAACAAAGAAGTAAAACCATCAGGCCTAGGAGTTTTATCCGAATTTATAGCAAAAACAACCCCCTTAACCTCTTCTATTGAGAAAGGAGACATTAACATTCTATTATCCTCGGGAGAGACAAGAGAGGGAATGAAAGACGAGATATTGTTAGAATCATCAATATTCTCAGATGAAAGAAGATTCTTAAAAAACTTAACCGCTTCCTTAGAGATATCCCCATCCTCAGAGAGAATATTCCCCTGACAATCCTGAATACAAGAAATCCTACTCCTGACCCTTTTCATTTTAGTACTAGCATGGAAAAATTTTGTATTCTTATCACCATCAGCCAGCCATAACTCTTGAGATTTTTGTCTCCAATAAACCTCCTCTCTAGCCAAGATTTCTTCTAATTCACTCCTAAGAGACCTAATTTCATCCAATACCTTAGATCCCAAACCATGCTGCAAAACGTGCCTATTCAGGACCTCTAACATATCTTAAATCCTTTGTTTTTCTTCAAAAATATTCTTAAAATGAAGGGAGTTCCATCCCTTAATATTTTTTTAAAAAAAACTAATCTTCTTGACCAACTGGAACATTCTAGAACCTCTAAAGAATGGAGCCTCTCCCCACCATTGTCGTAGGAGGGGAAGAAAAGAGGGATCCCTAAACCACATTGGCTCGAACTTAAAAGGAAGTTTGTGGGAAGGTCTATCCCTTACAACAGTTAGAGAGACCGGGAAATGATCCGACCCAGACAAGGGAAGGATGGAAGAGAAAAACTCAATGTTTGAATCGAACCAATTAGATGAGAGTAAAAATTTGTCCAATCTTTCCGCAATCTGAGAGAAATTTTTCCTTATGTTTGTCCATGTGAATAGACCATTATTAGGCTTGCAATCAAAAAGAGACATGTCAAAAGTGAATGCATTAAAATCATCCATAGACTTCTTATTTGGACAAATCCCCCCAGACTTTTCACTAAAATCCAAAATAGCATTAAAATCTCCCCCAAAAATGACAAAAGAATGATTCCTAAGGGGGGATGACACCCTAATGAGTTCTTGCGAAAGATTGTATTTAGCCAAGACACCTGAGTGGGCATAAATGTTAAACACCCATACTTTAAAACTAGAAACTCTGTATGAAACTAATGACAACATCCAATTTGGCTCAGACACAACCAATTTCACATCAGCTATAGAATCATTCCATAACAAAGCTAGGCCTCCCGATGCCCCAGCAGCCGGGCAAGATAAAAACTTCCACTTTTTCCAAGAAGAAAATACGAATTCTGAGTTCTACAATGAAAGTTTAGTCTCCTAAAGCAAACCTAGATCCCACTTAACCAAGTCTAATTGAGACTTGATCAAGCATCTCTTGTTAGGGGCATTTAAGACCCTAACATTCCATGAGATAATCTTCATTGATCTCGAGGGGAGGTCGACACTCCCCTCTTTTCTCTAATGGGAGAAGAACAATTCTCCCCAAAGCTTTTATGTAAGCTTCTCTTGATCGCCATAGATCTAGTTACCGGAGGACTAATAATGCACTCTTGAAACTAGGGGAAGACGACAAAACTTGTTGAATACCCGCATCAATTTCCAACTGAGTTTTACAATTCTTTGGAGGTCTACCCTTGCCCGAGGACACTATAGCGTTAGGGAAATCCAGCTGAACCTAGGCAATAGAGGATCTAATGGGCATTTTAACTAGAGTTGACTGATGAGACAGAGCCACTTCCTGAAGAACCTCTCATTTTGGAACATCCTGAGAGGCATTGATAGGGACCTCAGAGGGATTTAAGGAAGGAGAAATTGACAAACTCTTATGTATTAAATCTAGGTCATTTTTGATAGAGCACATAACCTTTTTTGAGACCTCTTCTTCCACAAAATCCTTATTAGATTTAAGAAACTTCTCAACTTGCTAAGCCATATGTTCATCTGGAGAAATATGCAGAGACTGAGGCATATCACACTCCCTAATAGGCTCATTATTCAGTAACTCTTTCACTTGTTGAATTAAAGCATCCTCATCATGACTAAAGGTGGTAGACACAACCAGAGCGATCACCCTTGTATCTGTAATAGGACTAGATGATCATTCTAAAGATTTAGGGACCTCATCCCCTAAGTTAACACCAAGCCCCTCCTTTTGAATAGTGCAAACATTGGAAACTTGTAATGGAGGAAGACATGACTAGCTACCTAGATTAGGAATGCCATCTTTAACATGACCGACAAACTTAGGAACTTCCAACACAACCTGAGATAAAGTGTTCACCTCACTTTCTAGTACAATAGTGGCAAAATTATGATTAAGATGAGCAGTATTGTTAAGGTCCTCCTTGAATTGATGAACAGACCCAACCAAGACTTGAGTAGATTCTTTAGCAGTAGTATTAAGATTAAAATGAGCGGAATTGTTAAGGTCCTCCTTGAATTGTTGAACAGACCCCACCAAGATGTGAGTGGAGTCTTTAGTAGTGGTAGGATTGAAAGGAACATTCCAGTCTTCCTTACTATTTACACCAGCTTTTGCATTATGAAAATAAAAAAATAGGGGAGCATCCACAATAATCAAGTTTTGACATAGATCATCATTCATCTTCACAATAGGTTATTTCCAAATGCCATCATTTGATTTAAGATTACAATAAATTGGGTATACTAATGAAGGGGAAATGAGAACACATATTTTTACTAGAACCTTCCCTTCCTCAAAGACAGATTTAGATGTCAAAAAATTCCCAAAATTATCCCCTATGGATTTCAGCACCTCTGGATCCATGAATTCAAAGGGAAGTTGTGGCAAACCAAGCTAAACCAGAAGAGATTTAGGTTTGACCCATTCCAAAACAAAAAAAAGTTTCCAAGCAGAAACCCTGACTAAAACATTACCAAACCAATGAAATAAATTTGCAAGAACATCTTCCTTGGAACGAGGGGATTCGGAAACCAAAACACAAGAATTAGAAGATAACAACTGAAAACAAATCAATGCAGGCCAACATTTGCATAATTTTGAATGCAATTTAGATAAGTTGGTCGGAGGGCCCCAGAGTTCCCCTAAAATAGCCACATAATGTAACTTGGAGGCCCTATGAGCCACAACAGAACCAGAGAAATCAAAAAAGGGTCACGGAAACCAAACCTCTTTCAATGCAATAGTATGAACCATGTTACCGTTTTCCAAATGAGCTTTACTACTCAAGCTTCCCGCATCTTTACCAACAATATCAGTGACATCCACCTATTTAACAGACCCAGATGCCCTAGGACCAGCCAAACTAGCAACAACCATTTGTTTTATAGACCCAAATGCCCTAGGAGCTACTTGGATTCCCTCAGCTACCACTTCAGCAAAAGATTGGTTTGCAAAAATGAAATTGGCCAACTACTTACCCCTGTTATTGTTTCTCCCACTATTATTCAGGCCTTGCTAGTTGGATCTCCCCATACGATGCCGCAGAAACCCCTTGAAAAAACCCTAAAAAAATTTGGATACCGGATGAAAATATTTGCGTTGCCTTCTCAAAAACGGAGCCCTGTCTTCCCATCGACCCTTGGAGAACACCCACTATGGCACATGTGGCGAATCATCCCATGCAATTTTTGCCCAAGCGTCGAGTTGCCTTTCACTGCCTACTTGCAGAGCCATTTGAGATGTATTAAATATCATCTCATATTACCACTAAAAAAAACTTGATATAGATATTTTAATATACATTTAATAATGGCATAACAAAAATAAAGTAAAAACTTAGTTTGAATTAATATTCATAGTCTCAAACAAGGATTTCAAACAATTTCCAGAATGTCCATGGATAACAAATGACGAAAATTTCCAGAATAACCAGGCCTAAATTAGTCAAAATTTCCTCAACCAAATAACAATTTTTTTTTTGGCATAAAGAAGATCATTTCTCATACAATGATTCCACCAAACTGCCAAACCCCAAAACAAATTCCCATATAAAAAGAAAACTTAAATCAGAGGACACCCATTGGAGATTTTAAACAAGATTTCTTCATGAACAATCATTCCCCAATATTTCCAATATTTAGTTTTAGAAAAACAAGCACAATACAAGTAGAAATCAAAGAGATTCATTTGAATCCTACCTCATTTCGCATTCCTGGCAAGATCTGATGAAGAGCCCAACCTGCAACTCAACAAATCCTTCCTTCCCAAAATGCCCAAATCTCCTCCAAAAATCCTTCTCCAAAAATGTTTTCAAAAATGCTCCCCAAAAATATTTCAAAACCTAGGGTAAATGGAAAGAATCTCTGACCTAATCTCCTATTTTTGAATTTAAACATCTTTTAAATAAAAATGAAAAATCATTCTTTTCAACTATTCAAATATTCTAAACTTGCTTTTCTAATTAAAAATCAAAATGCTTCTCTCCCTCATTTAATTTTAATTTTCTCAATATTAACAAAGCTAACATTTATATTCCAAAATATTAATGAGGGTAAAATATTTTTAATTAAAATAAAATCCCAAAATCAATCTTTCACACTAGATTAAATATGTATATATTAAACTTGCTTTTCTAATTAAAATTGATTTTCTTAAATAATTAAAATTAACCTTTCTATTCCAAAATGCAAAAGAGGTTAAATTATTTCTATTTCGAATAAATTTAAACTTTCCTTTCAAAATGCATAAACTGAATAAATTCATTATTTAAAATTAACCATTAAATTGAACTTGCTACAAACATGAATAGAGCAATTTTTCATTAATGATTAATCACATAAAAGAAACCTATTTAATTTAGTTCCTCAATTACTAATGCATAAACGAACATGTTAAATCAAATTAAATACTTAGGATTAAATACTCAATTTTACCACATGCAAGCACGTAACCCAAGAAGGCCAACCAAATACACGACCTACAAACCCAAATGAAAAGGGAAACTGATGGACCACAGACGACACTCACTTGAGCATGACTAGGGTAAAATGAGGGTTTTACGACCACCTAATCCAAATTCTAAGGACCAAAGAGGTACACTCAAACCTGCAAATCTAGGCGGAGATGAACCTCGCACCCATGTGGTACTGTACCTGAAATCTCCTACAACCAAGAGTCATACATGCATACATATATATACTTAATGAAAGTGTTAGCCTGAGATTAATAACACAAAATAGGAGAACTAATAAACTTGCATACAAATTGGTGTGAAAACCACATTAACAGGTATGCACTAAAATCAAAACACCTGACTATAACACTATATTATGATAAACTAACCATCTAAGAATGCCTCATAAAAAGTCAACCAAGGTCAAACTAGTTTTACAAAGCCGACTAGGGTAGGGGCACTACAAATACCATAACCTTACATACCATATCCCTACATCTCACAATTGAGATCTTACATATATACCAAAACCTAAGACCAAATGTGTAGGTCGGCTTACTAAGAATATTACAATAAAATCAATTACAAGTAATTTAAGATGTGATGCATCATGTTGGCTCAATGTAATTACAACAATACCAATTGATTAAATCATCTCCATAACATGTCAGTCCATAACTTAGACTAATTTTCCAGTAATAGTAAATATGTCAACCCGATTAGACCAATAACCAGAATACCAAAACCAATTGTCCAAACCATGTCTTCGACATAACCAAGTGATCTTCAGATGATAACAAGTCATCCTAAGTGCTGGTGAACCAAATACCAGTGACTATGCATAAGTCACTGAACTTGCTAGTGAACATAACATGCATGTTCAACATGACCAAAGATCTTCAGAAGGATAAGTGCAAATAAGTGTTGACATCAACGACAAAACCAATGTAACATATCCATAATACCAACAAGAGATATACCTAATATTGTGAAGCCTCATAACCCACTATGTAAGGAATGCCAAATGGGAAAGCAAGTCAGAACTTCTTTTAAGAGTATTCAAGATAAATCTAATGATGTGCTTAATCTTGTTTATACTGATTTATGTAGTCCTGCTAGAATAAGAAGTTTTTTAGGGTGATAGATATTTCATGCTAATTATTGTTGACTATTGTAGAATGATGTGAGTTACTTTTCTAAGGGAGAAATTTGAAGCCTTTGAAAAATTCAAGAACTTTAAAGCTATGGTTGAGATAGAGACAGGATTATAGATCAAATACTTAAGATCTGATCAGGGTGGTGAATTCGCATTTGGTAAATTTAATAATTATTGTGAGAAACATGGGATAAGGAGACAATTGTCTGCACCATGGACACCTCAACATAATGGTGTTGTAGAAAGAAAGAACATAACTATTCTGGATGTAGCTAAATATATGATGATGGAAGATAATTTGCCACATATCTATTGGAGATAAGCTATGAGCACGATGGTATACACATTCAACAGATTTCATATCAAAGGAGACACTGGTAAGACACCTTATGAGTTACGGTTTGGTCATATACCTACAGTTAAGTATTTTAGAATCTTTGGTAGTAAATGCTATATCAAAAGAGATGATTCCATTGGAAAGTTTGATCCTAGATGTGATGAAGGAATATTTCTTGGTTATTCAATTGAAAGTAAAGCATATAGATGTTAAAACAAAATATTGTAGAGAATTGTGGGAAGCACTAATGTCAAGGTGGATGAGTAGTTAAAGGTCAAATCAGAACTTATGAGAGAGAACCGAAAGTGGGAATGGTCATAACTGAACCAATAACAACTGTACCCGAACAAAATTTTGAACCAGTTACCCTGGCAATATCAAAAAATTTAACAGTAACTGAAGAACAGAGCAGAGAAATAAAAAGATGGAAGACTCCTAGGTATGTAAGGTTGAATCATTCAGAAAATCAAATCATTGGAGAAGGTTGACAGTTGAAGAGGTATGTTTAATTTCTAAAATTGAACTGGCATTAGTAGATGAAGTATGTAAGGATGAATGTTGTATGAAAGCTATGGAAGAGGAATTGGATAAGATAGAAAATAACAACACATGGACTTTAGTTTCCTGACTTAAAAAGTAAAAATGTTATTGAAACTAAATGTGTGTTTAGGAATAAATTGAATGAATATGGACAAGTTGTGAGGAACAAGGCTAGATTGGTATGTAAAGGATATTATCACAAGGAAGGAATTGATTATGATGAAACTTTTTCTCTGGTAGCTAGTATTGAAGCTGTGAGATTATTTCTTGCTTATGTTAAACATAAAAAATACAAGGTTTATCTGATGGATGTTAAGTGTGCATTTCTAAATGGAGATCTTGAAGAGGAAGTCTATATTGAGAAACCTAATGGATTTTCTCTTTCACATGACAATAAGATGGTTTACAGATTAAGGAAAGCTTTATATAGATTGAAGCAAGCACCTAGAGCTTGGTATCCTAGATTGGACAAATATCTTTTGAATCTTGGTTTCACTAAAGGTTATGTTGTCAGTAACTTATATTATAAGATCACTAATGATGATATATTGATTGTTGAGGTCTTTGTGGATGATATCATTTTTGGAGGTGAGGAAAAGTTATGTATGGAATTCTTTGATAATATGAAAAATGAATTTGAGATGTCTATGATTGGAGAAATGATATTTTTCTTAGGTTTGGAGATTAATCAGACTGATAAAGGTATTTTCATATGTCAAACTAAGTATACTTGAGAGTTGTCGAAGAAATATGGTATGGAAAATTCTAAACCAGTTGGTACTCCTATGGTTACAAATGAGAAATTGACAAAGAAAGATGTATCAACTCCAGTAAATCCTACAAGGTATAAATCTATGATTGGAGGTTTTGTTGGCAATCGACACTCATCTGGCTTAGTTGTGTTGTCATTGATGGAAGCACACACCATTTTGGGTTGATCACTTAACTAGTATTCACTGGTATTTATTGTTTGGCAACCGACACTGGTAGACAAGGGAAACTGGCTAACTTGGAACCAGTATATGAGGCCGACATGGGAGATTGATCTGACAGGTCTACACAGCAATGATCAGAGGCATTGGTGTTGAAGTTTAATGAATTTATTTTTGTTTAGGCCGACATGTAAATAAATTGTAATATCATTGTAAGCCAACATAAGGCTTTTCTATTTGTGTTTGGGAAGGGTATTTAAGTTAGTCTTGCTAGGTTATTTTGAGAATGAAATATAATGTAATGGGATATAGTGATGTGATGTTGTGTGAGAAATATTGATCAATAGAATGTGAATGTAATATTCTATAGTCGGTCTTGGATATTGGTTTAGAGGTTTGGGAACCGAAGTAGGATACTAATAAGGAAGGAAATAGTGTAAACTGGTACAAACCGTTCTTTAACCGAAACTCATATAGCATAGTAGATGCACTCTCAGAGTTTAGAATTTTGTTTGTAACTCCATATCTAGTGTTTGTAGTCAGTGAGGATCCTTTTGTGATGAGCAGTGTGCTCTAGGTTGTTGGATTTCCTGTATGTGCAGGCCCCTATTGTAATATTTATTCATTTGGCCAATGGATAGATATTGTGGGTCACCAATCCCACTGTGGTTTTTCCTCTTGGAGGTTTTCCACATATAAATCTTTGTGTTATGGTGTATACTCTTGTGGTTACTTCATTTCTATTTTCTGTTGTATTCTTTTATGGTTACCAGTTATTGAATTGCATTGTTAATATGGTTAAAATTGATTATACTCGCAGAACACTGATTCACCCCCCCCTCTTAGTGTTCTTGGATTCCAACAATTGGTATCAGAGCCTGGTGCCTTGGAGTAAGTCTAACAACTTAAGGAAGATCCTAAATCCGGAATCTATGGAGATGAGTCTATAGAAAAAACTTGAGGTAGCACTTGAGGACTATGATGCTGAAAGGATCAAGAACTTGAAGTTGCAAGATGAATTGAACTCTACAAAGGAATTCATTCTTACCTTGCAAGAGAGGTTGTCATCTATTTAAGATAAAAGGAAGGAACTTTTACAAAATACAGATGATGAAGAGAAGGATTCCCTTAAGGAAAAATGTCAGAAGCTGAGTTAGGAGAATGGTGTCATGAAGAATGAAATGCAAGCCATGACTATGATGATGTTCAAGGAGATTGAAGACTGAAATAAGAATGAAGAAAATCATGACAGATCTCTGAAAGATAGATCTGAGGAATGCATTAGGTTGGTGCATGAGAATGATGTGTTGAGAAATGAGTTGGTGCAATCATAGAATAATGAGAAAGAGTTGGAAAGAATGATGCCAATCCTAAGAAGTGATTTGGATGCTACAAATGAATACAAAGAAAATTTCAGGGTCAGTTCTGCAAGGCTTGATGAATTATTGAAGGATGAAAGAGACATTGGAGATAGTAGAGATCTTGGATTTGAGCATGGAGAAAGCTCTAGTACTCCAAATCAAGAGAATCCACCAGACAACTAGAATCATAAATCACCAATAAGGCAACCAAATGCACATAAATTTAATGGTAGATGCTTTATTTATAATAAGTTTGGTCATAGAGCAAGTCAATGAAGAAATAGAGAAAATCAAAATAATAATGTTGCTCCCTGTCAATGTTCAAAGTGTAATAAGTATAGTCATAGGACAAAAGATTGTAGAATGAATGTTAGATGTCATGCATGTGTAAAGTTTGGACATATGGATAATCAAAGTAGGTCAAATAATGGTCAAGGACTCAACAAGGCAATTTAGAAGAACAATGTTACTTGCTATGCATGTAACAAAATAGGACATATTGTCAAATATTGAAGAAGCAAGAACAATCTAGTAGGAAATGATAAGAAAATAAAACAAAAGGTTAAAGATATCCAAAAGGAGCATGAGAAGAAACAGGTTAGGAAATATGAAGATCAAGTGGCAGAGATAATCAATCCGATTACTCAACCGACAGAGCGGAATATTCCTACATCAATGGGAAACTTATCCGGTAACTAAGGCATTAGCCTTAGGGGAGGCAAATTAATGATGAATCTTGCATTACTCCTAGTAGTGGTCTGGAATCTTGTTTATAATCTTAGAGAAGTTAGTCTGGAGATTCATTGACATTGATATAATGGATTTTGTATCCGGTATCATATGTTGACATACATTAATGACAATGAGAAATTAGGGTTTTTGCAGAATAAAAGGGAAATGTTGGTTCATTTTTTATCACACAACATTTAGATAAAAACAAAGTGAGTTCAAGGTGATTCAAGGTGATCAAAATCCTTTCAAGTTAATTATAGTGCATTCACAAGTGGATTTTCAAGAACTTTCACCGGTGAAGGTTGTGAGGTATTTTATCAGTTTTCAAGCTATCTTTTATTTGCAATGACTTCTGGATCATCTTCCACTCTAGCAGGTGTGGCTACTCCTATTGTTGTTGACACCAAGGACCATCCTTTCCCTATTTTCAAGCAATGCCCTTAGATTGCGAAGGTCAATGATTCAATTGGCACATTTTCTAGGGTTCCTGAAGGAGTTTTGTATGTCAAAGATATTCATGCATATATTCACTACACTTTGGAGGATTTGGGTTCTATTGAGATCAAGAACATGTATATTGGCACCTTACTGAACCAAGATGGGTTGATGAAACTAAAATTTCAAATTCTGAAGGATTAGAGTTTTATTGACATTTTGGAGATGCCAAAATTTGAAGATGAATTCATCCGGTATACACTGAGCTGAGTCCATGGCAAATTCATATGGCTAGACCGACCCCACAAGATCACCAAGGAGGATATTCGTGTGATCACTAGTTTACCTCAGACTGGTCCAACCCCTGGAAAGAAGAAGATATCTAATAATGAGGTGGACAAGTTAACTAGTGCAACATCTGACAACCGATCAATGAGAATTAGTACTATTAGAGACAAAGCAGTTCAATTTGCAAGCATGATCATTGGTTACAAGGTAACCCAATCAAATCAGTTGAACTCTATTTCTAGTTCATGCATTTTTGGTGCTTAGATCTATGTCAATGGACGTGTAATGAATTAATAATAAACCTAGGTAAGATTAAGGGTGAAAAAAAGGGTATTTTCTAGTATGGCAAGCTTGTTGTCTGTTTAATGCTTTTCTTTCTGGATGAGTTACCCGGATCTGGTAAGACCCAATGGGTATTTGATATACCAGTAGCAAAAAAAATCAAATATGCTATAAGAAATATGGGATAGGATAGGGACTCCATTATTTGGGGTTATTTCAAATCATTCCAGAATGCAATGAAGAAGAGAGAAATAGTTCCAAAGCATATAGTTGACAAATACTCAATTGAAATCTATTTTATGGTAAATATGGATGAAACACTGATAGAGGCAGTGCAACCAAGGAAGATTTCAACTGACAACCGGCAAGGGTAGCTGAAGTATCTTCTTCGATAGTAGTTCAGGCCTCACTTACAACAGAAATTGGAAAGGGTGTAGTAAAGAGGAATAAACAAGAGAGTTATATTGCCCCTGTTACATCTAGTTCTAATACTAATGTTGTGCCCTCATAGATTCCCAAGACTTTCATCAGGATACCAAGGAAGAAGGTTGAGGAAGTAAAGAAGAAGAGAGTGAAGGTTACCCCTCTGGAAGCACCAAAGAAAATTTTGAAGGAGAGGAAGCCCATAGAGAAGAGGAAACCGGTTATGGAGTCTACTTCTACTCCCGACAAGAAGAAGAAATTAGATGTACATATTGTTGGAAAATGCACACTCCAATGAGAAATTGTAGGTGATTGAAGGTTTTGTCATTTATGGCAACCTTGCAATCATATGATACCGGCAAGACAATTATACCGGCACCGGTAATGAGAAACTCTACACTAGCACACAGAACACCGGTAGTGAAAGAAAGGATACCGACATCCAGACCAATAGGAATTTTATTTGTAATATATTTTGTAATTAATTGTAAAATCATTGTAAGCTGACATCGCGAGTTGTAAGATGACTCATATATGTATGAGATTATTATAGAACATTTGGTAATGAAGAATAGGCAAAATAATGCAAACCTAATATGCGAATTTTAGGTTAAGGGTTTATGTATGCAGCAAAGCTAAAACCGGTACTGGATCTGGCATAGCAGATGCTATTTTGAAGCAGTAAAAGACATTGGATTATTATAATCCATTTTTGTAAGTCAATGTGACTTCCTTTTGTAATTGAGCAGTGATCTCTAGGCACTTGGCCTTCCTGCATGTGCATGCCCCTATTGTAGCAGTAATATTCCCTTATTGGCCAGTAAGTGAATATTGTGGGTCACAAATCCCACCGAAGTTTTTCCCACACTAGGTTTCCTCATTAAACTACTGTGTTATGGTGTGCTCTTCATGTGGTTATTGTTTTTCTTGTTTACTGTATTACTTTTGATTTACCGGTACATTGTATTGACATAATTTACATGTTTTAAATCAAGTAAATTCTTAAACTGGTTAGATACTGATTCACCCCCCCTGTCAGTATCTTTGGGAATCCTAACAATTGGTATCAGAGTCTGGTCCTCTATTTTCAGAAGTCTAATAGCTTGAGGAAGATCTTGACAACAGTAGAGATGGAAAACTTGAAGAAACAATTGGAAACAACTCTTTTAGACTATGGTGCAAAAAAGGTGAAGAA
Source organism: Cryptomeria japonica (assembly GCF_030272615.1). Taxonomy (NCBI): domain Eukaryota; kingdom Viridiplantae; phylum Streptophyta; class Pinopsida; order Cupressales; family Cupressaceae; genus Cryptomeria; species Cryptomeria japonica. The sequence continues at coordinate 470,098,723 of NC_081410.1, forward strand.
TATCAAGCTTGAACATCATCTGAAGGATGCTCAGGACATTATTCAAGTGCTTCAAGGAAATCTTAGCATTACAAGAAATAAGAAAAGAGAAATTTGTGAAAAGATGCAGAATGAGAATGATGAAAAGGAAACTCTTAATGATTTGGTAAACAAGCTAAGACAAGAGATCAATACAACACAAAATGAGATGCAAGATATGACTATGAGATTTTGTAAAGAAATTGAAGATAGGAAGAATAATGAAGAAGACTTGGCCAGAAGACTAAATGATGCTAGAAATGAGAACACAAGAATTAGTCATGAAAATGATATGTTGAAGACAAATTTAATGCACACACAAAATGACAGAACTGAACTCATAAGATAGAAAGGAATCTTGGAAAGTGAACTAACTGCTGCAAATCATCACAAAGAAAAATTCAAGCAAAGTTCAAAAGAAATTGGTGACATGCTGAAGAATCAGAAACGTAATAGTGATACAACTGGGCTTGGCTTTGAAGTTGGTGAAAGCTCCAATACTGCAAACAATCATGATCATAGCAAACCCGTAAGATAACCTACTGCTTACAAATTTAATGGTAAATGCTTTAACTGTAACAAGTATGGTCATAGAGAAAATTAGTGTAGATCTAGAAATTACCAGAACACTAATACACCCACCGGTCAATGTTCTAAATGCAACAAATTTGGTCATAATTCAAAAAATTGCAGAATGAATGTAAGATGTTATGTTTGTGGAAGATTTGGACATTTACTTAATCAATGGAGAACACATACTGGTATAGGATATGGGAGAGTTATTCAGAAAAACAATGTGACTTGTTATGCCTGTAACAAGATTGGACACATTGCTAAATTATGTAGAAGCAAGACCTCACTGGCAAATAACAAAGGTCCTAGTTTGAAAGGTAAAGAAAAGGTTGAAGAGGTAAAGCAAGAATTCTCAAAACAATGGATTAGAAACTTAGATCAGAATGTTGATATGAATACTCCTCCACTGGCACAACAGAGTAACACTCCACCGACAGTAGACTCTTCATCTAACTGAAGGAAAATCCTTTGAGGGTTTAGCAACTAAATGAGAAAAATTCTATTATTCCCTCAATTGATGGTAAGAAGTTGAAATCACTTCTATACCAGCAGATAAGTTAAGTCATTACTTAACCGGCAAGTATTAAATGTGGTAGTTGGAGATAATGACATTATAAAGCAAGTGTTTTGGCTCTATTTTCATTCACCAAGCATTCAAACTTTCAAGAGCACGAAAATTTCCAAGCAAAGGCACCCTTAGTGAAGCAATTCATCAAGCAATCATTCCTTAAGGTAGATAAAGGTATTTATAACCATGGCTTCTTCATCTACTCCTGAATTCATTGCAAACCCTACTATTGTTGAGGTAGTTAAGTGCCCTAGACCCATCTTCAAACTGGTTCCCGAAATTGCTAAGAAAGATGATAACATTGGCGCATTCTCTAAAATCCCTAAGGGAGTAGTTTATGGTGAAGACCCTAGAATGTATATACATTGTCATATAGAGGAATTGGGTGATGATGAAATCAAAAACATGTATAAATCTGTAATTTGTGATGAATCCGGAAATGTCAAAACTGAACACAAGATAATAGAAACCCTAGGTTTTATAGAAATTCTTTGTATCCCAGATTTTCCCAAGGATATCATAAGAATTGTGTTGAGCAGGGTTCATGGTGAATTCTTTTGGTTGGACTCTATTCAGAAGATTACTAAGGAAGTTGTCAAAGCTGTAACAGGGTTATCTTCCACTAGTAACAGACCTGACAAAACCAAGAGAGTCTCAAATGACATAGTGATAGACCTAACTAGAGCAACATTTGACAAGAGATCACTAAGGGTAAATAATGTAACGGATATCAATGTCAAATTTATGATCTTAGGCTACAAAACTACACATGCAAATAGGTTAAACTCAGTCTCTAGCCTATGCATTAAAAGTACCCATGATATGGTAAATGATAATGCAAGGATAGACATATGTGAATGGCATAAAGATGAGCTAATAGACAATCTAGGAAAGATCAAAAGGGAAAAGAAAGGAATATTCAGATTTGGAAACCTACTTGTTTGTCTGATGTTGTACAAAACTAAATAAGGACCCAGTACTGGTATTAGAAATTTTGGTTTTGATATACCGGTAGGCAAACAATTGTTAGATTTACTGAACAACATGGGAGAGAATAGGGAAAAGAACATTAATGAGTATTTTCAAGCATTGAAGGCCCGAATGAAAACTAGAGTTAGATTGTCACAAGCAATTGTGGATAAATATAAGGATGAAATATGTTTTGTAATAAAGAAGGATGAAATTTGGATGGAGGCAGTTATTCCTAGAACCATCTGGGTAACTGAAATGGGGTATGAAACTGATGACAACATAATAGAAACTTATGCAAAAACCCTCCTAGAAGCTTCAAAGGAACCTGAAGAAAAAGTTTTTGGCAGTGCTAAAATAATAGAAAGCCAAATTCAATCAAGAAAAAGGGTTAAGAAGGTTGAAGCAACTGTTAGAAAAGGAACCCAGCAGGAAAAAGCTATCAAGGAAGATGTATTAAGACAAACTGGTATTAAGGAGAGTGAACTAGAAGAACTTCAACCAAAAGTTCATCTGTCACCGGTTGCAACTTCCTCTGAGAGTGACATACCAGCTAAATTCAAAAGAGTTGAAAGAAAGAGAAAAAATTCACCAAAACCCTCACCTTCTCCTAGAAAAACAAGACAAAAGCAACAAGCAGTGAGGCCCCCAGCAAAGAAACTAACTCCAAAGAAAAAGAAGATGACCCCTAAGAAGAAGACTCAACAAACTATTGCTCCCATTGATAAACTTCTCAATGAAATAACAGAGTATGGAAAGCTGAAAAACATTAACAAATTATATGACACACTATCGACTGATGACAAGGAGAAAGTAGAGAACAGTGTAATCTTACACTTAGATATTTACAAGAAATTTTTTATGCAAGTTGTTGATGAAATACCAGCAGATCTGTATAATAGACTAGAAGCTAGAAGGCTAGCTATTGTTGAGCTTGATAAGAAAATAAAGATTGAAAAACTACTTGTTGTACATCCCGTCAACTCACCTGGAGAGATAGATCAATTGATCTCTGAGGCTAACTGGTCAGTATTTTCAACTGCTCACCGACATGTAGCACTGATGGTAGGTAGAGTGAATGAGGTAACAGAAGAAATAGCTGATGCATGGCATATATTCTTTGTAGAGAAGGAGAAGTAGGAAGAGTATCGAAGCCCTAAACCCATCAAGGTATATCAAAAGGATAAGGGAAAAGGTAAGGTTGGTGGACCACCCAGTATAAAAATAATAGATAACTTATTGCCACCACCTCTAGATACTCCACCAGTAATTACTACTGACAATCAACCGGCTACTGAGAGTATGGACACACCACATGACGATGTTGGCATTATGAGAACCATTATGTGGACATAATGACATTGTATGTTGTCATTGATGTCAATATGTTGCAAAGTTGTGAACCGGCATATGGTTATGGAACCGACACATGGAAGCGTTGAATGACGACCAGTTCGTAGTCTCAACCTTAGGGTTTCCGGTTGAAGTGCTTCAAGCCTGTGTGGCTTAACCGGTGACTTTGTGTGATGAGTTAGCATGACAACAAGAAGATGATCATGTTGCCACGTAAACCTTGGGTACAAAAAGAAGATCTTGCATATCTACCTCGGGAATATGAGAAGACTATAAAACAACGATAACGTGCAATGGGTTATTAGTTGCCAAGGAAATAGTGGAAAGAAGATCTTGCCTATCTACCTTAGAAAAATGAGAAGATTGTAAAATGGCAGAAAAATAACGATGGAGATTAATGAAGTATGCTCAATGGTCAGGATTGAACCTTCTAAATTCCTTAGCCTATTAGGTTTAGGGTTTAGGGTTTATGCTTTTGACCTAAATGTTTTCTATAAGGTTGATGTTGTGACTTTTTCTAGGTTGTTGGCAAAAGTTGTGTGTGAGTATCCAAGAGAAGGGATACATGATACTTGCTAGACCAGAAGAGAGAAGTGATACCTGCAGAGTGTAAGTGCAGAAGGTGAAGAGGAGCTTAAGTGGATCTGCATTGGCATTGAGTGCTATTACCAGATCATCATAATACCTATTGATCTCTAACCACTTCAACAATTGTGAAATCCCCTAATAGGGTGGCCTTAACTAGCTTGCTATAAATCCCTTAAAAGGGTAACTCAAAGTTATTGAGATCTGGAAAGATAGAGAGCTCTAGAAATCCTTTAGTTATTGAGTTCTTGAAATCCTCTAACAAGGTACCCTTAACAGGGTTAACCCTTAATCGGGTGATCTCTAATAGGATTGGTTCCTAACAGAACCTATTGTATCTATCTTTAACAGGACAAGGCTCCTAATAGAGCGGACTTCCAAAGAGTTCAACAACAAATTTGTGGGTATTCATCCCCACCATGGTTTTTCCCAATTGGGTTTCCACGTGAAAAATATGTGTGTCATGTGTGATGCTTTTTATCTTGTGATGCATTGTTATTTTCTGTTAAGCATATGATGGTTCTGTGTTTTATGCCTATCAATAAAACATGATTGAACTAGTTGTTGTGAAGATATGATGATAGATTACCTATTCATACATAAGGGTGAAATGGTAGTGTGGCTTTGAGTTGAGTGGAAAGCTCAGTGAGTAACCAGTTAATGATTGTTTTAGTTGTTCTGAGTTTTACTAGTTGCACTCTGTTTCAAACCGGTGTCACTGTTTGCCAGTCATTTGGAGTGATTGCTGCTGAACCGGTTTAGGTTTGTATTTTTGTCTGTACTGATTCACCCCCCCCCTCTTAGTATCGGTTTGGTACTATTCATTCATCATTGAGTTATCAATTGGTATCAGAGCATCCTCCAGGTCCTCTGTGTTGTAAGCTTAACTGCTTGAGGTAAAGATCCCAGTCAAATGATGAAGAGGAAAGGTCCAAAGTTTAACAGGGAAAATTTTGGTATATGGAAAGATAGGATGAAGATATTCATCAGAAGCATGGGTGCTCAACACTGGAGTAATGTTGAGAATGTCTATGTTGTCCCTACCGGTACTCTCACCGATGACTAGAAGAGAGAGATACAAGAAAATGGGCAAGTCATGGAAGCCCTTATTAGTAGTCTATCTAACATTGAGTTTATTGATGTTCAAGACAAGGTAAATCCCAAAGAGGTATGGGATGCTCTTGAAAATATCTATGGTGGTAATGAACATGTAAAATAGGCTAAGGAAGAAAGTTTGAGAGGGAAGTTTGAAGATATGTGGATGGTTGAAGGTGAGACCATTCAGTAGTATGGAATAAGAATCAAAACAATTGTTGGAGAAATCAAGAGTGCGGGTGATAAGATAGAAGATTCCACTATGGTAAGCAAAGTCCTGAGATATCTATTGCTGGTCTATGCAATAAGGGTTGCTACTATTTAGGAGCTGAGATCAATAGACAAGACCAAGGTATCCTTGGACTCCATCATAGCCAAATTGATAGCCTATGAGCTAAATAGTTTTGATGGCAGTGTTCAAAAGACTGAATCAGCATTTAAAGCCTTTGTTATACCATCTAGAAAAGGAAAAGAAGCTAGAACTAGTGGTGAACCTAGACAGAGCAAAGAAATGGATGATGAGGAGATTCTGATGGCATTTGAAGCTCTCCTTGCTAGGAATCTTTCTAAAGGAGCTGACAAATACAGAGGTAAGCTACCTTTGAAATGTTTTTCTTGTAACCGGATAGGACATATTGCTATAAACTATCCTAATAGCAATATCAAGGACAAATCAGAAAGGTTCAGGAAATTCAAAGGAGGAAACTGGAGAAACTATTTTGTGGCAGTTGATGAAGGTGTCACAGATGAGGAATCAGAAGAAGAAGAGAATGAAGACATTGTGTTTGTTATTGTAAAGGAAGATGTGGCAGACATGAAGGCTCTTGTCTCATGGTTTGATAATTCCAATGAGAGGATCATTGACAGTGGCTATTCTCACCATATGACTGGTGACCGAAGCAAGTTTCTATCCTTGGAGGAGTATGATGGTGTTTTGGTTCGCTTTGCCAATGATGCACCATGCATGGTCAAAGGCAGAGGGTCCATCTCTCTAAATTGAAAGAGTAGTGCTGACATTGTGTACTAGGTTGATGGTCTCAGACACAACCTTCTAAGTGTTGCCCAGCTGAATGACAGTGGCCTCACTCTGGAATTCAAGAATGGAGTCTATAGAATCAAAGGAAAAGATGGTGAATTGGTGGCCACTAGCATGCAGACCAAAGGTAACCTATTTCATCTGAATACAAATATAAGTACATGTCTTAAGGCTAAATTTGATGATAGCTGGATATGGCATAGGAGACTCTGCCATGTAGATAAGACCTTGTGTAGAGAGTGTCAATTGGGGAAAATGTCTTCCTCAACCTTTAAAGGTAAATCTTTCACTGCTGACAACTTGCTTGATCTTGTGCATACTTATTTGTGTGGTCCTATGAAAACTAGAAGTGTGCAGGGTGATAGGTACTTCATGATTCTCACTGATGACTACTCAAGAATGATGTGGGTCACATTATTGAAAGACAAGTCTGAAGCCTTTGTGAAGTTCAAAGCTTTTAGAGCATTAGTGGAGAAGGAAAGTGGTAAAAGGATTAAGTGTCTCAGAACTGATCAAGGAGGGGAATTCACTTCCGGTGAAGTCAACAAGTATTGTGAAGAATTTGGCATCAAGAGGCAACTGTCTGCCCCCCAGACTCCACAGTAGAATGGCCTAGCAAAAAGGAATAACCAGACTATGGTTGAAGTAGCTAGAACCATGTTGATTCAAGGAAAGGTAGCTCACACCTTTTGGAGAGAAGCGGTGAGCATTGCAGTCTACATAATGAACCAGGTACTCATCAAGAAAGGTAAGGACAAAACTCCTTATGAGTATTGGACCAGTAAGACACCTGTGGTTAGCTAATTTAGGGTATTTGGTAGAAAATTTTACATCAAGAGGAGTGAACATCAGGGCAAATTTGAAGCTAAATGCGATGAGGGAATATTCTTGAGATATTCCACCAAGAGTAAAGCTCTCAAGTGTTACAACAATAGGACTCAGAGAATTATGGAAAGTATCAATGTAAGAGTTGATGAATCCTCTAAGAAAACTAAGGAAACTGGTAGTGAGAAAGCTATAAATGAATCAGTTGTAACCTTCTGGGAATTGGTTGTCAGTCAACCAAGTACCAGTAACAGTGTTCCTGAACTGATAAATGCTGATACTGATGAAGATGAGGATGAAGAGGAAAAGCAAGAAGAACTAGTCAAGACTATTCATTGGTATGTCAAGTTGAATCATGATCCTAAGCAGATCATAGGAGATAAGGATGTAGGATTCCTTACAAGAAGAAAGATCAAAGAAAACTCATGCTTGATCTCTAAATTTGAGCCTAAGTCATTCAAAGAGGCTCATAAAGATGAAGACTGGATCAAGGCAATGGAAGAGGAACTTGACCAGATAGAGAAAAATCGTACACGGTCCTTGGTACCCAGACCAGAACATAAAAAATGTCATTGGCACCAAATGGGTGTTTAGAAACAAGCTAAATGAGGATGGCACAGTGATTAGGAACAAAACCAGATTGGTGTGCAAAGGATATGCTCAAGAAGAAGGAGAAGACTATGGAGAAACCTTTACTCTTGTAGCCAGATTGGAAGGAGTCCGTATGCTTCTTTCATATGCAGCTTTTAAAGGCTTCAAAGTATACTAGATGGATGT